>NC_092633.1:54468261-54789511 GCF_039555335.1 Amphiura filiformis | reverse complement strand
TCACCTGATTGGCAGACTCATTCCCACATTTTACCCTATCAAAATTCACCTTTGGCATCTAAAGAAACCTCTTTATTTTTTTATCATAATCCCATAACCATTTTATATTTCATTACGACAGAATAAGTGATAGCCCCATCTCCACATAGTTTCACAAATTTTCATCAATATTTAGTCATTTGACCTCAGATGACCCCTGACAACCACGGAATGACCTTGTGGAATTTGTGAATTTGAGTTGTCATTGCTGACTCGGATCTAGGGGGATTACCTTGTTGCAAAGCAAAGTTCTAGTCCAGGACACTTCTGAGCCACTGTTTTCAGGTGATCAATGCCTACATCTGCAGCAGCCTCTTCAATCTTCCTCAACTGTGCATGCCCCTTGTATTTCTCTACAATTGAGTGATAAGTTATGAAGTATTAATTATTTTCTTAAATTTCAAGTCTTTTGTTTTTCCAAATGATATTGTTGTTTTTCTGCAAGGGTGAAGAATCCGCATCAGCTACCTTAACATCATATAGCCGTTTATACTAAATAATAATCCCCATTGAATATATAAGTTACAAAGGCATATCTGGTGATGCAACACTCAATTACGCAGCTACCTTAACATCTTATAAGCTGTTTATCTAAATAATAAGCTTTCTCAATCTCCATTGAATATATAAGTTACAAAGGCATATCTGGCATATGATGCAGCGTGAAAAATCTAAACAAGTAGACTTTGGAACTGAGGAATATCCCAAGGTCCAAATTAATTATTATTAGATGCCCGACATATAGCTGATGCAAAAATATTACTTACATTTTCCCTCTGAACAACATCAAACAGGCTAAAATGGACTCACCGCTAACGACCAATTAGAGCAGCGCATTTAGGTTCTCACAAAATCTAAATTTGGATCAATTTTGAGGTGCCCTGATTTAGAAAATCATTGATTGTCCCTGAAAGTTTGATACAGATAAGTATTTACCTATTAAGCAACTGATTAAAGCCTCAAAAGAACACTTCCTCTGGCCTTCCCTAACACCCAGCACATTACGAAGTTTCATCACATCAAAGAAATGGAAATACTCCTTGATGAATTCAGCTGCTACTATGTCCTGATCTGTTTCCATGGCAACCGAGGAGGGTTCTTCTTCTTGGATATCACTTTCTGGTTGCTCACTTTGGTTGGATTGCTGTAGATGTTTTGGTACATAGAAAGGACTTCCTAACTGGATCTCACTATTTCTAACATCACACTGTCCTTCAACCTCTGACTCAGATTGGCCAACTTCAAAAATAGGCTTAGTCTGTAACCTACTGCTCTCATCGTCCTTCAAAAGATCCCTTTGTCCAACATCCTGTTTCAGATCTCCATAAACACCCATTTCAAAACACATGACAACCAATTCCCCAATTTCTTGGTGAATTTCAGAAGGCAAAGAGAATGGGTCTTCAATGCAATATATTTGCCTCTCATGCACTTCATTTTGGTGTGAAGGAAAACACAATGAAGCAAGTTCGGCATCACTGTGCGACCTGGCAGGCTCACTCTGTATACTATGCCTACTGTCTTGAACAGGTGCATCAGCATCACTTTTAGTCACATCACAATCACTTGCTATACTTATGTTATCTCTTTCTGGAATCAAATCTGGTACAGACTCCATTTTCAAATCATCCTCTTCATCATCACATATGTCTTCAGTCTCTTCTTTAGACGTCACTTGTTCTTTAACGTCTCTCCTCCTTTCATCAAAGATCTCCATAGAATGAGCACCTGTTCCTAATTTCTCTAAAAATCCCAAGAAACTTTGATTAGATGAAGATGATGTCTGTGCAACCTGTTCTTTACTTGCATCCACCACAGTTGCACTCATTCGGACAGTTGTATTCACAGACGTTGTCGTGGTAACAGCTGCTGTTTCTACAGAACCTGCTTTCTCATCTATATCTTTCCGAGTTTCAGACATGACACTTTCAGTAGCAGATGGCTCTTCTGAACCAACAGACTCCGCTTTAGATGACTGCTCTTGTGTGGACTCCGTATCATTTTGAGCTTGGTCCACAATATCTGATTGTTCTGAGGAAGAAGCTGGAAGTTCTGAGGAAGAAGCTGGAAGTTGTGAGGAAGAATCTGGTACATTTGGCATCTTATCATCTGATGGTGAGGTATCTTCACTTGGAGGTAGTTGATGTTGTTCTGTATAGATCTGATGGACAGCAGCATGGAGATATTGTACCCATTCCTTTAGGATCTTCCTGGAAGCATTTGGACTGTATAGGACAGCTGGATCTTCTAATCTGGACCTGAGGAAGGGAAAAGATGATATAATATTTACTGTAAATGGGGGCTGTTTAATTAACTTCTATTTTACAAATTCTCACAAACCCAGTGTATTTTATACTAAACCAAGCAGTGTACTGAGTTAGTACTCCAGAACAAAATTGACTGTTATTTCTCCAAAACTTTTCATTAAAACGGAATAAAACATTTCCTAATTTTATATGATACCTTAAAATCCTTAGACAGGATTAAAATGCTTTGTTTTAAATAGAATTCATGCAGTTATTGCTTGGGAAGTACATTGTAGTGGTATAATTTGTGACAATCATCTAAAAAGTGATTTTTCCCCTGTTTATCAAGGGCTACATGAGAGAATATACAACCTTGATTTTTGCAGGGTATGTTAGTTTATTAAAAAGTACATTATAATCCTGTAAAATTCAGAATTTTGACAAACTTGAGGGCGTCGTCTGAGCAAAATGCTACATCTGTCAATAAATAGCATAGCAGATACTATCATCTTTTCATGGACAGATGTTTTTTGTGATTTCTAACACAGAAGACCTTTGTGTGTGTTGATATTTTAAGTGAAATTTATGCTTTGCCAATCATATGACAAAATTTCATATTTGTGTGTTGACAAATTTGCGATATAGCCTTTATTTGTGAAATTTGCAAAAATTATACCTTAGCGAAAATTACCACTTTATACAGCACTGCACTGTATTTTAATATGGGAGAGAACATTTTTGAATCATCTACTCATATTTGAATGTTTTGAATCATCTGCTACAGTAGCTGCTTAGCTGGAATGAACTAAGCAGATTCTATTTTTTCACTTTATGTTTCATAAGAAATATCCACTTTCATGCAAACAAGAAATGAAAAAAATAAATAGCACACTATTTTTCACATCTAAATACACGTTTGACTAATATACAATGCATTTTTGATTCATTAAAGCAACAATACATGGTAAGATTTTTTTCCAGCCTGATTTTTTGGCATATTTGTAATGTTTACACATGTCTCAATTTACACATAAATGGAATCAGCCAAATTTGTTGTATTTGTCAGATCAACAAAACAATTCTGACATAACTCCATGTTAAATGGCCAAAATAGCCAGTGAAATTTCTTTTACATTAAACTTAAAATGGACAGAAACCTTTCCTGACAGTTATTACTACTATTATTTCAGCATTTTGAGTAAAGAATAACAAAATTAAAATCTGATGTCAATTTGTACATTACGGCTTTAACTGGCACAATTTGGGTCAATTTCTCATGTCAACAAATAGATTACTCATATCCCTTTCTACTTACGCTGTGATTTAATTTTGTTGAGAGATGAAGGAAATTCAATGATACATCAAATTATGAGTATGATATGAATTGACATTTATTACCAGTTGATAATACATGATGCTAAACCGTGTGATTTTAAAAACCCACCTGACTTTTAGGGATGAAGGCTGGAGAATGCATTCCAAATTTAGTCCAAGCAACAGATATAATGAACCGTCTTTCATGAAAGTGATAATTCTTGAATCCCATGTCCTAGTGTTTCTTGATGTAAATTGCCTAATTTTGCCAATTTGGACATTGTTTGCATAAAACCAAAAACATGTATTTCAAGTTGAAAACCTTTAACTCCAAATTGACTAGAGACCATTTTTGTTTATATCTGTACATTTCAGATAGGTCAAACCATACTTTTTCTGCATTGTTATGATCAAAGCAACACTTTAGCATGATTTATAACAAGATCTGAGCAATTTTAAAAACTGACCCCTGTATAACCTCAACTCTTTTCTGAGCAAGGTGCATTTTTGCCACTAAAGTTTTTCACATTCTTTGAGGTCAGTCTTGTGATATTAAAGCTTATTCTGGACATTCATCAAAAAAGTTCACAGGATTTCTCTTGCTTCTTGACTATCCTGAAAATGTAAGTTCTCTTTCCTTACCTTGCAGCACTAGTTGCAGCAACTAAGGCTCTAGCAGCAGGGTGCACTTTCTGTTCTTTTCCAACCTGCACTAGAGACTGAAGACGTTCTACCGTTTTCGATCATCCTCCGGAAAGTACAAGTTAAACGTAGGAGATGACACTGAGTGATGTAACTCCTCTTTGGAGTCCATCTTGTTAAGGAGGAAGGACTTGGCATTGGTCAAGGTGGAAGAAAGACTGTAGAAAAATAAAATATTATGCAAATATCTATTAAAGGTGTAAAATTCAGCACATTAAAGGAGTATTTTGTGAACCTAGCATACTCTTTTTATGGTATGTTAAATGTTTCAGTAGATATCCATGAGAAAAGCTTATTCCCTAAATTTATTCCAATTTTGCGTTTGAGATTTATGCATGATTAGACGTATTACATGGCACCGTAGGCCACTGTGTTGTAATTTTGTTCTTTTTAACAGATTTGACAATATTTTTGCCAAGCAAATGAATCTACAAGAAATTTTTGTGCATAAACATTATGAAGTCAGAGTTTTCTGATGGTTTACCATATCACGTCCAAGCTCACATTAGGCGCCCCATTCTTTTTTAAAGGAATTTTTATTTTTAGAAAAGTGTGTGTGTGTGGTGGGGGGGGGGTTGAAACTGTTGATCACAAAATGCCCCTTTAAAGCAATACTAGCGGGATACCCACGTTTCGCGCAGATAAGTAAATGGGAGCGTTCACTACAACAGGAAGAATTACTGAACAGGTAGAATCATTGAAAAGGTACATTTTATTTATCTAAATCTGTCTCTTCTTACATTTCCTTTTTTTTCTACTTTTTTTCTCAGCATTTTTTCTACATGGGGCTATTTTGTTCCCAGTTTAAAAAATATTTGCTGCTTAGCTTGTGATTTTCCGTTTCCATTTTAGGCCCTATTTACTTATTTAACCCCGTTCCCATTATTTTCTAAATCTGTTCTAGTACATTTCACTTTTAGCTTCTTTTTTTACATGATGCTTGTGATTTCCCGTTTCCATGTTTTTTATTTAATTCTGTTCTCATTATTTTAGCTTCTTTTTTATTTCCTGATTAGTTTCTCAGTCCTTCTGTTTTCATTCCCGTTTCATTTAGTTACTTTAACCCGTTGGCCTAATTACTCGTACCTTTTTTGTCCTCATTTTACTTTCATTTTCATTATAGTACCGCTTCATGTTGTTTATACAACACACATCTTTTCCCGTATTTATTACGTCCTCACGCCCTTTATCATAATCCCGTGAACCGTCCATGTACCTTTTTGTCCTTTATTTGTCCTTCTTTCCGTATTCATGTACACTGGTCTCTGGCTCGCAAGTCCCGTTTTACCCATATTTTCACTGTTTTTGCAGTCAATTCTTGACCGATTTCAACCAAATAAAGTCCAGTCCATTTCCCGTATATTCCTCGATCTCCTGTATGAATTTGGCGACATTTGGTTCCAAACTGACGGAGCCTTTCGATCTTCATACATATATACAACATTAGCCAAATTATAGTAAGATTGTAACATTCTGGGAGATACTGAAGGGATGATACAGCCAAACAAAATTGTTTTGCTTGCCCAAGATCGCAAAAAGTTGGAGAAAGCTTGTAGTCGTCTGCTCCACAGCCGACTGATGATTATAATGATGTATTTCATATTTAAAGCCGGGCAGGGGGGCACTCAGTATAAATGACCTACCGGGATGTGCCACAAACATGGGTCTTATTTGCGGTCATTTGGTATATCAATGACTCCTTTTTCTAGACCTATTTTGGTATATGGATGGGTTCTTTTTTTCAAAAGTTTCAAATTTATTTTGGAAAATAGCTAAATTTTGCCTCACTTGCTTATATAATATCCAGAAATTTGAGGGAATATTTGTTAAATTTGACCAAATTTTGTTAACTTTTAGTATATTGATGATGGGTCCAAATTTCTTGAAAAATTGGTAGATCGATGGGTCCACTTTCAAATTCTCAGTGGCACACCACTACCAAAACCAAAATTGAGTCACCTAAAGTTGAACCAATCTTAACAATGCTTGCAAATTATGTACAACAAGTTGAGTGCACAAATTCTAAAATTAAGAAATATAATTATTTGAACAATGCTTCCTTCTTCTTACCATGTATTACCCATATGGAGTTATGGATCCTTGCAACCAGAATAAATGCCTATTACAAAAGTGTGTTTCAAAACTATATTCCAGCTGTCCACAAATTTACACAATGACTGCAAAATGTCTCCAGATTAATCCTGTGAAGTTAAGAAACTGTATATCTTTCCATCCATAGAATTGTTTCATCTCCGCTACACGTACACCATCCATTCACAAACCTCATCAAATTACTATGAAAGAAACTTCCTAAGAATCAAATCTCATTTCTAGAGTACCTTACAGATCAATGGTCAATACATTACTGAATGTGAACTTAGTACTCTGGTGATGATACATTACAAAGTCATGAATGATTCGTACTTAAAAATGCTTATTTCTTGAAGGACCCAATTTCATATGCATGTACTAACTCACACACTCAGAACACAAGTTGCATGTCTGCATTAACCATTTCAATTCATTTTGCACTTGTGTACGAGTTATGACACCCAGAATACACATTACTAATCATACATTCCATACAAGTGTAGACTTTGTCTTTTGGAGTTGAGAGTGTAATGTCTCATCATGATTAAATCAAGCTAGCTTCCTCTCTGTGCTATTCCCATAAGATTTGCGTCTTCCTGTCACCATTATTGGTTGTCATTGATGATGAGCTTACACAGATCTCGAGCTGTACCACACCTCAGTTTATCATAGTAAGCAAGTAGATTACTCACATAGAATCAAACCTCTTACCATGTCAAGGAGTGCAACAAACCACCAAATCTACCAGAATGATTGTGATTAATTAGATCTGGTCAACCAGAAAAACTCACTTTTCAGTTAGATGGAAAAAACAATGTTGTGGCAATGGCCTTAAGGTGGTACGAAAGGCAAAATCAAGTTGCTCTGATTGAGATTAAAATAGACTTGTTGCAGAGAGATATGCAAAATAATCTTAATTCTAAAATTTGAGCCAAATCGGACAAACGGTTTTTGAGATATTGCTGTTGAAAGATTCTTTGTATTCTATTGTTTTTGCCAATATATTGATGAAGTTAATGAAGAAAATTTACAAAATGTGCTCATTAATATTAATTTTTGCCAATATTTTCCCAATATTTTATGAATAAACCTTCATATTACTTTTACCTTTAAGAATTTTGACCTGAAACTTTGCCAATGTGTCTCTATTACCTAAACCTTTAACATGTGATTTTCCCGCAAATCTAATTTGCATATTTGCATAATTAATTAGCCTTAAGTATAATGCTAATTAATTATGCAAATATGCAAATTAGATGGGCGGAAAATCACATGGTAATGTTTTAGGCCATAGAAACACATTGGCAAAGTTTCATGTCAAAATCATATAAAATAAAAGTAGTATGAAGGTTTATTCATAAGATATTGGTATAATATTCATTGCACATTTTGCCAATTTTCCTCATTAACTTCATCAATATATTGGCAAAAACAATAGAATACAAAGAAACTAAAAACATGCATATCTTGACAACCGTATGTCTGATTTCCTTCAAACAAAAACTATTTTGCTCAGTGTATTTAGCTTAACTTATTCAATATATTCAAATGGTTCTAAATTCAGTTTCTGTTTTCCAGAAACATCGTTTCGAACCCCCTTAAGCTGGGTGGATAACCCTAGTGGATGACCTAGGATCATCTGAGGTTACCAGAAACGTTAATTTTTTGTATACATATGCTAACATTTTATCTAAAAAGAAAGGTCCCTAATTTGGAGAAAAAGTACTCCCATAATGTAGGTTACACTTTTTAGATTTTCAAATATTCACAGATTTTGTGTTGCAATACATACTATGAAACCTTAAGTGATGTGACCCCCTCAGTTCTCTCCAAAATCAAACTTCTAAATACTCAGAGCTAAAACCACCTTCCTCAATAC
Source organism: Amphiura filiformis (assembly GCF_039555335.1). Lineage (NCBI taxonomy): Eukaryota > Metazoa > Echinodermata > Ophiuroidea > Amphilepidida > Amphiuridae > Amphiura > Amphiura filiformis. Next base: position 54,781,240 of record NC_092633.1, on the reverse strand, counting down.
GCAAACTTTACAGTTGACATAGCAGAAACTAATTTACGATAACTTAGGTGGCCTGTCCAGTATCGAAAATTTATGCTTTTTGGGTCAAACACACATTTTTTTCTGCCAGGTTGACCCAAAACGCTTTAAAAAAAGGATGTAGTGCAAACCTATACACTTTCCATAAATATTTCCCTTATTCAACCCTAACAGGGACCATGCTTTTTTGCTATCGGAACGATCACCGACCTCATGCCACTGGGGAATCGCTTGCCCGGCCAGGGATTTGGTGGGCATTTTTGACTTAGGGTGATTGCGCACCCTAAAATTTGTTAGGGTTATTACATAGGCCTTATAATGAAAAATACGTCTTAATTAACCCCAACACGGACCATGCATTTTTTGCTATCGGAAGGCAGAGAAGGAACGAAAAAGGAGAGAAGATACGCAGTGGTTTTCCTTTATATTTGTAGTGTTAATGTTTTTAAGGACACAACAATAGCGACTAGGTTATAGTCGCAAGTCTGAGAACCACTAATAGTCATAGTCAGGTAAACTTAGTCTGCTCCAAACTTTGAAAATTGTGTGAACTTCTTATAATATGCATTGATTTTTCAGTACTCCAGGGTATGCAAATAAAGCAAGCTTTACAAAGAGTCAGTGAAACAATCACTCACCTTATACAAGGAAGGAAGGAAAATATATTAAAGATAAACACAACGACATGATTGATGAAGTTGGAAATCAGGCTTAATGTAGCTGTCAAATGCAATCATCAATAGCTAATAAAGGCTGGCACACCACATCATGAGTCAATACAGAGAGAGGGAAAGAGGAAGTCTATGTACTCTCCCAATACTATACTGTAACTTTAAAGCACCTTGCCCTTATACATTGTTATACTCTAATAACTTGAAGCACTAGACAGCCCTGATCCTAACATACCAGTATACATAGCTCACATGAAAACGGAACCTATTGAAATTAAATTCAGCCAAATAGATTACACATCTGGTTCCAGTTTCCAACTGTCAAGAAAATAACGGATATTGAGAGGTTTTGATATTGAGGGGATGAAGACATATGTGACGTGTCATAAAGGAGACACTTGGGCAGGATCGTAAAAGGAGAAATAGCCAAAAATCTGCCCGGGTGTGATTTTTTCACAATTTGGGTTTGTTGTGAATTTGTGATGTTATTAATGTTTAAAATATTGCCTGATAGTTTCAGACCGGAATATCACTGGCATCTTGTATTTTTTGAGACATTTGTCAAGGTAATTCTTACTCTCAACATTGTCAATAATATTTTTAAAGGCCGATATCTCAATTTCCAATTTTATAATACCATAACTTACGAAATCAATATCTTCGCTTAGGAATGTCCAATTTCATTGGGGAAAACGATATTGAGGAGCAAAATATCTCTTTATTTAAGATATGTAAAAACCTCAAAATTGATTACCTGCCCAAAAGTGCCTCCTTTTGACATGACACGTCACATATAGGCCATGGGAAATTAAGGGGACATGGCACAGTGTGCACGATTCAGAAACATTTTGCTTTGTTTTCTGCTGAAACTTTTAAAGTTTGCATGATTTAGATCATTTTAAAATGCTTGCAGTAAGAGAATAAAATGTATTAATAGATTTATGTGGTTCATGATTAAGTTGGGCCCCACAACAAAGCCATATGAAGTTATTAATATTCATAAATGTGAAAATAACATGACACAAACAACTTAACAGCACAAGAGTTGATAACACTGGACAACAATGATTTTGCTACTGGGGTAAACGTATAGCCTATGTTCTAGACTAAATCGAGCATGCCGATTCCGAGTCTGAAGTCAGAATGCGTCCATCATGTCAGGATTTTAAGATACATGTATATGCAAGGCCTATCAGCAAATTGGCTTACAATGAGTCTAAACATGTGCTTCTTGTATTATCACCTTGATTTCTATCCACCTAATAAGGGTGATGTAAGTGATGAGCATGGTGAAAGGTTCCATCAGACATTTAAGTGATGGAAACTAGGTATCAAGGACGGCTTAACCCATGGCGTATGTATTTAATAGTGTCTTTAAGGGCTTGGATAGCAACGTATAAAACTGTGCTTCTTGTATTCTCACCTTGATTTCTATCCACCTAATAAGGGTGATGTAAGTGATGAGCATGGTGAAAGGTTCCATCAGACATTTAAGTGATGGAAACTAGGTATCAAGGACGGTTTAACCCAAACATGATGACAGATATATTTTATAATGTCTTTTTATATAGCATTCTCAGTATAAAAAAATTCTGACTTCATATTTGAAATCAGCACATGGAATTTCCTCAGTAACAAATAAAAAGTTTTCATTTGTTGTCCAGTATAATACTCCATCATGGAATAATCATGAATAATGTCAGGTAAAATAGGTCATTAATATTCCAAAATATGCCCATTAAACAGCACAAGAGGTTTACAGTAAATAACATGCCTATGTTCAAAATGCTAATGTTTTTACCTCACTTAACCCTAACCGCCTAAGGGCTTTTTGGCGACGGGAAGGGAAAGAAGGAAAGAATAAAGTCATAATAAATGACAGATATATTTTATAATGTCTTTTTATATAGCATTCTCAGTATAAAAAAATTCTGACTTCATATTTGAAATCAGCACATGGAATTTCCTCAGTAACAAATAAAAAGTTTTCATTTGTTGTCCAGTATAATACTCTATCATGGAATAATCATGAATAATGTCAGGTAAAATAGGTCATTAATATTCCAAAATATGCCCATTAAACAGCACAAGAGGTTTACAGTAAATAACATGCCTATGTTCAAAATGCTAATGTTTTTACCTCACTTAACCCTAACCGCCTAAGGGCTTTTTGGCGACGGGAAGGGAAAGAAGGAAAGAATAAAGAGAGAAAAGAAGGAAGAAGTTGTTTGCTCTGGGTGGGATTCGAACCGAGACCCTCGCATGCCAAGCACTCGGTCGGCGACACTTTGCCACGGGTCTTGGGCTTCGCTGGCCAGCGAAACCGTGCCTATATATCACTTAGGGCGATTAGCGTAATCACACCACGTGGGATGCATGCACGAACAGCGCATATATCAAGTAGTATTTTGTAGTATTCAGGAGGGTTAGGGTTAAGGAAGCCTATACTGAATTTCGATAGTGGTAACCTAACCCTAACCGCCTAAGGGCTTTTTGGCGACGGGAAGGGAAAGAAGGAAAGAATAAAGAGAGAAAAGAAGGAAAGAAGTTGTTTGCTCTGGGTGGGATTCGAACCCGAGACCCCTCGCATGCCAAGCACTCGGTCGGCGACACTTTGCCACAGGTCTTGGGCTTCGCTGGCCAGCGAAACCGTGCCTATATATCACTTAGGGCGATTGCGTCATCACACCACGTGGGATGCATGCACAAACAGCGCATATATCAAGTAGTATTTTGTAGTATTCAGGAGGGTTAGGGTTAAGGAAGCCTATACTGAGTTTCGATAGTGGTAACCTAACCCTAACCGCCTAAGGGCTTTTTGGCGACGGGAAGGGAAAGAAGGAAAGAATAAAGAGAGAAAAGAAGGAAAGAAGTTGTTTGCTCTGGGTGGGATTCGAACCCGAGACCCCTTGCATGCCAAGCACTCGGTCGGCGACACTTTGCCACGGGTCTTGGGCTTCGCTGGCCAGCGAAACCGTGCCTATATATCACTTAGGGCGATTGCGTCATCACACCACGTGGGATGCATGTTAGGGTTAAGTTTTACCTTTATCATTTCAGATAAGAGAATGCATCAGTAGGCAAAGTAGACATGTGCCCCTGATATTAAGGCATGAATCGTTAAATTTTGAGAACAAAGTACAAAATATGGTTCAAGCATGCATTTAAACATATTTATTCATCAATCTTTGCACAAGAACAAATGATAATGATACAAATTCAAGGGAATAATCCGAAATAATTAGGATGATTACGTAACCACATTATGTACTTTGTTCTCAAAATTACAAAAAATTACTTAGGCAATTATCGTAGTAGGGTGATGATATACATGCATTGTCACAGGTCAAGAACTTGGTCCCCATCTTACAAACGTGTCAATTCTTCAAAAATAACTGTTACGGTACATGATGACCTTGGTTGCTACAATGTATAGCTTCTTACCGTTTTCTGAATCTCATGATGAAAATCCACAACAAGACTAATCTACAAATATTCAATAAACAGTCCGCCAAATTGTCTACATGTATCACAATAACATAATAATTATGTCTGCTAATACCATGACATTACATATGCATACATTTGTTGCAGTCTTCAAGTTCAAAGCACTAAATATGTAACACTCAATTTCTAGAACAAGTTCCCCAAGATCTGAAAACACCCACATTTTGAAATATGGTAATTGAGACCTGGATATGATGAACAATACCCAGAGTCTCTCTCTCTCCAAAGGTCACATTGCATACACGTATGCAGGTGTGGTGCACACATGTATATATTGTGTTACCTTTTTCTGTGAACTCTGTATTTGTATGTGAGAGTCATCATAGGGACTGGGCTATTATCACCATGTGAATATAACTATCTGCAACACCTGGTCCCAGAATTAACATATTAAAAACAAATTAAAAGGCTTTATCTTTTTAGTTTCTGGTTGTCTATTATTCAGATATGAAAATGCAAGGGGATTATGAGAGTTGATCTGTAATTTTACTTCATCGATAAGGATTACGTGTCAGTGCATGAGGTGGGTGATAATTTTGGCGATTCACAATATGATGTGCCGCCAGCAGTTGCTTTTGCCAGCCCAATTTTAGACCTTCAGGGTTGTCATCGCCTTTCTAGCCACCATTGGATTTTCACGCAAGTGTGATAATAATAATGTTGAAAACAGCTCCACGGAGGATTCTGTGAGATCAATAGATGGAAAATCGATCTCTATAATTATTGTAAATCACTGTTTCACTGCACATTCACGTGTAACATTGTTATATTGACATTTAAACACACATGACATTATGTTCCAGTGATGTATTCGTATTACGAAGGTTTGGATGTAGACATTTTCCATTATGCACTGCGTATTTTGACCTACACTGGAGGTGCATCGTATTGTGAATCAAGCGAATTATAAGGGTACTGTCAAGCGTCAATCATTCTCATATCTGTCAAAAAAGGCTAGATATGACAAGATTACAACTTGGACCGGACACTGGTGTTTGAAGTGGTCAAGCACCCCCAATTGCTTATATCTCTCATTGTAATAATTTTTCTTTAATTAAACTTTTATACTCAAATTAAAAACTTGGATGTTATTCGGGTCCACATTAATGTGACACTTTTGAAAAAATTCAGACCTCCCTCTCTCTCTCTCCCACTCTCCCCTGCTCAGTGTGACAGTGTCACTGGTTTCACTTGATAGAACTGACCATTGTAGGCACTCTTTTACAGTGAAATTCTCTCATTTGCACTCTTTCACATTTGGAGAGTAGTGTATATGTGATAATTTTCGCAAGGGTTTTATTTTCACGGATTTCGCAAATGGAGTTCCATCTGTGAAATTAACACCTTGTGAATATATGTAATAATGTATTGCAAGCACAGGGCAAAACTGGGCAATCCTGAAAATATCAATCTCTCTCAGTCCAAATCGTGAAAATAACTATACGCGAAAATTACCACTTATACAGTACATTGTAAATACATGATGAAGCTGTATTATATATACACACTCTCTCAGCCTGAACTTCATCTATCCTGTATACATAGAACCTGAAGGGGTTCTAGGAAGAACCAAATATGGTTACGGAAAGACCAGAAAGAACCATTTTAGACATCAGCAGAGTTCTGTAAAGGCCAGACAAACATTTTGAGATACTTTCAATTCTCTTGAGGGTTATAGTAGTGGTCCAAGGCTGAGGGCTCAAGTCACAGATAATCTCCTTCAAAGTCATCAACAGGAAAGCCCCTGTACTACGGTACTCTAAGAAAGCTAACCACATGATATAGGCCTACAGCTTAACCATTATGAGTCAACAATAGTGGTCAAATCACCAATATGATGCATTGTGCTGATAACTTATGATGGTTTCTTGGACAGTTTTTAATGTGTATAAATGGCTAATTAATCTGAATTGGTTCCCATGTTGCACTTAGCACCACTTTCTAAATTTAGTTTTTCACCAATTAAAAAACTCAAATATCCTACGTAGTAATCATGGATGTATGGTCCACACTGTTATGGTTAATATGATCTGGTCAACAATAAATGCAATGCAGTAACTCATTGACGAGTTACTAGTATCATACATCAATCTTGTTTACAAAATTTGTTTTTTCTGTGATAATAATTAACTTAATAATTTAGGCATATATGAATTTTTAGTATTTGTAGATTTGTTGATAATTTTAACATTATGTTTTAACATCAAAAATACATATTGTTCATACTGCTATTACTCCCTGACTAATACAGTTAAACAATATTGAAATATGAATAAGTATTTCTCTATTGGAAAATGGATAGCTATCAAGAGATAATCTATCAATATCCAACAATGTCAAGAATATGTGCTCCTAGGGAGCATTCTTGGCAAGTGAAAGTAAGAATATTCTTGTCATAACATCACCATTATTATGAAAACATATTTGAATATCATATGGACACAAGGACTTTAGGTGCTGGCAAACAATATATAACTTGATGAGTACAGAACATTATGTCTTATGATGGGTCAAAAAAATGAAAAAAGAAATGGCAATTTTCATCATTTTTTCCAAAAGTGTACTCTTAAAGGCAAATTTAAAGTTGCCCTTACATGGATCACAAATATTTAATTATTTCCTTAAGTTGTGTAATAACTCTGTTAGATAAATCAAACAATTTTTAGTCTTTATTAATTTCCATTCTAAAATAGACATTAAATCAAATAAAGAATGTTGTGATTTTTAACTTTTCAGAATTTCAAGGCTTAAGTGATGGAAAACAAACAAACTGTTTTACCGGTCCGACCAAACCAAATTTAGAGTTTTTGGAGATTTTTGTTGTTGTAATTTTGCAAAAATCATGTACAATCTGATGTCTGTTTCAGCCCAAATTTATTGATTGTGATTGAAAATTTATGAAAACATTTAGAACATTTTCAAAATATTTACAAGAAATCATCAAATTTTTGCCAGATTTGTCAAGCTTCCAGTGATATTTTAGGGTAATTTTAGCCTCAAAAAATAAAAATAAAAACACATAATTACGACCGGCCAACCCTACTAGAAAGTTTGTCTGCCCATAAAACAGGTTTTTTTCCATCGCCTTATGGGCATTATGGAACTACAAACCAACAAGCTCATTTACTTACCTTTCTTTCATAGCAGATATCGATTCACTCACTGATGGTAGATTCAACTTTTGACCCGCAGTCAGGTCTACAAACATCATTGGAGGAGTAGGCATCGTGCCAGATGTATGCCACATATTGTTAGAATTATCCCACGAATTGGATCTTGATTGACTTCTGGGTACAGAATTAGGAGCAGGTCTTGGTGCGATATGTGGTGATGAAGAGGGAGTTATGGGTGACGATGCCGGTACATGCATCTTAATAGGCAATGAGGATGCTGATGATAGAGATGATGCCTCATGAATTGATGGAGTTGACATGGATCTTTTAGGGGATGGGTTGACTTGCGAAGGAGGGTCCAAGGATTCTGATAGTTCTGAGGTGGCAATGGCCATTTCTTCCTGCATCTCTTTGCTGTCAAGTTTAGACTGGACTGGTCTATTTGAAGTTTCACCTGAAACAACAATTTATAAATATCATAAATATTCATGCTTGAGGGAAGAGCATAATGGCCACTTCACTATTTAATTAAGTCTTACTGCCCCATATCGGATTTGGTGCCAAGTTTTAATAGGTTATTCCAGGTAAAAGACATACAAACCCTGCAGAAGACATGACTTTAATCTTCCAAACAGGGAATGTGAATTTGAAAGCAGGTCATATGCACAGGTGCCTCCATTTGAAATCTATGCCTATTATTCTATTTCAACCAAATGTGCTGAACATATTAACATTTTCCTCTGCTTTTCCCTTTCTGTTATTCTCTTATTACAGTTAAGCTGGTTGCAAACTATATATCAATTTAGTAGAGAATGGTCCATCAAAATGGAGATATTGGCATCAATGGAGAGACCAGATTTTCTCATTGATCCTAACAAATATTAGGACTCACAAATGTTTTTTAATCTTACAAGCCCAAATTGATATAAGAGTGTAAACCCATTTATTAATCACACAGTATTCTGTGCCTTCAGAATACAATGTGGCTCTCATGTACATGTATGAAGGAATTGAAATGGACTATTCCATTTAAAATGCACACCTGAAGACATGACCTTAATCTTCCACAAAAGGAGTGTGAATTTCATATGGAGTTACCTGAATGGGTGACTCCATTTAAAATATATGTGACGTGTCATGTCAAAAGGAGACACTTTTGGGCAGGAGTGTAATGGAGAAATAGCCAAAAATCGGCCCGGGTGATTTTTTCACAATTTGAGTTTGTTGTGAATTTGTGATGTTATTAATGTTTAAAATATTGTCTGATAGTTTCAGACTGGAATATAACTGACATCTTGTATTTTTTGGGACATTTTTCAAGGTAATTCCTACTCTCAACATTGTCAATAATATTTTTAAAGGCCGATATCTCAATTTCCAATTTTATAACACCATAACTTACGAACTCAATATCTTCGCTTAGAAATGTCCGATTTCATTGGGAAATACGGTGTTGTGGAGCAAAATATCTCTATATTTAAGATATGTAAAAACCTCAAAATTGATAACCTGCCCAAAAGTGTCTCCTTTTGACATGACACGTCACATATAACCCCTGTGTAGGAGATTAAGGTCATGTCTTCAATAAGGGGTGTATGGATTTCAAATAAAACAGCCCAATACCGCAAAAGAAAATCCATAGGTGGGGAGTGGGAGTTAAGCAATGTGCAATTAGCATCCTCCTTTAACTTACACCTACCGATTTCTGCTATTCTACTCTTCCTCTTCTTCTTTTTCTTCCTCTTGTCCTTGGTTGTATCTCCCATTTCAGATGCCCGCCTTCTGACAACAACTGGATTCATATCTGCCTCAGCCACTGGATTCATCTCTGCCTCGGCCGCAGTCATGGGAAGAGACATTGTCCTACGCAATGAATGAGGCACTGGTGGCAGTGTAGGAGGTGCATCCTCATCTGGGAAATCCTCAAAGTGACTTAATGATGATGACGAAGTATTGGAAGCAATAGGCACACTAATAGATTTGGTAGAAGGCACTGGCTTTTGGCTTAGAATGTTGCTTGTTGACTCTTGTGACATTACATCTGAATCTATACAAGATTCTGCTTGGTTTCTTTGTCCTAAGTGTTCCAAACTAGTTTCCTCAAGACTCTCCTCCCATTTTGGCATCTTCTGGCTGATTGACACCTCTGGACTAGGTGTAGTTCTTGGACCAGTGCAAGAAGCAATATCATTTTCTTCTAACTGGTCTTCTGTTAAGTCTGGTTGAAGAGCATGATCTTTACTTTTTAATGATTTTACTACATGACTTGAATGCTCTGCATCTTGAGTTGCTAAACTTTGATTCAATTTACTGTCAAGGGTAGTTGATATTTGTTCATTTAGCTGTACATCTTCCCATTGATGTTCGCTGTTAGTACTGTTTACGGAACTACTGTGACTTACAGTCATAGTATTACTGAGTTGTTGAGCAGCATGATTGTTTGTGGAAGCTTCATCCATAAATTGCATTGTATTGGCATTGATTTCAGAGGAACTTTCTAAGCTTATCCTGGAATCCGCCCTATCTTTTGAACTACAGTCACTCTCAGTTTCACCCACTTGATGTGACAAATCAGTATCACTTTGACGAGATGTTCCTTCATGATCTGTGGCAACTGGTATCCTGCAGTCTGGCTCAGGTGTCACCTCTGTAAATCCAGAGGTAACACCCTGTTGGGCAGAAGTAAACACATCACCAGAATATGCACCCTCTTCTGCCCTTGTCACATCACCAGCGGGATATGGACCTTCTGGCACCTTGAGTGTAACTGCTGTCACAGGATCATCACCTGCTTGTAATGGTGTGTCATCAAAAGAGTCTTCGCTGTCATGTCGATTGCGTGATTAAATATATTCCAGACTCTAACCGAACGCTATCGCATGACTCCAGACTGCTTCGTCGACTGCTGGCAGAGGAACAGCTCCCTGGGGAAGCAGATTTAATGTGGTCGACCAGATCTTCTAGCTGTTCCACAAGGTCTAAATCTGTGGTATTGTCCATGAGTTGATAATTCAGCTCCCTGATAAGGCTGAGAGGGATGTGACGTCTTGCTCTCAGATGTGTTACTCTTGGGGCAAACACAATGCACATCTGAAATGATTAATAGGAACAATAAATCCATCTTATAAGAATTTTAATAATGTAATTTTTCCTTTAAAGCCATATTATAACATTTTCAAACAAAATAGATTGGCATTTCTTTGCCATAAAATGTTTGCTTTTACTGTCAGATATATTCCCTTTTATTTTTGAGCCGAACAACTACGGCAAAGCAAAGAAAATTGGAATTTACTACCAGCGCACATGTTGCCAATACGTACCACTCCTTCGGTCATGTTGTGGCACGACCCTTTGTTGTGTATATCACCGTCCTGCACGCCGTGTACGTACTGTGTGTTATGAACATTGTGTATGCGTTCAACTAATAATTCCATCGTAATAATAAAGCGCCGGTTCCGGCGTTTTATTAAAAATCTCGGATTTTGACAAAACTAAAGCACCTAGAGTCTTGATTTTTGCAGGGTATATTGGTTTAATAAAGTACAATTTAATTGTGTAAAAAAAGGAATTTTAAAAATTCAGTGAGGGCGTCTGCTCAGCAAATGTTATAATATGGCTTTAATTCTGAATGCTAATACATCTTCATCAACTTTTAATTGTGTTTTGATTGTATATCACTGTGTAATTCAGCCATTTGGCTGGGTGATATAAATATAATACTGTAAAAGTGGAAATTTTCGTGCTACATTTATTTTTGCGCTTTTCTCATTCCAAGCTGCTACCGCAAAAATAACAATGGATGAATATGTTCCTTTTGTGTACAGGTCAATGTAAGGAAACTTAGAATTGCAAATTGAAAAAACAAGGGAAACAGTTCAAAATTAGCAAAGAGCGAATAATTAATTGTGTGAAAATTTGCACTCTTACAGTAGTAGTCATTTGATATACCAGAATATCCTAAAATTCAGTAAAATTCTGATTTGGGCATTTTGAAACAAATATAAATTTGTTCATAAACCGTGGAAGTGGTGGATGTGACAGCAATCCAGCAAGGCAAAATCTGATATTTATCATGGTAAGCATAAGACAACATGTGTTCAAAATAGCTCTTTTTGTTTACATGTATTATGGTCCATTATCATCAATCTGTAATATTATCTTGTCATCCTACCATCCTCAAACTGACTCGCTACATACACACAAGTAACATTCATCAACTGATGAAATAAAATTGGTCATTTACAAAGCAAACAAGTTTTCTTGGTAAAAAATCTTGTTTTTTTGTCTCTGCCCCACATATGGAGCTCCCTTCATATTAACATCTGTGAATCTCATTCCACCATAAGTTTTAAAACATAATACCTATTCTCATCATAAGTTTTCCACTCAGCTTTTGGTATTATTCATTATGTGTTGTTTTAAGATGTTTTTCCACAGATACAAGTTGTAGTTTCTAGTTGTAGTCAGAAGTTTGTGAAATGCCTAGCTATATCTTACAGGTTAGGCCCTTACCTTTGCACACTGATGCCATAAACTTTGCCCAAACAGCTTGGCAATACACCTCTCAATACTGAGTAAGAAGTATCTGTGTAGTCTACCATTTTCTTGCAAGCAATAGAGTTGACCTTTGTGACACCCTGCATCCACTATCCCTGTATTAAAAATTTAAAAAAGTGTTGCTGTCAGCAATTTAATTAATGGAATTTGTCTATTTAGCATGGCTATAGTATATGCTTCATTTTAGCTGTCAAGGTTTTGATTGTAATCAATACTTTCAAAGGGGTATAGAATTGGTGTCTTTTCCAAATCCATTATTTGTTAAGTTAAGGTTCCGAACTATATAAAAGTTACATTTTTCAAGGAAAATGGGCAGAGAATCCACCGGGAGGTCATGTTTGTGAAAACATAAATAAATAAGGCATTTATAAAATATTTTTATTTTACATTTACAGCCTTTGAACCAGGGAACATTTTTTTGAATTGGCCTTACTTTTTAATATAGGGTCTATAAAGTTAAAAAATTAGTGTTTCTGTTAAGTTTGTTTGCAAAAAACTTACATACAATAGTCAAAATCTTTAGTTTTCAATGCCTATAGCAAGGAAAAAAAGTCTGGAGCAAATACGGTTAATGGAGTACAAAAGCCTTGTGGGTCTGGCATTGTGAAGTTTAAATCAATGGTGCCTTTTTGCTTTCTTATGTGTATGATTTACTAACACAAGATGAAGCATGTACATGTATCACCATTACCTTTAATATCACTTGTCCACACAACAACATCAACAGCAAAGGGGTCAAATATAAACACACCCTTGTCAGTCCATGTCAGCAAAAAAGCGACTCCTGCAAAAAACAAGCACAACCATGCACTAGTATCAAAGTGAAAACATTAATTTGTGCACTTTTTGTACTAATAATTTAATCTTCATCATGTTCATGACCACCAATTTGAGCCCAATCAGAACAATTTAAAAAGTGACCACTACAAGACCTTTGACCTCCGCTTGATTGTTAACAATGATCCCATCCTCCTCCAGCCCATGTGCGAAAACTTAAATTCGTAAATTTAAAAAACAGGCGTGGTGACATATTTTGGGTTTGATGTTTGCTGTAGACAGGGGCATAGCTATGGGAAGACAGGGAGCACATACCCCTAGTGCCTTGAAGGAGGGGCTACCAAATTAAAGCCAAATATAGCTATACTTAAATCAATCAATTCAATTAGTGAAAAGTCAAAATCAAAATTTCCAAACAAAATGAGTCATTATTAGAGACCATTTAAGGCTAAAATTCACCTTGATTATGACTAAACTTGCGGGCATAGAAGAATTGCATTTGTTAAACATTTTAGAACGTACACAGTGTAAACATGGAAGTGGGGTTCTGATTGGCCGATTCATTGGTCTGACAATCATACCAACAAACCGATTACACGTCATAGCGTTGGTTGGTGAAGAGCGCTGCTCATGAAGAGAGCACAGTGCCTTGAGTATGTTGCTCAAGGCGTTCATGTTGATGAGGCCAAGAGAGTGCCATTCTCTTCTAAAAGCCAGTGTACAAGTACTTACCCCATAGGTAGTAACACAGGAAAATTGAATGATTGAGGCTTTTGTTCATTCACAAAGTCTGGTTGTTTACTGCAAATATAGAAGTTAAAGAAATGTTTAGCTCATAGCAACTGACATATGGAAAATAATCAGAGACATAATATGGAAAACATATATATATTTGCACTATTGTGGCATTGTTGCATTCAGCCTAACAAGCACCCAAGTCATCCAAAGGTGGTGCTTAATAATTTAAATATTGAAAGTGAAAGTGGACAGTTTTCAAAGAAATCATAATTCAGGAATATAGCAAAATTATGCCAGGACAAATGTCACAATTTTTCCAAAATTATTTTGATGTTATTCAACTTACAATTTTTACCCTATTTAATGCTGAAAGTGCACTGGTGAAGGAAAATCCTTGAGATGGGAGGGGGACTATGGTGTCCCACAGTCTAAATTTATTTGTTTCCCTACAGTGTAGTGACTCTAGCACCAATATCCTAGCCCTCTACCTCAACCTGAAAACTAATTCTGGAGTAACGTGGAAGGCAATCCACACATGGAAAGTGAAATAATAAGTTTAAAATAAGTGACTACCATACATATTCACCTTGGTCCGACGACAGGAAGAGGTGGTATAGCCAGCAAATGCTTGAATTGATGAGTGGCTTGCACTTGTCCAACCACATTTGCCTGTAAGTACATTGAAATCACACACAAAAAAGTCAAACTTTATAAATATTGCATCATACACAATCATACACAGTGGTGGCGGAAGCATTACAATTAGGATAGATGAGTATATTTTCTTCTGCTCTTACTGTGACATTTGCGAGAGAAGCCCTCAAAAAATGTTCAATTTAAGACTATTTTAGCCCCAAATGATGGTGAATTTTGCTAATTGATATGCCAGTGCACGCAACATAACATTTTGCAATTTAGCCCTATTTTGGCCCAGAACCCTGTGTTTTTTAGGCTAAAAAGAAGATGCACAAGGCAATCATTGCTTTATTTTTCTCTACTATTAGGATTCTAGGGGATGTCCCTATTTTTTTTGGGGGGCACATCACCCCATACCCCTACTTTCGCTGCCTTTGATCTTACATGTTCAGGATTGCAATGACATATAACTATAGGCTAAAGAAAGAAAGCAGTTTACAAACCCAAAGTGTTATGAAGGATATGAAGGGACAACTGCTCTTACCTCCCACACCCTACTGCCAGGCCTTCCTGTGTATATGGCAGGGAAATCACTGCCAATCCTCTGTAAGAAACAACCTCCAAATTGACCATCTCTGCAAATGAGACCAACATAAAACATATCATTCTGATTTAGTTGCTGGCACATCAATGTGAACTCTAGCTATGGTTTAAATAGTTGTCGATGGTCAACAGTAAAATGTATGTGTAGCGCCATATGGAATGGTCAACGACAAATTACACAAGGCTCATATCATGCATCCAGGGAGAGGTTTGTGTCAAGAGGAAGCTAGTACTGAAGGACTTGAGAATGGCTCTCTACTGTTGGTACGGAGGGACCTAGTCATCCGTCATATTATTTGGCTTTGACTGTAAGAGAGTATGAAATTAAAATAAAACAAAGGTATCGGAAGGTGCAACTCCAGGCTGGAAGATATGTTAATGGCTACTGGTGATGACAGATCATGATTAAAGCCTGTTGCAGAAAACACTGTTCTTGGTGGTCCCATGCAGGAAAGGAACAAGTACAAGTAGTCAAGTACAAATGTTTAGATCAGCACAAATCTTTTATTCTAGTTTGGTCGAGCCACCTTATTTTAGTTCCTATAGTATAATTGCATTATGCCTCATTGGTTTTAATCCACAGGAAGCAATTTGGAAGTTACAAGTTTATCATTATCTCTAACTTGCTCATCAACCAATTGTGCTTTTGCTGAAATCCTCACACACCAAAATACTTGATTGTAAACTTACATGCTTTTACCCCAGGGAGGGTACTCAGTACAAATGACCATACAAGGATGGGCTGCAAGCATGGGTCACATCTTCTGCCAATTAGTACACCAATGGCCCAATTATGATATACGGATAGGAAATATTATCAAAATTTTCCCATTTTTTCATAAAAATACCACAAGTTTCCCTAGCTGTAGCCAAAATTGTCAAAATTTGCCCAAAAATGTGAGAAAAGTTGTAAAACTTTGACAATTTGCATTATTTGTCCCACAAATTTGACTTCGAATATAGTGATGGGTTCAAATTTCTTTGAAAATTTGTATATGGATGGATCCAATTTTCATTATTTCAAAATATCAGCAGTACACCCCTGCCCAAACCAAACTTGAGTACCCCCCTGAGTTTACAATGCTAATTCTGTTATGTACTTATGTTGATTTTGCTGACTATTATGCTGTATCTCAGTTTCCCAAATTTGCTGCCTTTGACCTGGTTGGATGAGATCACATTTCAAATTATCTGTAATTGGATCACCCTGTACATATACTTACCTTGGCTTCTTACCAACTGTATAGGATTGTTTCCTGCAATGATAACCACAAAACACACACATGTGACAATATTGTACAATACACACCTAGCAAATATACATGTAAAATGACAGGAAATCTCTTGCCAGTTGACCAATAACTAGGTTTTGGAGAAACTTACATTTTGTTACTATAAATTGAGGGTCTCATTAACTCCAAAATATATGTATCATAGTTTTCATGTTTTTTTAGCGTTTTGAGATTTGGTGCTGTTTATAGCGTAAACACTGATGAGTTATGATTGGCTAATTGAATCATGTCATTATCACATCAGCACCTCATTCGCTGATTAAGCTATGTAGCTATGTGTGACCTAGTTCTTTTTACACAATAATCAGGAAGAGTAGTCGGACATCGCTGAAGGATCTTGCCAAATAGTATAATTCTATTTGAAAGAGACCAATAATATTGAGGTTAATTATGTTAGATAATGGTCAAGGTCTAATGCCTCTATCCTTTCTTTAAAACACTAGCATTGTTTGGAATCCAGTATATATACTATATACAGGTGTTTAAGAACAAAATAAGAGGTTCCTAATTTTCAGACACTTATTGACCAAATCTTGTTAGTACCCCCTGCATTTTTTTAAGTCAGGGCATGTCACAATAACAAAATCTTTCAAATAATTAAATCATATTAACAGACTTATATTTAAAAAAATAGTGGCATCTGTTAAAGTCTTACTAGCTAACTTTAAGACTGGGTACCCAAATTCTTTGTGTTTGTCACTATCATCAAGTCATAATATGAACACTTTGTTTCCATTCAACAGGATAAATTTGAGCATTTGACATTGAATGATCCCATTTGTTGACTTCAACATGACCTTCAAAATGTTTGTCATGATATGAACATCAAATGTACTATTCCAGTCTATGGTTTGAGCCCAATATGACAGTCATAGGAAGTGGTTTGGACAAATGATCCCAGATGACCTCTGCATGACCTTTGACCCTACCTAGTCCATGTAAGTGTTGTACTCCATCCTGTTGTACTCCATCCCTTCACCCTCCCTTCTTGCCTTTCTTTGAATCTTTAATACAAATCAATTTCTTATGGATATTACTAGAACATTGCTTTAACCCCAATAAAAGGTATACTTATAATTGTGATCCCAGCAGGGGGTCTTGGAAGACAGTAAATGTAATATGATCCATGACATGGCAAAACATTTCTTTCCTTACTCTAACCTTTTAAAATATGTATATAGGATCTCAATATAAAATACTTACTTTGCCGTGTCACAAATGACACATTTTGTTTGGGCTGACACTAGCACCTTTTCATCGGCATAGTCAAGCTGTACAATGGGAGATTCAGCAGTCAGAAGTAGCTCTGTTGGCATTTTGAAAAATCCAGACACCTGACAGAAAAATACAACCATATTGATTAATTTGTGAATAATCTCAGTCATCAAGGTAGATAAACATAATAAAATGAATATCAAATCTGTTCATCTGGACTTACTATTTTTGATAGCGACAGTATCGCGTCAGTATCGCGTCTCCCTTCAGTGGTCTGAAAGAGGAGTCAAGCTGTCAAGGACCTACGACGCAGCAATCAGGAAACTACCCCGTCGACTCTCCTGTGACGTCATACCATCAAGTGTGTCACAGGTCAATAGTTCATCACCTGATTGATGATGCGTATTGGGAGAGACGCGATGAGTCTAGATGAACAGATTTAATATTAATTTTATTAACCATATTGATTAATAATTTAGGTTTCTGATTTCTCCAGAGAGGATGCACAAGGGAGTAGACTCTGCATATAGCTTATGTATGATGCTATTGAAAATCATATTGATTAATGATTTCTGATTTCTCCATAGAGGTTACACTAGGGGAGAACTATACATATAGCCCATGCATGACGATATGGGATATCTTACTGATTAGGTTTCTGATTTCTCCAAGGATGTTAGACTAGGGGAGTACAGACTCTGCATATAGCCTATATGCATAATGTGATGGGAAATCATATTAATGATTTAGGTTTCTGATACAGTATTCCCAAGGAGGTATAGACCAGGAGAGTACATACTTGTCTTATTTCAACCTTATTCCTGCCTGAAGCATCATCTGTAATGTATACAGATTGTACATACCTTCCTACAGTCTGCATTGGTTTGTGTCACTCTTCCTTTGTTGTCTCCAGAAAATAATCTCAAGCTTGCTGCATCCCATTGTAGACTGGTCACCTGCACATTACGATGGGCTGTGGATATTGCCAACCTCTCTGGCTGGTCTCGTGTGTCTAAATTCAACTCCCATGCAATCACAAAACCAAAACTGTGGGAAGGAAAATATGAGATTTTATAATTTCATCACCAAAATAGATTATCTACAAACTTAATAAGTATAATATCCCTTTTAGAATTCCCTGCATGCATCGTAATATACAAATGCACAACCACTCTAAAATGCTCGAATTCCACTATTTTATGTTACTATAATTAAATACTAAAATTATAATGCATTAACTGAAATTAGTCTTAGTACAAGTCTTTGGGCTTGATTGTCACAGCATACGAAAAACACCCTGAAAACACATTTTTGGCCAAATATTAAAATTTTACTTTTATTGCCAGTTAGGACCAACTATTAGGATTAGGATTTTGCTATGTTTCATTTGGCAAAACAGGATAATATTTCTTTTATTCCAAAAAATTTGTTTTGTATTTTTCTGGAATAGGGAGTAGTGTGTTCACTGTTACACAAAAGATTGTGTGTCGTCATTGGCTGGTGTTAACAAACACACCCCCATATGCACCCCTACACACACTGCTATATAACTCATCACATTACCTGGTAGCAAATCCAACAATATTATCATCTGGAGCAAAGGCAACTTTTGTAACAGCCCCTTCCTGTAAACAAATAATAGGAATCTCTGTAAGGATAGTAATATTTTTGGAAGACCAAGCCAGGGAATAACAGTCTTTTGTTAACATGCTTGTGTACTCTCAGAAATGCATTAATTACTGTACTTCTTAATAATGCAAGATATATGAAAGTATACATATTTGGAATGGAAATTACATGTAGTCAAGGAATCTAAATAAAAACACAGATGTTTATTTGGTCAACAATTCAAATAATGAAGTCAAAGTCACAAATCAATTTTGTACTTTTGAAGGAAGTAACAGTGGGCGATCATACTCTGCAAGCGATTCAACTAAAAGTGACCTAATAAGGATAACATTTGACAATACTGATGTCTGCTGATTTCTTCCTATATGTCATTTTTTCATGCACACAATACATACTCAGACTTTATACACTTATCCTTTTCTTTCAAGCTATTTGTGCAAATTACTAATAATTTGAGACTAAGATAATGAGTAACACTGATGGTGCCTATACTAGTCTTACCTTGTTTGTCAGCACTTGTAAATATTTGAGGCTTTCCCTGTGGAATATGTACAACCCTCCAGTTGATGCACCCAAAGCTATGTACCGCCTGCTTACTCCAATAGATGTATACTGAAAACAAAATAGGATTAATTAAGTACCAGCTGATAATGAATAATTCATGGCTACACATACACTACAAGATTCCTACATGTATTGCGGCTGCTTGCACAGGAACACCATTGCCAAAGTACCTGACTGGTGTACACAGACAGAGCACCTACCTACAGAGTACCAATGCACAGGACCCACCAGCAGTGCACCAATACTACACCTGCACACCCCTGGTACTGCACAGTACCTTGGTGACGGTGTACGAGTTTAAGCGGTCACAATAGGAATCTGGTGGTGTATCTGTGAGGAGTGCAACTGCCTGGTTCAACTTGAAACAAGACACGCTATAAGAAGTTTGGAGCTTTCAGAGTCAGTAGAGGAGTTACAAATGAAAAATGTGAAAATGCATTTACAATGTCTTCATATTTTTCTCCAAGAGCACTAAACTAGAACACTCATTTCTTGAAATACCTTGATTCTAGCAGATGCTCTAATTGGTGCATTTAGGCCTTCCAGTGATTCAAATTCAGCAAATATGTGTGATCCTGAAGATTGCCTGCTAGCACCTGTTGTGGCGTCCTCTGCCATGTCTAACAGGGAGGAACCAATTACTTCTGTGTGGAAGAAAGGAAAACAATGAAATTAGATAAATCAAAGAAATACAAAAGGTATACAAAAGAAATTAAACTGAGTGAATTAGAAAGTTCAAGAGTCTGGACGATATACATGTGCATGTTATTTATTTTACTTGGCCTTATTGGTTGTATTGACGTTACCATACTGATCAATGCTATAAATGTTAGTTTTATGTTACAGTATGGTTGGATACATTTATCAACATTTTAAAATTAACCAATGTTTGTTAGCTTTAAAATTTATATTGGTTGGTTGTTTTGACATTATCACACAACAAATTTAAAGGCAGTTTTAATATAATTTATCATAATATTTTAGAATCATAGAGAGTTTGTCTGTCTGTCCGCACGATATTGCGTGCGCGCCAAGCACTTACGCGGAGTGTCTCATAGTAGTTTATATGGGTAATGGTAACGGGTGTTGGTTAAAGCCTTAATGTACGATCTTTTTTCAGAATATACCTTTATTTTCAAAACCGATTTTTGGGCATATTTGTAATACTCACACATGTTCAAACTTACATCTATGAGCAAACTGTCAAATTCACCCTATTTGTAGTAAAACAGGATGATTTTCTGTTGGTCCGACATATTATCATAATTTTCAGATTATGATAATATAATTATGATAATATGTCGGAATGATCGCAAATCTTAGTCTCCTACGAAGCCAGTTTGGTTACGCTCCCTCCAAAATGAGAACCGCCCAACACGAGAATCGCGAAATCTAATGTTTAAAGCCATATGTGTGATTTGCTCCACAGCGACGCCCTCAATTTTTGTTGAATTTCTACTTTTTGTATGATTGTATTAAAGCCATAATGTACACAATGTAATATGAAATTGGTTAAGTTTTTTCAAACCTGATTTTTTGGCATGTAATGTTTACACATGTCCCAACTTGCACCTAAATGGAATCGGCCAAATTTGTTGTCTTTGTAGGTCAACAGAGCAAGCATCATAATTTAAAAATTATGATAATATGTCCTCCCATAGAACTGCTTCAGGTTAGACGTCCTTTACTGGCGGGTCACATGGGGGTCACATTAATTAAGGCAGTCGCGTTCATTGATTGGCTTACGATTGCAATAAATGGTTTTTGCAACCAATCACAAAACGGGTTATATGGCGCCCGGCCGTCGGAAATTTTGCACAGTCCATGATGACGTCATGCCCCAGCGCCACAAGGTGGAGGCTTCGCTTGCCTGCGAAAGCGAGCGAGTGGTATTAAGTCAGTTTCACACCTGTGATTTAGTGAAGCACATCATAAAATCTCTGAGCACATCCACAGCGCATTTGACAGATAAAAATGGAATTTGCAATTCTGAGCAACAGGATTCCATGAAATGGACGATTATGTAAGTTATTCTGCAGGATCGGTAATAATAAACAGCTGGTCTGCTTTATTTGAAGTGCATATTGAAGTTTGTGACTTTGTATGTTTTATGTGCATTAGATATTACAGGAAGCTTAAATTGGCACGCTTTCCTGCAATTTGTCTGTCGCTTACGAAAGTTATTTGGAGTTCAGTGCACGTCATACCGAGTGTGACATGACCTCGCTGGGCATAAGTTCTTACGATACATCTTTCGAGGTGCAGTTTCAGACAATAGCTTGGGATTATTGGGGCAGAGGTTATCTATTGAATCCTTTCATGACCACTGAAGCATAGTCAAGTCTGCCAAGGACACTCGGCACGAATTGAAAGACCATATCACTCTCGACAAAAGAATGCATGCATGTCAAAGGTCATACGACACCAATTTGGTGTTTGTAAAGCTGAATTTATACTCGATCGCCGAGCGATGCGATTAATCGCTTTTGAAAAAGCGATTTGCAATCGCCAAATTTTGCGATGCATCGCCCGTTGCTTTTGCATTTATACTTATCACGGCGATAGCGATTGCAGAAGACAATTAAAATATTCTAAATGCCACAAAATACATTTTTAAAACATGAGTTGCTGTCAATAATTATTGCTTTGAATTAATTTATCACCAAAAGTTAAAAATCAAGAAAGGTAAATTAATTAGCAAAATAATAGATCCAGTTGGTTGTATATGATTGGTTGACGCATTCACGTGTCAAGCGATATCGCTGGGAAGTTGAGATTTCTTCAACTTGCAAAAGCGACGTCGTTTTTGCCTCCGCGATTTGAATCGATTGATCGGCTTGACGCACTGGAAATGTAAAGTAAACATTGAGCATGCGTGAAAATCACTTTTCTGCAAAAGCGATCGAGTATAAATTCAGCTTTATGCTCCTCGAAATATGTACCTTAAAGCCTCCAGCATACTTTCCTGCCGCTTGCCGCTGCGGCAAGCAAGCGGCAGGGCGTTTGAACCAATGACAAGCCTTTATTGTGTCCGTTTGTCTGCAATGCGCATATGCGCGTGCGCCATGCCGCTCAGCGGCAAGCGGCAGGGTAGTATGAAACCAGCATAAGGCCTACATCTGGTTTTATATGAACAGATGAATGATCATGTGATGATGATGCGATTCATTTATCATGATTTTTGAGAATTGAGATTTCGTTAAGCTTAAATGTAAACTGAAGTTTCAAACGTACCACTTTCAATAAAATCTAAATTAAGTACTAAAAGCTTACTGTCATGCAACAGAAGATGTCAACGACTCAAAGTTCCACGAATGATAGATGAAGTCAGGGACCAAATTCGTGTGATACATCGCTGCATTTGTTATATAATTCCGGTGTACGTGTGTTTACCTTTTCACTCCTCTGTTGGCCATCAATTAAATTACGCGTCACTTCCGGGTCATTCTGCACAGCTCGTAACCAAAATCTGTACCCCGTTTTTTTTGTTGGCTCATGAGGTAAGCTTAAACACAAGTTTGCACGAAAGTGTGGCAAAGCATTATATTTTCTCAATTTAAACCTCAAGGTATGTATATTTATATAGGGCAGCTATCTATCCAACGGCTATTTCACGTACCTTCTTCACGTTTGTGTAGTGAGATTTAAAAGTGTCACAGTGAGTTTTATATTATAGACTCGCTTGCCAGTCCTATACGCCGTACCTATACATGTATATATTTAAAAGGACTGGCTTATGCCATTTTGGATGTCAATGGGAAATACACACGATTTGCGCCGGTTAGAAACTTGAAAAAAAATCTTTAAAATTTCATCAATGTATATAAGTGGTACCAACCTTATTGTGCTTGCTAATTTAAGACTCGGTTGAAACAAAATTAAGGATCGAATGCATTTTAGTGTCCAAAAGGCAAAATTATCGTCAAAGTTCTGCGAAATCGGCACCCTTATGAAGGTTCAGAATTCAATTGGGAACGAAAATATCCGATCTTTGCGATCAAAAACACAAAATTACAACTTTAAACATACTATTGGCAAAAGACATTATTACCAAACAATATAGAATAGAAAATTTGACATCATTTTCTCAAAATATTGAAGAAATTTGCTCACTAGACATCGAAAAAAGTACGCAATCCAATTCCCGTTCAAATGCGTGGGAAACTGAAAGTGCATAATCCCCACTAGTTTTATACATTGATGATTGAGTCTTGACATTGTCATCCATGAGATGAGTGATGGCTGCATGCATGGATGGCTATAATTAAAGACGGAGATAAAAACAATTTATCGCGTCTGATGTCACTGTCAATTATGATCCTTGATTGGTTTACACAGGTTAATCAGCGCGTAAAAGGAAGACCGACCTATCTGGTGCTGATCGGAGAAAAGAAAAGGAATAGCAGCAAATGGCGAAAAATTCCGTACTTTTGCAAGGCAAAAAGCAGCTTTTCTAGGCATTGTGGAAATGGTGCCTTTCACCAAAGAAAGTTTCCCACTATAAAGACCTAACTTTTGACATGGTTTGCATTATACGTCGAACAACTGAATACATGCACAACGTACGGACCAATATATTTTTGTAAACAATTTAGGCCTATATCAAAAGGTATATTTTCGTACAATTGTACAACTATCGTTTCTACCCTATATGACCTATAAAAGTTACCTGTTATCAAAGTGTCTGCAAAAAACTGGTCATCGCAAGTATCTTTGATGCTGAAAAGTAACAATATTCACGCAGGGACAGGCCGAAAACCTTACCTCGATCGTAAAATCCAGCCCATGCATGTCATAAATAATTCATTATTGCATTGTGTAAATGTCACTGATTGTGTCCACGTATTGTTATTGCACCTGTTAAGGGGGAATAACACCCTGATTTTCATCAGTACCCCACTTCTTTTTTTTCTTGCAAATTTATGACGTACATAAATATGTTCATCACCTCATGTCCTGAACTTATAAAATATATCTACATACAAAGTGCATTTGAATCATTTTAGTAAGTCATTTTAGCCCTATATATTTTTTGTTTACTGTAACCTAGTAACTCAGATCTGTGTTTCATAACAAACCATAATTTATTCTTTTGAACATGTTCAAGTAGAGTACATGAATAGAATACATTAAATCCTTTGTTATACGCTCTATAGAAAATCTAGTGGTGCATGCAAAATATAACCATGATATAACACTGAATAAATTAAATAAACACTTATACAATTGATGCATAGTCATTAGTCAATTTAATAATATAATGTGTTGTTAGGAGAAGAAAAGGCTATTAGGTCACCGTATGTCAGGTTATAGGTCAATTGGTTCAGGTCAAATTTAAGCATCAATTTTGAATACACATGTGAGAGTCTGTGCTATCATAATGAGGCATAATTTTGATATTCTGTCTTTAACTGGATATATATCGAGAAGTGCAAGGTGGATATACTAATATACCTTGGGATGTAAATGGTGAGTACAATTTAGAATGCCTAGTTGAGACGGATTTCACAAATAAGTATAAAATAGTTACCAAAATCACAAAAAGTTAAGCTTACGGAAAACTACCCAATATGGTGGTATAGGTGACAAGAAATACAATATTTTTCAACATTGCTGTAGTATGGTTGTGGTAACCTGTTACCTATGGCTTAATTAAGTTTCAGTGAAATAATGTCGCAAGTTAAAAATACAAAATATAGCTCAACATTGAAAATAGAAGCATTTTAACCAGTTCCTTTTTGATAGTTGTGGAGCACCAAGTTCATGAAGTCATAAAAGAAATCAGGAACCACTTATTCCCATTTTACATATCAACTTTATTTCCCTCATGTGTTAGCAACACATATCCAAAATTTTAACGAAATCCGTTGATAGTAAGCTTTCCAAAATGAAGTGAATTTAAATCATCAGTGATGTACCTCCTTTTGGCTTCTATCTTCAAAAGCATGTAATCTACATTGATACCGATGCCACCAATAAAACGAGAAGATTTGCCCCTTCATTTTGCATACCACTTTGTCCAATTTTTTTTTTTATTTTCTTCACAAAATGCAAAAAAATGTAATAAAAAATCAATGGATGTAGTACCCCTTAAAGCAGAAGTCATGCTGAATTTATACTCGATCGCTGGATCACCATGTGAATTCGCCTATTAAAAAAAAAAAAAAACCTCTACGACCAGGTTGTTAAGCATCGAGCACGCTGACTGGCTTAGCAAATATCCAATTATTTTTGTAAACCAATCGGGTTAGACGTACTTAACTGGCGGGTCACATTAATTCATACCGTAAAAGGCCGTCGCCTTCATTGATTGGCTTACGATTGCGATGAATGGTGTTTGCAACCAATCACAAAACGGGTTACAAAACGTCATGCCACGAGGTAGCCGGAGGCTTCGCTTTTCTGCTAGCTTTAAAAGCGAGCGAGTGGTATAAAGTCAGTTTCACACCTGTGATTTATGGAGCATATCATAAAATCTCGGAGCACATACACAGCGGATTTGACAGATAAAAATGACATTTGCAATTCTGAGCAACGGGATTCCATGAAATTGAAGATTATGTACCGGTAAGTTATTCTACTGATCGGTAATAATTAACAGCTGGTCTGCTGTATTTGAAGTGCATATTGAAGTTTGTAAGTTTGTGACTTTGTACGTTATGTGCAATAGATATTACAGGAAGCTTAAATTGGCACGCTTTCCTGCAATTTGTCTGTCGCTTACGAAAGTTATTGGGAGTTCAGGGCACGTCACACTCGGTGTGACGTGACCTCGCTGGGCATAGGTTTGCATGCCGAAAGGTGCAAAACTAACATTGGCGCCCGGTTATAAATCCGCGTTCAGCAAGTCATCATCACGGCACTTGTAAACAAACCGTGCTCCAGTTTGATTGACAGGTGACGTCAGACGCGATAAATTGTCTTTATCTTTCATTATATGCCCCGGGGCTATGCCAGTTCCAATAAACTCCCGGCTCCGACTGGGAGTTCCAACATGTGCTGTGTATGCTGTATGTGTTTAATGTGCATTCACATCACACTTAGCTGTCGGTACGAAGAAATCGTTGCTCCAAAATGTTTGCAACATTTGTAATCATTTTTCACCACAAAATATGACATGAAAACACAGGTGAGCAATGTATGAATATATGGAGAGGTCAAAATTATTGTCAAATTTAATATTTTGGGACATTTATAATGAAAACAATTAACACTGAAGACACCCTATGGAACCTGCTACAACTTGAGAACAAGCCCTCAAACGTTCGAAATTTGTAGTTAACTTACAACTGTGGCTATGCGTACTAACTGTCTATATGCGTGCAATATTTATGTGTACCCCCGGGTGGTGAATTATAGGGGGGGTGGCAGGCCAAAGGGGGGGGGGCAAGCATTTTTTGGCAGGTCGAAAAGGGGGTCAAGCAGGTTGAACAAGGCCGATTTACCTTTTGGGGGCCCTGGGCCAGGCAAAAATTTGGAGCCTGCATGTGCACTCAAGTCAAGTGGCCAGGTTTTGGTTTACAAATACGGTACATTTAGGGACATACTACAAGATTGATTTAAGTAGGACATTTGGGTCGGAAGCGCACGAAAAAAAGAAACATGCACATATGTATGGCAACTTTGGGGGTTCCCAAATTTTGCTGGCCTTGGGCCTGGGCCCATCTGTCCCAATGGTAAATCCTCCCCTGAGGTCGAAAGGGGGGGGGCAAGCAATTTTGGGCACATATATTTTGGGCACCATTTCTATATTAGACCCTAAAAAGGTGTAGAAAATGTTAGGAACATGTTTAAATATATGGGTAACTTCACAATAAAGGGACATAAGCTGTATGCTCAACTTTGTGAGATCAGACAAAAAATAATAAAATCATTCTTGGTATGAAGTTATGTTTTTTATGTTTGTAGTAGGCAGATCTAATAAAATAAACAACTTTATATAAATTGTATGTCTCGTTTCTTTTTTATAGGCCTTCAAAGTCGGAAAATGGGCTATTTTGAGCCATAGAATTCTGACACAAAAAAGTATGGTTTTATATTTGACTGGGGCATTACTATAATCAACCATAACTATCAATTTGCTGCATGCAAGTTATGAGGTATGGTTGTACCAAAAAAATGTTAAAGTCTTGTAGGGAATTTCATAATGCTTCAGGGAGAAAGCACAACTGAAAGAAATCAATAACGGGCGAACACGTGTATGTCAAATAGTTCTCAAAGTTAACAACAATAAATCTTCCAAAATTCATCACAAACTTGGCCTCTTAAGTAATAGTCTAGTTAAAGGGGCATTATAAGATATCGCACACAGAATTAATTTGGGCAGTTAAGTCGCTAGAGGACGTTGGCGATTCGTCAAACTTCGTATGTCAAATGTATGTCAAATTTTTGTTCGACCGTGAACGAAAGAAATGCCGTCTAAAAATAGACACGGAATCCCAGCAGCCTCGATCTGAAGGTGATGCCTGAGCACTTCCTGGGCGGGAGTTACCACGTACCTTTTACACCAGAAGCAGCCTACACTGCCGAGAGACGAGGCGAAGTCTCTTGTATGTCAAATTTGTTACAACCGTTATAATCGTTCAACCGTGAATATGTTTTAGTTACCTTTACAGAGAAATATGTAGTGTGATGTGTTTTACTTTGCAAATTACTGTAATCCATGAAAGAAAGTAATGTGATGTGATTCTGTGTTGTGATATTGAAGGAAAACATCATTAAAAATTGTATGTCAATGTTCAACCGTTATCACATACAAATTTGATAGTAATACACTAAGGCTGCAACATACTTTTTGTGCACCAATGCTTGGGTTGAATGTTTACTTTGCAAATTACTGCAATCCATGAAAGAAAGTAATGTGATGTGATTCTGTGTTGTAATATTGAAGGAAAACATCAATATAAGATCATTGAAAAATTGTATGTCAATGTTCGACCGTTATCACATACAAATGTGATAGCAATACACTAAGGCTGCAACATACTTTTTGACTGTTGGATGTTTTTTTTACAATCTAGAATGTTTGAAGTATCATAAGAGGTACTTTTTATTGGGACATTTCCACAATAGAGACATAAAAAAAAAATCTTTGACAGTGTGTCTGAAAATTACTCAAATACAAGTGAAACTGCATTGAATATTAAAATATGCTGTAAGGCCAGTATTTTTATCGTTTCTTATTGATGGGATTGGTAAGTGAAAATAAAACAAATTAAATTTACCCAGCAAACACTCTCCTTTGTGTCTCTTTTACCACCATGTGTATGTCAATGTTACAACCGTTATAACATGCCCCTTGCTTGAATTCGTCGATGATAACCAAAATTGGGAATGATAGACTATGTTGTCATTACTATTTTTTTAAAGTACAATAATTTGCCACTTGTTACACAACAAATCAACTGGAACAACTGAATTTGAATTTTTGATAGTCATGTCAGGATTTCATGTCCCTTTATTGTGAAGTTACCCATATGCAAAATCTCCGCTCGCATTATATGAAAGACAGGTTCCCCAAAATCTTGCATAGTGTAAGGCAAAAAAAATGGTTTGCTTGTCCATAGATCACCTTCAGTTGGGTCTTTGTTTTTCCAAGTACCAAAAGTATAAAGGTGAAGTACTTTTTGTATGTAAAACACTCACTGACCACAGAATTTCCACCAAAGACAAATTCAAGTTAAACCCTTCTTTATTTGACATGCTGCATTTTTAAGTTGACAACAATATTTTACTGTCTAGATACTGAGGATGATTATACGAAATATCGGAACCCTCAGCCAGGTACAACTGGACAGGTGAAAACATGCAGGAAATGGTATTTTACAACATTTCTTTTTATATCTTCAGTTTTTCAGATGAAAAATTCATGATTTTATGTTGTTGGAAAATTGTAAAAAAAAACCTTTTTTCAAAAAGAAAAAGTTCTACGGTCAGAACTGACGAGATGGTCGGTCAGACAGACGAGGACAAGCAAACAACTTTTTTTTTTTTGGGCGGGGGGTCCAAAGATTTTGGCACCTCAAAAGTGGGGGAAAAAGGTTTTTTGGCACATCAAAAGGAGGGGGCAAAGATTTTTTGGTGTGGGGGGGGGTGGTGGGCAAGCGACTTTTGGCAAATTCATCACCCCGGGTGTACACACATAAATTATTGCACCACCCATATATTACATCCCAAGACTAGATTAATTGATATGATGTCAAATGTCTGAGGCCTTGTCCTATTGTATCTGACCATTTTTATAAGAGGAGCTAATGTTGTGGTATTATTTAATTGAATTTTACTGCATTAATAGTATCACCTGGGCGAAGTTCATGTATACAGTCAAATCCACGGAAAAATATAGCAAGTATTTTACTCTTGCAAAATGGATTGAGACGATTGCATTTCAATAAATAAGTCAATAGCATGGACATATCTTTACTTGGAAACCAACAGAATTTCCCATAAGGTTTGTGTTGGTAATAGAAGAAAAACTGTGAATATACTCTAGTCTATGGTACAACACATAAGCTTACCCTGAAGGCTTACTCAGAGTTAGAGAGTTGGTTTTTATCCATTGTTACAGCCCAGTATGGATAGTAGTACTCATGCCTATCTTTGTATAAAACTAGCTATAATTTCTAATATATATTTTTTTCAATAGTGTCTTCATACCTAACTACAACCAAAGTTGCCAGTCCTTCAAGGCACTATTTACTTCAAGACTTGAATGATTGAATCACTGCAAGTGCTATGGCAAATCTAAGACGTATTGATGTGACAATTGATGATTCCAATGTGGAGCCTGGCATGCTGGAGGTAATGAAAATTGTGCGGCCAGATTGGAAACCGGAGGATATCAAATTTAAGGTGAGGCATAATCAATGGTTAAGGGTCAGTCCATGTCAAAACAGACTGAGTGTACACCCACCCTCTTGGATTATGCTCTCCTTTGGCTCAGGGGTACCTTTCATGGACCCCTAGGTGAGGTCACAAGAAAAAAATTCAAATTCAATTTCGTTTCCGAATGGCGGGCGATCTAAGTTTGGCGACCTTGACCAAAATTGGGAATTTAAGGTGTCCAAATGACAAAGCGCTCTCTTTGAGAGGCATTTTCTTCTTAATTAAATCAGTTGTGACCCTCTTTTTGAATGTGGTCACTCACTGGCTGTGTCTGAAATGCCTAATGCCAAAAAAGATTGATTTCGAATTTCGTTGGGATTTCAGAGGGGTCAAAATCAGCACTTCATACTGTTCAATCAAATTATCTTTGATTTTGAAGGACCCATGATAATGCCACAGTGCACTTATAGGTCCTAATTATGTTCAGAATGGATTAACCATGTGCCAATGTCTATGAGCAATTAAAAAGAGACATTTCTAGACCCCCTACAGAATTTTAGGCCCCCCTAAAGTGGTTCAGCCACAAATGGCGCTTAAAATCAGCAAATTTTGACACCTAATAACTTTAGGTGTACACCAGATATGAATTTCTAGTCTTTTGCATCTGAAAGAATGTAGTCTAATGTTACTAGGAACATACGATTTGTTTTGTATTTTTTGTGTTTTGATACTTTCAAAAAGGTCGTTGATCTATAAACATTTTTCGTTATAGCGCCCTCCTGAAGGGTCTGACACATAACAAACTATACATTTTTGGAATCCTCATGACCATACGAGCCATTTGACATCTTACTTGACATAATTGGGAGCATTCTGAAAATTTGACCCCCATAACCTGTACTTTGCATGTGTATCGTTGCCAGGAAGTGCATTTTTGACCCCCTTAAAAATCCATACAGAGGATTAGAAAGTATTTTTTTCTTATTACTAGACTCAAGAGCAACTTGAAATATCAGGATAAATAATACAAATGGCTATAAAGTGATCAAAAATATAAAAAAATATCATACTAAAATTGGCATTTTGTACCGTATCCTGTATGCATGGTATGTTAGGAAAAATGACTATTTTTGAAAGCGTCAACTTAATACTAAAACACAAAAAATACAAAACAAATCTTATGTTCCTAGTAACATTAAACTACATTCTTTCAGATGCAAAAGACTAGAAATTCATATCTGGTGTACACCTAAAGTTATTAGGGGTCAAAATTTGCCGACTTTAAGTGCCATTTGTGGCTGAACCACTTTAGGGGTGGCCTAAAATTCTGTAGGGTCTAGAAATTTCTCTTTTTTTAATTGCTCATAGACATTGGCATATGGTTAATACATTCTGAACATAATTAGGACCTATAAGTGCA
This sequence comes from Amphiura filiformis, assembly GCF_039555335.1. Taxonomy (NCBI): domain Eukaryota; kingdom Metazoa; phylum Echinodermata; class Ophiuroidea; order Amphilepidida; family Amphiuridae; genus Amphiura; species Amphiura filiformis. The sequence goes on along the minus strand of NC_092633.1, from coordinate 54,749,676 downwards.
CTGTGACATTATCATGGGTCCTTCAAAATCAAGATAATTTGATTGAACAGTACGAAGTGCTGATTTTGACCCCTCTGAAATCCCAACGAAATTCAAATCTATCTTTTTTGGCATTAGGTATTTCAGACACAGCCAGTGAGTGACTACATTCAAAAAGAGGGTCACAACTGATTCAATTAAGAAGAAAGTGCCCCTCAAAGAGAGCACTTTGTCATTTGGACCCTTAAATTCACAATTTTGGTCGAGGTCGCCAAACTTTGATTGCCCGCCATTCGCAAACGAAATGGAATTTGAATTTTTTTCTTGTGACCTCACCCTGAGCCAAAGGAGAGCAAAATCCAAGAGGGTGGGTGTACACTCAATCTGTTTCGACATGGACTGACCCTTAAGCATGAATTCATGATGGACAATCCTTGGATATATATAGGAACATAAATTATTTTGCATATTTTTAGCGTTAGCGCCATGCCCATATCATACTATCATACTAATATTTTTTGTGACGTAACTTCCACTGCACATGAGAAAGGCGATTGCCGATATCTGATTGATAAGTCGCTAGCATGCCATTTTGTCAAATCACAAGCACATATTACTTGAAGGCAACTTTGTTGCTAGCCAAGACAAAACCTGGAAGCAACTGTACAAAAATTAATACTGCCATCATTTGATCACTGGCAATTTTTGAATCGCATGCTCCGTCTGCTTGTATGATATGGCCTTTAGGGTTAGGTTTTAGTTAGGGTTAGGCATCAGAATTAGGGGTAGGTTTGGGGTTAGGGTTAGAGTTTGGGCAAAATCATTTATGCCCCTAGAACCAAGGATTTCTCATCATAAATTCATGCTTCGAACAAGCCTTTACATGTAAGTGACTTTCTCCAGTGAAGTTTGCAGCTTCTAAATTTAATTAAAATCTTAATCTTTGTAAACAGATCTTCACTGATGGCATCTCCAATAAAATAGTTGGGTGTTACTTAGGAGAAGACAAGCAAACAATGGTTCTCTTCCGTGTGTATGGCAAGAAAACAGAACTTCTTGTCGACAGACAAAAAGAAATTGAGACATTCCAGACCCTGTTTAAAGTTGGATGTGGACCAGAGCTTTATGCTGCCTTTAACAATGGATTAGCTTATGAATATGTCCCAGGAGTGATTTTGTCTACAACAAGTGTAAAAGATGAAAAGGTTTATAAGTAAGTACATGTACTATTGGGTTATTGAAATCCATACACCCCCTATGGAAGGCATGAACTTAATCTTCCACACAGGGAGTGTGAATTTCAAATGGAGTTAGCTTAAGTAGCGATTCCATTTGTAATCTGCACTCCTTGTGAGGGAGATTAAGCTTGTGTCTTCCGTGGGGGTGTATAACTTGTATGGATTTCAATTGGAGTACGTCCATTGCTGTCCTCCTTAGTTCAAAAGGTAGCATGCTTTCTTTACTATAGTACTAGCAAATAGAATATTTTTCATTTGGAGTAGACTGGTTATAAGTAGAGCAGTTGTTGCTTCATCTGGCTTCATCAAAGACTTTTAGGAATAGAAACTCTGGTTTTCTTTTTATTGTATCCTGTACCTTTTCCTCCTTCATTTAACACCACCTGGGGTCACACTTTTTTCTTCGAGATATTTGATGCAATAAAAACACAAAATAGGCATAATGACCTGGTTCGTACATAAGGAGTGTCACACCTGGGTAGGGAAAACATTCTTTTCTATTTGACACCACCAGAGGTTCATACAATGTACCTTGTTTACATTTGGAGATATTTAATTTGAAAAAAGACTCAAAACATGAATATTTACCCGGGTCTTATGAGTGTCACCCTGGGTAGCAAAGTATTTTATTTCATTTTTTACTTTTATCTCTTTCATTTGACGCAATCCATGGATCATACACCCCCCCTCAAATTCAGTTTTTTTACGCTTTTTTGGACAAAAAAAGGTCCAAATTTTGTGCACTTTTCACAATGCCCCCCCCTGCCTTTGGAAAAAAGTCCACGTTTTTCAAAATCGGCACCCCCCAAACTCCTACTTACATATGGGGCCGTCTGAACTGATATTTCAACTATATTTTTTTTGGTCTTGTGAATTAAAATTGGGCCAAAGTATAGGCTGTGGAGCTGTAGAAATTCCCAATGAGCTAAAGAGCGACAATTATTGGAGTTTTACTCAAGGAGTTTTACTCAAGGCAAAAAACTGGAGCTTGATCCCCAATATGGATTTTTGGAGAGCCTGAAAATGGGACCCTTGATTGTTGCACATACCCGTACCACCTCTACATAAGAGTGCTTCCTCCGGGTATCAGTGGGCATTGAGTCATACAGTGCTGTAGTATGTTGATATGCTATTAAATACTCTTCACTTATCATGCTGACCTTGCAGATCTAATCTTGGTATATTTTTATCAAATCAAACAAGCTATGCCATATAAATAACTGGACAATCAAGTGGGTCCAATTGGAAGATAATATTCATTTGAGTTGTTTAGGGAATTAATGTGCATTGGAGAAAGAAACCTAAACTGTCAAATACATTGTCAAAAATCATTAAGAAAAAGAGGAAAACATAAAATACCACACACATATTCTGTAATTTGCAAACAGTAAAAGTCACAGATGACAGAAACATTGTTATTGGTGTTTATATTTGGGCTATTCAATTTGAAATTTGCCTTACCCCTGTGGAAGATTATGAGAAAAGTCTTTCATTGAGTGAGTGTGTTTTTCGAATGGAATTAGCCAGGGATAATTATTTTGACATCCACATAACCTCTGTATTATGACTTTACCTTACTGGAGTGTGTATTTCAAATGAAATTTACTCAATTGTGTATTCTATTTGAAACCACATACTCCCTCTGTAGAAGACTTTGGCTAAATATTTCAGAGAGGGAGTGTTGATTTCAAACGGAATAGCCCCTTTGATTTTATAATTTTTTGCATCTTTACTATTTGCAGGTTAATAACCCGAGAAATGGCTCGATTACATGCAGTCAAACCAGAGGATGGCAAAATACCTGAAGCAAGTGTATTTAGAACAATCAAGAAATGGCTTGATACATTACCTACTCAATTTGAAGATGCTGCCAAACAAGAAAAGTAATTAATATATATCTAAGAAACAAAGTGATAGATTCACATGATTAATGAAGGCCCAGGGCTACTCAAGTTTCATAGTGTACACACGTGTGACCAGAGATTTTCGAAACATATCGTAAACAGGAGTTGTCCTTCTGTGCAAAAACTAACCTAACCATGAATTTGTCATGGTTTTGTAACAAATTGTATCCCCTAAACAGGATTGTGTCTGAAAGGTACCCCTAAGCAGGATTTTATCTTAAGGCACCACCTTGACAGGTTTTTGACAAAATGCACTCCTTATTATAGGGGACAGAAAAGTAACTTAGAAAGTAACTTAGAAAGAATGACAGAAAGAAAAAATGAAGGAAGGAAGAAATAAAGAACGAAGAAAGAAAGACAGGATGGAAAAGAAAAAAGAAGTGAAGAAATAATGACAGACAGAAAGACAGATAAATAACAGAAGAAAAAAACAGCATCGATCATAAAGGGTCATTCTCTGATTTTTTCATGAAAAACATTTGAGATACCATTAGGATGAAATCTATAATAATAACAGCTTGCAGTTTTACCCTGCAATCTGTGAACTGCAAAATCTAGTGTTCAGTATGTATGTTCAGTATATATATGGCGTCTATTTATGGATATACATGTTTATGCAGCGCTTTGAGAAAATGCTAGCTATTTAAATCGGCACCCAATAAAATGCCCACTGACATCACTGCCACATAACAGTGGAAAAATGTAACAATATTATATACATGTAGCATCATTTTCTTTACCTATCCTCATCACAGGTATTCAAAACAAGTTGCAACTCATGAAAAGCTACGGAATGAAGCCGCAATGCTAGAGAGAGAGTTATCCAAGCTAGACTCGCCTGTTGTGTTCTGCCATAATGATATACTACTAGCAAACGTTATCTATGATGAATCAAAAAGTGAGTTGCCATCATTGCAGGCTTGTATGGTGCTTTCTGTATTATACTACATGGGCTAATAACTCGAATCCTATTTCCTTAGAACTTTTCATTTACCATATTTTTTCTGTTAGCCATAGCCCTCAGCTATCATAAACTGCTTGTTTGCCATTAATCTGGCGGTGGGTCAATGAAGGGGTCAAATTTCAAACTTACGCTAGACAATTAACTCAAACAGTAAGGTGTTGGACTCTAAGTGTGTGAGTGCTTGATGTTAGGAGTTTGAGACCCTGCCTACTGTGTCATTTCTGTTCTCATGGAAAAATAATGTGATTGTTTTAAAAGATGTACATACATTCTTGAAATTCCCCTGGACCAGGAACTTAACTGCTAAATGTCTTGGTTTACCTGTATGAGATTGGGGGAGCTGATCCTGGTTGTGATGGTTATAATAGGCTGATTAGGTTCTACTCTTATATAGAACTGCATACCTGAATGATGCTAATATAAATGGTTAATAAAGGTGCATCTTTGGCCACAGTAGCTCACAGTGGTCACCAAATTTGTGTAAAGTGTACTGAAGCTATATGCCTGTGCTCATACCTCCCTTTTTAATTAGCTAATTATGTTAATTATTAGGTTATCTTTTGTAGATCAGAATGCTTACATATGCTTAAGGTGCAAGTTATGTTGATGAACTCATTCTGGGTGTGACAGTATCAGATATTTGTCATATATATGTATTGCCCATTGTAAACAATTATCTTGTTTTTCTTTATTAATCACCTTTCATTTCAGGCAAAGTATGTTTTATAGACTATGAATATGCTAGCTACAACTACCAGGCCTTTGATATAGGAAACCATTTTGATGAAATGGCAGGTAAATACTGTTTTTGAAACTTTGCTCCATATTTTTCAACACATCCTTAGTGAATGAAAAAAGAACAACAACTTTATTGAACATGATCTATGAAATCAATTAGTTTCATAGCATTGCAGTTGGTGAGATAATAAAAGAAATGCAAGCTGACATGTCTTCTATGCACCAGACTTTAGCCATAAGGCGACGACAAATAAAAATCCTGTTCTACGGGCCTGACCAACCCAGATTTTGCACTTTTGGGATTTCTTTAGATGTACTGGGGGATGAAATTTTCAAACAACAATTTTTTGACTATAAAAGTGAATTGATTTTGACTGAACATTCAGAATTTTTCAAAATTTGTTTGCCAAAAATTTGTAGACTTTTTCAGATTTTTCAAGCTTTTGGTGATTTTTAGGGTCATTCAGAAAAAAAATTTGAAAAATCTGGACAGACCAACGCTACTTAGCGAGTTGGTCTGCCCATAGAACACGGTTGTTTGATATATAGAATTGGCTTCATTATTAACTAAATGCAAACTATAGATGGCGCTATTTATCCTAAATCATATTTCTTTATTTGCAGTAACTAAATAGCGCCACCAATTAAATTTTGTCATTAATAGATACATTTTATATTCAAAAAAGCTTTAAAAAATACCATAAAAGTGAAAAAATTTATAAAAGAAGGGAAATTAAAGTTGCGAATGACTCCAAAGCATCTGTATACATTAGCATGATATCACCTTTAGCTGTTTAAGCCTAAAATTTGGTTGCACATGATGTTTTGTTTGAAAATTTAATAAATGATCCCATCAAACATCCGTGAGAACAGAGTGTTTTTTGTTGTTTTTTGTCGACTGTAGAGGGACATTGCAATGTTTTGTATCCCTATAGATTTACTTATGCTCAATTCAGTACTGCTCTCTCTCTATCACCTTGGAATTAATTGTCTTCATAACCATTTGTATTTGTCCAGGTTTGGATACTGTAGACTATAATTTGTATCCAGATAAAGCCTTTCAACTCAAATGGCTCAGGGAATATCTTATAGGATGGCATGAAGTGACCAACAACAAGGAACCTGTCACAGACAAAGATGTGGAGATCCTATATGCAAAAGCTAATAAATTTGCACTGGTAAGTCAAGTTCGGGCGGGTTATTCCATTGAAAATTCATACACCCACTGTGGAAGTCCCCGGGTGGAAGACATGGCCTTAATTTACCTCACACGGTGTAGGTTTCAAATGGAGTCACCCATTCAGCCCAATTTAAAATTCACACTTAATGTGTGGAAGATTAAGGTCATGTCTACCATGATAGGCGTTGTATGGATTTCAATATTTATAGGAGGGAATAGCCCATTTATAGGAGGGGTCTCAATTTTGGTTGGCCCTTGAGCAGCTCTGAATATTGTACCAGACGAGCAATAACTGTGCATATCAAAGTTGCAGGTCATTTCGTGAAGAACAGGGGATTCAGCCCCGGCCCTGATATCTGTCATACTCAGCATTGAGGTCAACTTGCACTGCCCTTACAGGCTTGGCAGCTTATGGTGGATTTGCAGAGCATGTGATTTTGCTGCAGGGCGCATTTCTATTGGCTAGTTTACCGACTGTACAAAGATAATTATTTACTTAGTGTTGATGCTGTGTGACGTCAATGTTTTTTTATTATTAAAAGGTAGAGCTAATTTTATTGTGTATGTGTATAGTGTTGATGTTGTGGTACGGTTTTCTAAAGGTACTCCAATATGATAAAGTGTTACTAAGTGTAATGAGTACTGTTTATTTTGTTTGCAGGCTGGCCATTTCTTTTGGGGTGTGTGGGGATTGATTCAGGCTCACATCTCAGTTATTGACTTTGACTACCTCGAGTAAGTATATGCAAAATAAAAAGGTTCATTTTTTAATGGCAAGGCATATCTACAATTTAGGCATCAACAGCATGAAACTATCATCTTGTAGAGATCGCTGACAGGTTTATGCCCAGATAGCTATTTAGTCCGGTTGCTAAACATGATTTTTACGTGGAAGCTTAAAGCTATATTGTAATATTTGCTGAGGAGGATGCCCTCAATATTTTTCAAAATTCTATTTTTTACACAATTTGTAATATACTTTATAAAACTAATATACCCTGCAAAAATCAAGACTATAGGTGCTGTAGTTTTGTCAAAATCCAAGATTTTGAATAAAACGCAGGAACCGTTGTTTAATTATTATGATGGAAATATTAGTCGAATGCATATGCAAATTTTATAACACAGTACGTACATTGCGTGCGGGTCAGTCATATACACATATCAAATGATCGTGCCGGTGTGACAGGCATTGGCGACATCCGTGCTGGTAGTGGTAGTAAATTCCAATTTTCTCTGCTTTACCACAGTTGTTCAGCTCCAAATGGATAGGAGACATATCTGACAGTAAACGCTAACATTTTATAGAAAAGAAATACTGATTTATTTTTATGGAAATGTTACAATATGGCTAGAAGGGAAAAACTGTACTAGGCACTTGGTAGCTTCACTAATGCATGACTCGCTGTTCATCGGGCTTTCAACAACTCCTCCTATACCTTTGTACAGGAGCCAACTGTTGTTAATCCGTGATGAATCCACACTTTTACTGTAGCGTATACGCCGAACGCAGCAGCGAGACTACACGTTCTGGCGAGCGCCCAGTAAAATTCGTCATGCCTGGAACCTTTATGCGTATGCAAGCTTACAAGTTGAATTCAGTATTTTTCAGGTAGCGACTAAACTTTGCCGTTTTATTTTGTAGTTTTATTGATGATATTAACAGAGAAATCATCAAGTTTTTGTAAGGCTTAGTGACAATGATTAACTGACATTTCCTCGTGAGATAAGCGTGAATTATACGATCTTTAGCTTCTTTTCGTTGTTGAAAGGATTCAATCATGTTTCACCGTTGTTCATCACCGTTTAACAACTCGCGTCCGGCGCGTCTGCGTGGTTTACTTCGCAGACGACGCGGCCGCATCGTTGTTAAACAGTGATGAACAACGGCAAAACATGATTGAATCCCTAAATTCAAGTTGAAATTCATACTCCTCTATGGAAGATATGACCTTAATCTTCCACACAGGGAGTATGAATTTCAAATGGAGTTACCTGAATGGGTGACTCTGTTTGTCATCTACACTCCCTGTGTGGAGGTGATGCAATCAAGCAAAATGAGTCGGATGTCGGGAATATTGATTTTAAGATATAACCAATAATAGTATTCAACTTCCTTTGTATTTTATTGTTCTGAGCAACACTAAAATGACCATAACACTAGAACCATAAGTCTAATTATGATGGGGTTTTCAGCAAAATAAAGCTCAGAGAATAGCTCATGTAGTGAAATTGAAAACTGAATTTTGATTTTGATCGACGTCAGACTCATTTTGCTTGATCGCATTAATTTATTATCTTCTATACGGATATCAACTGCAATAGCTTATTACGTCAATTATGTCTTACTTCTTGCAGATATGCCATTATTAGACTCAATGAATACTTCAACAAGAAAGATGAGTTCTTAGCTATACCATTGCCACAATAGAAGACAATACCTCATGGATCATCACACTGTCATGATAGTGAAGGAGTTGGTAGCAGGAATATGAAGATTTTGCTATTTTGCAACTTTTCTTCAAAGATTTTAATGTACTGTAGTCTACAACATACACATTTTATCTCTGAAAAATTTAGTTGAAGCCTTTTCTGTTATACCATTAGTACTATAAAGTGGGGTGACTTTGGACAGTGGGGTGACTTTGGACAGGCATATTGGACAGGGTTGCTCAATTTAAATCAATAATGTTTTTCTAAAAATCATTGATTTAAATTTAAATAAATGATTTTTGGAAAAAATTGTGATTTATATCAAGCAACCCTGTCCTATATGCGTGTCCAAAGTCACCCCACTGTCCAAAGTCAACCCACTTTACGGTAGGTGATTGGTAGTTAAGTTTTCAAATTTCAAATAGCCTTATTTACATGTATTTATGTTCAAATATCACAAAAACTTTCTGCCAGATATAGTTTCTTTCTACTTTGTGAAATCACAAACATTCCATGATTATGGGACCAGGTAATCACACATGTTTAGGCCACCGTAGTTCAACACTGACCTTGCCAGTAATACCATCAGAAGACAAGGTCCTCTGTTATGGAACCAAATTCCAAAACATACCTGTGATTCAACATCAATTAGCTCTTTCAAAACTCAGTATAAAGCTCATTTAATTTCACTCAATAAATAACTTCTGACATGCACCTTTTATTGCATACCATGAAATTCATCATTATTCTATCCAATTACTTGATTAATGTCTAGATTACAGAATGTATGATCTTGTATTCTGCCACTGTTGCCAACATATATATTATAATATTAATATTATATATTTCAATATTAAGTAATTAAATCATTTATATTTCATACGAGTAGATATTCATACATAGTGGTAGATAAAATGAATTAAAAGTTTTAACTTCAACACTATACTATTTTCTCGCTCACCTGGAATCATATGACGTCATCAGTGAGAGATATCCCAATTGTAAACAAGATATCATCACAGCATCACCATCTGATGAAGACACTAGTCGGACTAGTGAAAACATTCCAGGTGAGCGAAAAAATAGTGTAATTCATTTATATTTTGTTTGGGTGACCGTTAAGTCGAGCACTGCTCTGTATGGTTTGTCCACTATGCTCATAGGTATTAAAATCATGGAATTATTATCTGCATAGTAAAATTAAACTGAAACTGAAGTTTAGTTTCTTTGATACATATATGTGACACCAAAGGAAGCCAAAGGAGGCATTTGTGACAATTGACTATAATTATTATCTTATACAAACATTAGGCTATCATGTACTGAAAACACCAAAGGTGTAGCATATACTTGGTTTAAAATTTGGTGATATCTATTTTTTATATATTTTATTGTTTTTGTACTCCCTATCTTGCCTTTATCTCAATTTCAATTTACCACCTTTGGTCTCACATCTTCATGGACCAGATCATATCACATTATGTTAGGCTCTGCAACCAAATTTGTTTGATCTTGAGATCAACCTTAGGTGTTGCTTTAATGCTTGTTATTAATGAGCTAACAACTTATTAATCAAAATTAATGGTAGAGTGTCATTAGTCAATACATTACATACAAAGATTAAATTTCATAGGTAATAAGGAGCGACCAAGCATTGACAGTCAATCAAAAGATGGGACAAATGACAAATTTGTCTCCATTGCCTTACTGATTGATAGGCCCATTTCCATTTTTCTGTATCAAAGATTATTGAAAGAGTTATTTTTGACCAGTTTTATACTTGCCTATATATTCTCAGAGTCTTATACTCCCAATCAGTCTGGGTTTTGACATTCTACCTCAACCTGCCAAAAAGGATATTGATATTGTAAATAGCTTAAATAATGATCTTTCATATTTTAAGTTATTACAAAACAATCATCAGTTGAGTGTGAATGAGAACAAGACAACATATTCACGCTAAGTTCACATAGTGACAAAGTAAAATTAATGATAATACTTTTAATAAGTATACATATAAATGGCATTAAAAACGATTCATTTACCTCGTGTTATAAGTGATTATAATTTAAATAGGCATGATCATATTGAAAATGATTTTATCAAAAATCTGTTAGAAGAATCTCAATGATTAGAATGAGTATGTATATCTCTGCAAGGGCTTTTAAAAGCTGTTTATAACTCATTTATTTTAGCTCTCTGTTAGACTCACATTTTTAATGAAATTTCACCGCTTCACTAGTGGGTTCACAACCTTTGACTGCTTCCTTCTATAGGCAACAAGACTTGCTGTAGAGGGTGTGATGAGTTGGTCACATATGTTATTGAGTGAATAGGCCCCCTCGTTTTAGTACTATGGTATTATGGTTTAAATGTTTTTCATTATACAGGGTGTCCCAGAAAAAATTACCGAGCGAATAAAATTGAACGTAAGTCGAGAAATAGACATCATATTCATAAAAATTAAAATGTAGCGTATAGCTTATTTTGTTGTGCATCACATATGAAAATTTTATTTGATTCGGTTGACTGGTTGCGAAGAAATGAACGATTACATAATGCGTGCATCAATGCAGTTCATTCCAAGTTTGATCAACAGGCGCTTTTTTCATACTCGCTTACCACTACCTAAAGTTTGTGTATCTCATTAGATTTAGTCCTCATTATCTATTTTATAATCCGACGGTGTTGTCATTCATGCTTTCACAGAAGATGATAACAGTTTGTTCGAGAAAACTTTGATTTCTGCAATTGGATGCTTTCCAACTTCAATTCTTTATGTTGTGCAAATATGTTATATTTTAACTTTCCAAAGAACATTTAAGCCAAGAATAACAATGATCAAGTGCTTACAACTTTACGCGTGATTTTTGATACCATGCAACATTAATGTTGAAGTTTTAAAAGATTTAAACTCTGCATTGCAATTTCTTGGAAATATTCCAAAAACAATGTGTGTGAGAAAGTTTTTAAGCCAGTTGGAATTCTTTATGCAATAATTCTTTATGCAACATTTATATGAACATTAACGAAAAAATATGTTTACAAGTACCGAGCATGACCTTACAAGCAAGCTTTCATTTTCAATATTGTGCAGGTTTTCAAATTTGAACAAAACCTAATTAAATGTTTTGCAAGAAACAGATTGTTTAAAAAGAACGAAAAGGATTTCACAGAAGTCCATTGACAGTTAACCACGAGTGTAAATTGTGTTGAATGATCTTTCTTTCAAACTTGGAATGAAGTGAATGGAAGCATGCGTTATGTAATCGCTCATTTCTTCGCGATCAGTCAACTGATTCCAGTAAAATTGACGTATAAGATGCAGAATAAGATGGGCTACACGCTGATGTTTAGATTTTTGGATTCTGATGTCTATTTCTTGACTTACGTCCACATTTATTCGCCCGGTAATTTTTTCTGGGACACCCTGTATTGTGTAATTTCTATTTACTTCTTGTAAAACAAGACCAACTCAAGGGCTGATCTGGGCTTTTCCATGTATAAATAAAATTTGAATGAAAAATTAAATGAAATGTTCATCGTTTCTTTTTAACTTTTTTTTTATAGTTAACTTGCTACCAATACATGCAAAAGCCGGATGCAAAAGTTGTAAAGGTTACTTAATATTATTAGTACTTACTGTAATATTTGTAAGTTATGCCTAAAAATTAAGGGTAATATCATTATTATAGGTGGGTAAGCTGATTGACAGCCTCAGTCATCCACTCCCTTTACCCCATCAAAATGCAGATTTTGGTATCAGGTGAAAGCTCATATTTTTCTCATTAACATATTGAAATTAGGTGTTCCAAATCTGTATATTTCTGAAGAAATAATCAAGAAACTGTTCAATTAGTCTTGACAGTGGTATACCATATTTGAGACTAATTCTACAGTTTTTACAATGATATCTTTGGAAATACACAGATTTGGAACTCCTAATATCAATATGTTATTGAGAAAAATAGGATCTCTCATTTGATATCAATTTATTATATGAATATTTTTTCAATTTCAATTCAATTTTTCAATTCAAGAAACATTTATTTCACAACTTCAAAAATACATAGTATAAATGACAAATGCCATAATTTTCAAACCAATTACATACAAAGCAAAGTAATGAATCCGATCACAGGCCCACTGATGACAGTCAAATGCGATCACGTAAGAACAAACAACCTATTAAAAGGCAAGAGACAGGTCAAGAGAGGGCCTAAGACAAGATTAAGAATATCATTAATAAGACCACTGTAGACTATATTATCATCACGCTATATAAATTAGGGGTTCATTCATATATTTTTATGACTAAATGGTTGTTTATGCCCTAGGGGCCGCTTGTGGCCCAAGGGCATAAATAACTGTTTAGTCATGAAAATATATGAATGAACCCCGTTCATACATACCAGAACATTTTGTGATTCTTACTTCATCAAAATAATGACAAAAGATAAAAAGGAACATCATAAAAAAACAATGAATTTCCTTTGTTTTCTATACCCTGAGATTGCACATCCGGGCCACTGGGCATAAACGCTGTTTATGCCCGGCTCTCGACCAATCACGCGCGGCGTTATATAGCGCGTATGTATGAATGTCAGTAATTCCATAGGAATTAGTCCCATACAAGAAACATTTACATGTTCTTTTTGCATAAAAGAATTCAATTTTTTATATCAGGTCACCTTCCTTTAATCATGTAAAATGAGTTTCAAGTGATGTTGTGATGTGGGACATGATCTGAAATATTATATTATGTATTTTGTAAAACAAACACTAATGGAGGGAAATTTATTAAAATTACAGCTCGAAGTATATCATGTGTCAACTACCGGGGTCAACTATCTGATTTCACAACATTATTGATACACTGTAAATCCCCAGCTGTATCACCTTTTAACTTTTAAACACGTTAGGCGTTTAGCTAAATTTTTATTATTATCTACATGTACCTTCATATTTCGAAACTTATTCTCCTACATATCACAAATCCAAAATAGAACTAGATGGCACTGTTGTGTTTGAGCAAACACGAATATCTATGCCTGTGATTCCCAGCCTACCCCCCCTATGACACACTTAACCCATCCTGCCACTCCGTAATGTGTTTCATGTTAAAAGGGCTATCAGTATACCAACGCAGGGCACTGTAGCTGCTTTATTTACTGAATAATGGCCGGCCCTATGTTTTAAGGTTTGGGGCCCATATTATGTGACATATGTGGTTCATATATACACACAACAATATATTAGTGCACCAAATCTGAGCCATGTAGCTACATTGCTTGCTGAGAAACAGCCGGCCCTTTGTTTTTACATTTGGGCCTCTGGGGCCCCTAGCCTTAACAATCTTGAGCCGATATGGATATCAGGCACATATAAGCCCTTGTGCTCCTGTAGTTTTAGAGCCAGCCTTGTCAATCTGTTGTCCCTTATTTTAACATTTGGGGCCTTGGGGCGATATTATAAGACATATGGGACTCATGTATACCTATAAATATAGAGTACCCCTGAGGCTATCAGTGAACCAACTCAGGGCACCGAGGCTGCTTTATTTGATGAGAAACTGCATTTTTTGTATTTTTACAATATGAAATTTTTACACTGAAAATCACACTGAAAATGACAGGGTATCACTGAAAATCATCAGAACAAAAGAAATTGTTAGACTGAAATTGTTTTCAGTGGTATTTCAGTGTATTTTTCAGTGGTATATCAAGTGGTTATTGTCTGCTATAATGAGCAATGATCTAGGGCACTAATTTCCATAACAATAGAACAGGCCAGCTCATTTCAGTGTGATTAAATCCATTTTAGTGGGATTAAATAAATTTCAGTGGGATTAATGACTGGCCAATGATTTTCAGAGGTGTTTCAGTCCTTTTTTCAGTGTGGTTGGACAATGGTTATTTGCATACAGAATAACAAAAGAACTATTTCAGTGTTATTTTCAGTGGTGCTGTTCATTGTGTTAAAGTTTCAGTGTCCATTACAGATATCAGTGTGATTTTCAGTGTAAAAATTTCATAGTGTTACATTTGGGCCCCTAGGGCCCGTGACCTTTGACGTCTGGGGTCGAGACTGCCCTTGGAAATTTTTAGGGGTCATGGGCCATCATTGTACCAAATAATTTCATATTCACATTACATTCCTGTTCTTCGAGTTTTTATATGACAGCAATGACAAATCTCATCCGCCACATCCTTGATCTTCATCTTTTTATATGAAACGATTCACTTTAAAGAATTTCCTAATATTCCCATCACATCCTTGATCTTCATCTTTTTAGAGAACATCAATGACAAATCTCATCCGTCACATACTTGATCTTCATCTTTTTAAATGATACGATTTACTTAAACAATTTTCCAATATTCACATTACATCCTTGATCTTCGAATTATTCATAGGACATCAATGACAAATCTCATCCCCCACATACTTGATATTAGGTATGTCACAGTGGCTGCGCAATAATTCTTCCACACTGTGCATGCAAGCATAACAGTGAATTAAAAAGCGCGCGCATCAAAGTCGGCTGATTTTTGGAAAACATCAATGTCAAAAATGAATTTCCTTAGTATGTTCCATTTATCCCAATTGTTTGAAATTTTAATATATGGTATATGAAACCTTTCTGAAGCTACCATTGAATCCGACAAAATTAAATTTTGCTTTGTTCAAGAATTACTGCCTGTTTAATGGATTTTTTGACGATCGCTCATAAATCAGTAAATATAGGCCTATTGAAATAGTCTGATCTACCACCATTTAGCTAAAATACTAATCTTTCTTACCATGTAAATTATTTCCGTGTACATTGAATGAAACACTTGAGGAACACTAGTTAAAACATAATATTACCAAAGATATTCCATAGGGAGTAGTTTTCCAAACCACAATAGCTTTAAGCCATTGTGTGTGTCCAAGGCCATACTATTTTTGTATACGCGCTAGAGTGAAACGGCGCTTCCTTTTACCATTTGCCCTCCTACGTTAATCCAGATAACAAAATGTTAATTTTAAGTCTCATTGCAAATGAATTTTGATTTTTACTTTTCGGATTTGGCTTTGAGTAATGGTGACACATACCATGTTGACAGTAAAAAAGAAAATTCTATTCCAGACACCATCAAAATGTCAAACTTTGTATTTTTTGTATTATTCTAAAGTAATTAACTGCTGTTTCTTTATTCAACATCATAACAGGTTCATACTTGACAAATTTATGGTGAATGAATAGACTTTCATTAAATATTAAAAAACACCAAAATTACTCATTCCTAATTTACATAATAATATCATGAATACATAATTAGCTGTAATTAGCTAATTTGCATAATTAATTACTTTTTGTGTATTTTTTGTTATCAATTGAAAGAACTTCGTATACATATGTGTGCAAAAAAACCCGCACCCTGATATCGTGTACGGTTTTCCACTGGCATCAATTTTGCATATTAATCAGCTTTAATTTGTCTGCAGATTGGCCGAAATTGCTAAAATAGTACATTTGGTTAATTTATTATAATTATTCAATGATAAATTTTTTAATTTTGTTTTCTTTAACGAAGTCAGGAAAGATAGGCATTTAACCTGTGATACTTAAATTAACGCTGCTTTTTCAAGCAAGCGTCCAAATAAACCGTCAAAATCTCGGAATGTGCCAATTTGGTCATTGCAGCCATTTTGTGGCAGGTTTTTATTCCATTTACGAGCATCTTTAAATTGACACTACATCACAATGCATTGACCGATTTCAATTCCGTTTTTTGATTTTTTATGCTTTAATAAAGCTCATTCATGTAGAAACATTAAGTAACATGTTTCTGCTGCGCTTATTTTTGATGTGATATGCCTATCAATGATATTCATCTTTTTATATGATACGAATCACTTTAAAATATTTCCTAATATTCCCATCATATCCTTGATCTTCGACTCTAATTATAGAACCTAAATGAAAAATAAATGTTAATCTCCCATCACATCCTTGATCTTCGAGGTTTTATAGAACACCAATGACAAATCCCATCCGCCACGTCCTTGATCTTCATCTTTTTATATGATACGATTCACTGTAACAATTTCCTAATATTCACATTACATCCTTGATCTTCGAGAATTTTTATAGAACACCAATGACAAATCGCATCCGCCACATCCTTGATCTTCATCTTTATATATGGTACGATATTCACTCGTAACAATTTTCTAATATTCACATTACATTCCCGATCTTCGAGTTTTGATATGATATCAATGACAAATCTCATCCACCACATCCTTGATCTTCATCTTTTTATATGAAACGATTCACTTTAACAATTTCCTAATATTCACATTACATCCTTGATCTTCGAGTTTTTATAGAACATCAATGACAAATCTCATCCGCTACATCCTTGGTCTTCATCATTTTATATGAAACGATTCACTTTAACAATTTCCTAATATTCATATTACGTTCTTGATCTTCGAAGTTTCATAGAACATCAATGACAAATCTCATCCACCACATCCTTGATCTTCATCTTTTTATATGAAATGATTCACTTTAACAATTTCCTAATATTCACATTACATCCTTGATCTTCGAGTTTTTATAGAACATCAATGACAAATCTCACCCACCACATCCTTGATCTTTATCTTTTTATATGAAATGATTCACTTTAACAATTTCCTAATATTCACATTACATCCTTGATCTTCGAATTTTTATAGGACATTAATGACAAATCTCATCCGCCACATCCTTGATCTTCGTCTTTTTATATGATACGATCCACTCAGTATATCCTAATATTCAAATCACGTCCTTGATCTTCGAGCTCTTATAGAACATCAATAAGAAATAAATGTGAAATCCTCGATCTTCGAGATTTTACAGAACATCAATTACAAATCTCATCCGCCACATCCT
This sequence comes from Amphiura filiformis, assembly GCF_039555335.1. NCBI lineage: Eukaryota > Metazoa > Echinodermata > Ophiuroidea > Amphilepidida > Amphiuridae > Amphiura > Amphiura filiformis. The sequence continues at coordinate 54,732,308 of NC_092633.1, read as the reverse complement.
TGATCTTCATCTTTTTTAAAAGAATCGATTCACTTGAACAATTTCCTAATATACACATTACATCCACGATCTTCGAGTTTTTGGAACTTCAATGACAAATCTCATCCGCCACATCCTTGATCTTCGTCTTTTTATATGATACTTTTCACTTTAAAAAATTTCCTAATATTCTCATCACATCCTTGATCTTCGAGCTCTTGTAGAACATCAATGAGAAATCTCATCCGTCACACCCTTGATCTTCATCCTTTCATATGATACAATTCACTTTCAACAATTTCATAATATTCCCATCACATCCTTGATCTTCGAGTTTTAGAACAGCAATGACAAATCTTCATCTTTTTTAAATGAAACGACTCACTTGAACAATTTCCTAATATACACATTACATCCATGATCTTCGAGTTTTTGGAATATAAATGACAAAGCTTATCCGCCACATCCTTGATCTTCATCCTTTTATATGAAACAATTCACTTTCAACAATTTCATAATATTCCCATCACATCCTTGATCTTAAAGTTTTTATAGAATAGTAATGACAAATAAATGATCATCTCATACGTAACATCCTTGATCTTCATCCTTTTATATGATAAAATTCACTTTCAACATTTTCATAATATACACATCAATGGCAAATCTCATCCGCTATATCCTTGGTCTTCATTATTTTATATGAAACGATTCACTTTAACAATTTCCTAATATTCACATTACATCCTTGATATTCGAAGTTTTATAGAACATCAATGACAAATCTCATCCGCCACATCCTTGATCGCGCGTATCTTCACCTTTTTATATCAACGTTTGGACAGTATTTATTGTGGGACATTTGAGCACATCAGACATATCGAATTGCATTCTGAATACGAAGAATGTCCTTCTGATATCAAATAATTTTGATTTTTTGAAATTCGGAATGTAATACACATTTTATGGCAAATGATTAAAAATTGTTATTTTTGATATTTAACAGTACTCGAAGTAAACTTTATAAATCTGATGATTTATACTTAAGGTGTACGTAGGTGGGATGAAAAGCCGACGATCAATTGAAAATTTTGACCTTTCGTATTGAAGATATTGATTTTTTTTCCAAAGCACGAAAAAAAATTGGGTCTTTTGGGGAACAAAATCCATATCTTCAATATGAAAGGTCAAAATTTTCAATTGATCGTCAACTTTTCCTCAACTACATACACTTTGGAATATATCATTAGATTTATAAAATTTACTTCGAGGAAAGTATATATAAAAAATTTGAAAATATCAAATTTTAATAATTTGTTATAAATGTATTATATTGTGAATTTCAAAAAATTAAAATTATTTGATATCAGAAAGACATTCTTCGTATTCAGAATGCAATTCAATATGTCTGATATGCTCTCATGTCCCACAAAAAAATACTGTCGAAACGCTCAAAACGCTCATTCCAGATCCCTTAAGGGATCTAAAATGAGCGTTTATTGCGTTTCGACAGTATTTTTTGAGGGACATGAGAGCACCTCAGACCTATCGAATTGCATTCTGAATACGAAGCATGTCTTTCTGATATCAAATAATTTTCACAATATAAAAATCACAATATAATTTTATGACAAATTATAAAAATTTAATATTTTTCAAATTTTTGATATATAACAGTCCTCGAAGTAAATTATATAAATCTAATGATATATTCTTAAAGTGTATGTAGCTGGGAGGAAAAAGCCGACGGTCAATTGAAAATTTTGACCTTTCATATTGAAGATATGGATTTTTTCCCCAAAAGACCTATTTTTTTTTGGTGTTTTGGGAAAAATCCATATCTCCAATACGAAAGGTCAAAATTTTCAATTGATCGTCGGCTTTTCATCCCACGTACCTACACTTTAAGTATAAATCATCAGATTTGTAAAGTTTACTTCGAGTACTGTTAAATATCAAAAATATCAATTTTTAATGATTTGCCATAAAATGTGTATTAATTTGCGAATTTCAAAAATCAAAATTATTTGATATCAGAAGGACATTCTTCGTATTCAGAATGCAATTCGATATGTCTGATGTGCTCTAATGTCCCAAAATAAATACTGTCCAAACGTTCATACCCCAGCCCTTAACAATTCCTAATATTCGCATTACGTCCTTGATCCTCGAGTTTTTATAGGACATCAATGACAAATTACATCCGCCACATCCTTGATTTTCATCTTTTTATATGATACGATTCCCTTTTTAGAATTTCCTAATATTCCCATCACATCCTTGATCTTCGCGTTATTATAGAACATCAATGAGAAATAAATGATAATCTCATCCGTCACACCCTTGATCGTCATCTTTTTCTCCTTGATATTCGAGTTTTTATAGAACATAAATGACAAATCTCCTCCGCCACATCCTTGATCTTCACCTCTTTTTTTATATGAAACGATTCACTTAAGAATTTCCTTATATTCGCATTACATCCTTGATCTTCGAGGTTTTATAGAACATCAATGACAAATTACATTCACTTTAACAATTTTTTAATATTCACATTACATCATTGATCTTCATCATTTTATATGAAATGATTCACTTTAACAATTTCCTAATATTCACATTGGATCCTTGATCTTTTTATAGGACATTAATGACAAATCTCATCCGCCACATCCTTGGTCTTCGTCTATTTATATGATACGATCCACTCTAAAGTATATCCTAATATTCAAATCACGTCATTGATCTTCGAGCTCTTATTGAACATCAATAAGAAATAAATGTGAAATTCTCGATCTTGGAGATTTTGCAGAACATCAAATCTCATCCGCCACATTCCTTGATCTTCATCTTTTTAAAAGAAACGATTCACATGAACAATTTCCTAATATATACATTACATCCACGATCTTCGAGTTTTGGCAATTCAATGACAAATCTCCTCCGCCACATCTTTAATGTCCTAATATTCTCATCACATCCTTGATCTGCGAGCTCTTATAGAACATCAATGAGAAATCTCATCCGTCACACCCTTGATCTTCATCCTTTCATATGATATAATTCACTTTCAACAATTTCATAATATTCCCATCACATCCTTGATCTTCAAGGTTTTATAGAATAGTAATGACAAATAAATGATCATTTCATCCGCCACATCCTTGATCTTCATCCTTTTATATGATAAAATTCACTTTCAACAATTTCATAATATTCCCATCACATCCTTGATCTTCGAGTTTTTATAGAACATCAATGACAAATCTCATCCGCTACATCCTTGGTCTTCATCATTTTATATGAAACGATTCACTTTAACAATTTCCTAATACGTTCTTGATCTTCGAAGTTTCATAGAACATTAATGACAAATCTAATCCACCACATCCTTGATCTTCATCTTTTTATATGAAATGATTCACTTTAACAATTTCCTAACAGTGGCGGATTTAAGCTGCCAGCAAGTGCTGGCAAGGCCCCCCCGGTTATTTTGGCCAAAGGCCCCCCCCCCCTGCTTATTTTTTTTTTTTTGCTTTAATTGTTTTCTGCATGGTTCAAAGGTCCGGTGGGTAGAATAGTACTGAAAAGGTTATATATGCCCGTGCATGCAAGAGGACATTCTATTTATACCTGCATTTATGATTCTTGAAAAGTTTCATTAAATTTTGCCCGTTTTGGCCACAGCAAGAGATCAAAAGTCAAGGGCCCTAGGGGCCCAAATTTAATATTTGGGAATACAGTTTCTATAGAATCAGGACTATGAATTGGTGCATTACACATTCCCAATGTTAGATATAAGCGTATCATCAAAGCTGGCTCTAAAACTACAAAGGACCCCGTATATGGACCGTGATGCACTACTTAAGCCTGAAGGTCTTTCCCCTTAGATATGAATTTTGCCAATTTTGGCCCGGATACCCAGGATCAAGAGTTCCCGGGGGCCCAAATGTCAATACAAAGGGCCTGTCGTTTCTCAATATTAACTATTCATGAGTTCCAAAGGTCAAATTTTATAGGTCCCCGGGGCCTAAAATGTTTTCAAAAAGTAATTTAAAGCAATAACAGTTCATCGTTCAGCACTTGGGCAGCTGGCAGTGTACCTTTACATGGGTATAAGAACTTCATAATGTCAAATATTATTGGGTACATAGCCCAAATCGGCCCAGAGACCCAGGGCCCCCAAAATGTACCTCCCTCCCAATTGCCCTGTGCACCTTCCTTCTTAGACCTAAAACACCATGCTTTGGGCTTATTACAGTGAGTTTGGGGCCCTCCAAATTTTGGCCGGGCCCAGGGCCCCCAAAAAGGTAAATCCGGCCCTAAGGTGCATAGGCGTAGATCCAGGGGGTGGGGATGGGGATAATCCCCCTTTGCACCATATTTTAACAGTTTAGTTTCAAAATGGCAACATTTTTCGCGCGCTTCGCGCGCATTTGTGTCATAAACTTAATTTGTCGCCAAAAAGTCATGGATTTAAGAATTGTTTCCAACCCCTTCCCTAAATGTCAAAATTCACGCGTACCAACGAATGGCTTCGTATTCCTTGAGATGAGATTATGACCATTAATCTGGGATTTTGCTTGCTTCTTGACTATAAAACAAAAACAGAAAAGGAAATATTCCTTGTTCTTTAGTACCGTTTAAACACTCACAAATCTGATAAACCCTCGAACTGGGTATAGAATAGTGTGAAATTGGCTTCGCGCGAAATTTACCAAACTAATATAGGGCACCATCAACTTTTACTTCAAATAGTATGAAATTGAATGAATGTTTGCGCACTACGCGTACGTATCTCATAACATTGGGCCGAACTAATGATCACTATCAAATTTTGTTCCCACTCTCCTCCCGACAAAAATTCAGGTACGTTCCTGATTTCAACTCTTTACCATTGGGTCCCCAGGATATTTTGCTACAGGGCCCTTTTCCTTAAATCCGCCTCTGTAAAAATTCCTAATATTCAGTTTCAGTTTCAGTTCAGTTTCAGTTCAGTTTATTTCATCCATTCAAAATACATGTTAACATAATACAGAATAATATTTTCTTGTATAAAACAGTGTGGAACATTTTAAATTATATGACAAAAGTATGAGAAACAGAGGATGAGGATGCCACCAAACGCATAGCGTGATGACGTGGCACCCTATACATAATGTTTCAATTTTACAATAAGCAAAACAAAATTTAATACATTAGGAAAAAAAAAAAAACGAACAAAGACAAACAAGCCTTGTAAGTAGAGAAAATACAAGATTTACCAATGCAAAATTCAAAGTATACAATGCATATTAAATAAGAAATAATTTTATAACCAGTAGGCATATCTAGAATATTAAGTCATTTTAGGCAATTTCCAAAATATTACATGAAAAAGATGTATTGTAAATGTAACAGTATTGGATATAGGCCTACAACCTTGAAAACAAAACATGTATGCATGAGCAAATCAGAGGCCTAAATCCAACATTTACATGTGAAATTGTAAAAAGGCTAGTACCTACAAAGTAAATGATAAATATAGCAAATGATAATGATATTCAATATTGGAGTTACATACAAAAAAATAGTTGGAAAATAATTTATTGGGGACAAACTCCAACCAAGATCTACCTGCAAGGCAGAGGAACAATATAACACAAACACACGAAAACAAGTCCAATCTGAGATATATTTTATTATAATAATAATAATAGAAATATAAAAAAATATTTGATCCATTAGCCAGAAATGTAGCTACTGATGAGATGCTTTTTAAAATTAGTCACATTACATCCTTGATCTTCGAGTTTTTATAGAACATCAATGACAAATCTCATCCACCACATCCTTGATCTTCATCTTTTTATATGAAATGATTCACTTTAACAATTTCCTAATATTCACATAACATCCTTGATCTTCGAATTTTTATAGGACATTAATGACAAATCTCATCCGCCACATCCTTGATCTTCGTCTTTTTATATGATACGATACACTCTAAAGTATATCCTAATATTCAAATCACGTCCTTGATCTTCGAGCTCTTATAGAACGTCAATAAGAAATAAATGTGAAATCCTCGATCTTGGAGATTTTACAGAACATCAATGACAAATCTCATCCGCCACATCCTTGATCTTCATCTTTTTTAAAAAGAAACGATTCACTTGAACAATTTCCTAATATACACATTACATCCACGATCTACGAGTTTTTGGAACTTCAATGACAAATCTCATCCGCCACATCCTTGATCTTCGTCTTTTTATATGATACTTTTGACTTTAAAGAATTTCCTAATATTCTCATCACATCCTTGATCTTCGAGCTCTTGTAGAACATCAATGAGAAATCTCATCCGTCACACCCTTGATCTTCATCCTTTCATATGATACAATTCACTTTCAACAATTTCATAATATTCCCATCACATCCTTGATCTTCAAGGTTTTATAGAATAGTAATGACAAATAAATGATCATTTCATCCGTCACATCCTTGATCTTCATCATTTTATATGATAAAATTCACTTTCAACAATTTCATAATATTCCCATCACATCCTTGATCTTCGAGTTTTTATAGAACATCAATGACAAATCTCATCCGCTACATCCTTGGTCTTCATCATTTTATATGAAACGATTCACTTTAACAATTTTCTAATATTCATATTACGTTCTTGATCTTCGAAGTTTCATAGAACATCAATGACACATCCTTGATCTTCATCTTTTTATATGAAATGATTCACTTTAACAATTTCCTAACAGTGGCGGATTTAAGCAGTCAGCAAGTGCTGGCAAGGCCCCCCCCCCGGTTATTTTGGCCAAAGGCCCCCCCCCTGCTTTTTCATAGAACATCAATGACAAATCTAATCCACCACATCCTTGATCTTCATCTTTTTATATGAAATGATTCACTTTAACAATTTCCTAACAGTGGCGGATTTAAGCTGTCGGCAAGGCCCCCCCCCCCCGGTTATTTTGGCCAGTAATTGTTTTCTGCATGGTTCAAAGGTCCGGTGGGTAGAATAGTACTGAAAAGGTTATATATGGCCGTGCATGCAAGAGGACATTCTATTTATACCTGCATTTATGATTCTTGAAAAGTTTCATAAAATTTTGCCCGTTTTGGCCACAGCAAGAGATCAAAAGTCAAAGGCCCTAGGGGCCCAAATTTAATATTTGGGAATACAGTTTCTATAGAATCAGGACTACGGATTGGTGTATTACACATTCCCAATGTTAGATATAAGCGTATCATCAAAGCTGGCTCTAAAACTACAAAGGACCCCGTATATGGACCGTGATGCACTACTTAAGCCTGAAGGTCTTTCCCTTAGATATGAATTTTGCCAATTTTGGCCCGGATACCCAGGATCAAGAGTTCCCGGGGCCCAAATGTCAATACAAAGGGCCTGTCGTTTCTCAATATTAACTATTCATGAGTTCCAAAGGTCAAATTTTATAGGTCCCCGGGGCCTAAAATGTTTTCAAAAAGTAATTTTGACAAATCTCATCCGCCACATCCTTGATCTTCATCTTTTTAAAAGACGATTCACTTGAACAATTTCCTAATATACACATTACATCCACGATCTTCGAGTTTTTGGAACTTCAATGACAAATCTCATCCGCCATATCCTTGATCTTCGTCTTTTTATATGATACTTTTCACTTTAAAGAATTTCCTAATATTCTCATCACATCCTTGATCTTCGAGCTCTTGTAGAACATCAATGAGAAATCTCATCCGTCACACCCTTGATCTTCATCCTTTCATATGATACAATTCACTTTCAACAATTTCATAATATTCCCATCACATCCTTGATCTTCAAGGTTTTATAGAATAGTAATGACAAATAAATGATCATTTCATCCGTCACATCCTTGATCTTCATCATTTTATATGATAAAATTCACTTTCAACAATTTCATAATATTCCCATCACATCCTTGATCTTCGAGTTTTTATAGAACATCAATGACAAATCTCATCCGCTATATCCTTGGTCTTCATCATTTTATATGAAACGATTCACTTTAACAATTTCCTAATATTCATATTACGTTCTTGATCTTCGAAGTTTCATAGAACATCAATGACACATCCTTGATCTTCATCTTTTTATATGAAATGATTCACTTTAACAATTTCCTAATATTCACACAGTGACGAATAGGGGTGAACGGCAAGCGACGTTAAGGGGTTGTTTGGAATGACAGGTGAGTCAGGGGTCAAAAACAAAATTTTTACCTTTTTGACCTCAGCACATGTGTATGTATGATCTGCCATACAAAAATTAAAAAAACAATACCTCAAAGTATCATTTTTAATGTTTTTGTCATAATCACGCTTTTCTACAAATTTCATCTGTTTGTACCGGGGGCGTGTCTGTTGCCAGGTAGGCCTACATGACAGCATAGACACACGTTACAACCTTGAATAATAATACAGAATTGTGACGTTATATTCTTCTTAACCTATCTTAGAACTGCCTATTATTTCAATTGTTATACTGTTCTGGTTGGTTTATTGCATATACTGTATAGAAATTATGCAATATGACGTCGAGCATGACAGAGTCATCTTCATTCAAATAAAATTCAGGTACCCGTAAGGTACCACGGAGCAATTCGCACGATAATACAATAAAACAGATGAAAGGTATGAATGGTTGTGGAATCGAATTGCAGACCTGTCCCTCTGTCACCTTAGAACTGCATCTCGTAGGCAATGGTAGGTAATAAACCAGCCGGAACGGTATAACAATTGAAATAACAGCATGTCTTGGTCTCAATTCAAGATGTGCAATTTGGACACACCTACTCGTTGGCTGATTTATACTTCAACAGTTCCTCAAAGCAATATCAGAAAAGCCACTATCTCATTGTTCATTGGCCCGCAGTATGCGCTCGCCCCAGGGCACTCAACTTTAGAATTGATGGGTATATGTGCCTACAAGCGTCGCGAAGTAGGCGCATATCAGTACAAAACGTTGGGTTTTTTTAAATAAAAAAAGGGTCATTATGTACAATCAAAATGAAAAAGGGGTCATTGGGTATAATATTTTGAAAACTGAAGGTGCCTGGTCATCGGGTATAGTCGGCTTCAAAAGAGAGGCATATATTGACAGGCACATACCGTCACCTCTAAAGTTGATGCCCCCGGTGCTCGCATTATATTTTGTTCATGGCTCGGCTTTTAAAACTCCCACACATCACAATAAGGCTATTGAAAAGTGTATAGAATAGCTAATGATAGACCGGTCCCTGCGATTAGTCGCGGACCCGAGCGACAATATAGTAAACACATCGAGTTTATAACACAAGTGACAGTAGTCGTGAAATTATGGAGGGTGTCATTGAACTTCTACCAGCAAAATATGGAATAATACTAACACAAGACACCAATCGAGATGATGATACCAGCCATAATGGAAGGCTTGTATTTGACCTTCTTATGAATCCAATTTCGTGGCGAGAAGTTAAAAAGGTAATGTATATTTCAAGAAATTTGGGTTCAAAAATTCCGTATCAGCTCGTATCATCAATTCCGTAAATATGGCGTATAGAGGCACAACTTGACAATAAACTGAACTATTTAAACGTAAAGGACGCACTGGATACACATAAATTTGTGTTTCCTTGCTGGCGGAATAGTTGCAAAACTCTTTTTTGTTTATAAAGTTGGACAATTTATGAATTATGATTGGCAAAATAGCGAAAGGAATTTTCCAACCATGTAAAACTACACTGGGTTGTTGACATGGTCGACATACATTAAGGCATACGCATGTTCCTAAAGTAGGAGGTATTAGTACTATAATTAATTGTTTAAAGTGCTCAACATACCAGCAAAAATTCATAGGGTCATCAGAGTACAGGGACTTTGTGAAATACTGGGTTCAAAATAAAAGTGCGTCAGCCGATATGCAACATCAAATATAAAAGCCGATTTACATAATTTCCCATGACCTTACAGAAGTGATCGTGCTCAAATATAAAACTATAGAGTTTGGTCCTTGATATGCACCATCAATTGTGTACTTGTGATCAATATTGCTAGGCAAACAATCACAGCAAACATGCCAAAATCCTCCCATTTCTCCTCCATTAACACACATATAAACCCATCCCTTAAGCTGCGAATTGCAATTTTGAATTTACCGCCACTCACCGTGTGCTGCCGTTAGTTGTCGCTGACGAATCCGTTAGCGACCGCAGACGGCCGCAATTATTCGTCGCGTTCGTCGGCAAATTTTCAACATGTTGAAAATTTTGTAACGGCAAAAGAACAGTTGTGATTCCGTTCAGATTTCGTTGGAGACCGCAACCCTCATTTCTTTGACGTTTCCATACCGTGGGAAGCCGTGTCTAGTCGTTTTGAGGTCGTCACAATTTCGTTGGTAGTCGTTGGTAAACGTCACTTCGATTTCAATAGACTACCCGGCACGATGCAATTTTAAAGTTCATATAAAAAGAAAATAATATCAATAATAATCAAAAATATTAATATTTCTGATTATTATTGATATTGATATTGATGTTAATATTTTTGATTATTATTGATTTTCATATTTTGATTCCTATTGATATTTATATTAATTTTTTTGATATGTGTAATATTTTTTATTATTATTGATATTGATATTAATATCTTTGATTATAATAGGCCTAATTGATATTGATATTAATATCTTTGATTATAATAATTGATATTGATGTTAATATTTTTGATTATTATTGATATCGATATTAATAGTTTTGATTATTATTGATATAGATATTAATAGTTTAGATTATTATTGATATTGCTTTTACTATTTTTGATTATTATTGATATTTATATAATTTATTATTATTATTATTGATATGTGTAATATTTTTGATTACTCTTGATATTGATGTTGATATTTTTGATTATTATTGAAATAGATATTAATAGTTTGGATTATTATTGATATTGATTTAACTATTTTTGTTTATTATTGATATGACTTTGTGTAATATTTTTGATTATTATTGATATAGATATTAATAGTTTGGATTATTATTGATATTGATTTTACTATTTTTGATTATTGTTGATATTGATGTTAATATTTTTGATTATTATTGATATTTATATTTTTGAGTGGATGAGCAGAACGTTGTGAAGAGTGGGAACGCCAAAGGGGACTATACGACCCGCACACACACGTGCATTGATGTCGGCTGCTGAGTCACGTCATCATCGCCGCAATCCACCGTCAGCTGCCGTTTCTTGCCGCAAGCAAATCCGCTGCCAGCCGTCTGACCTCGTTGCTTGTTGTCGGGCTCCGTCGAGACTTCGTCACTCATATCCCAGACAACGTCCGGATTTGATCGTTAGTCTCCGTTTCCTACCGCAGCCTTTCGTCCCTTGCCGTCGTGTTGTCGCTAAAGGTCGTTCCCACTCGTCACCGAATCTCTTTTAGTCGTCGCTTTGCCGTCAACATTTTGTGATTTTCACGTTCGTCACCTTTCGTTGCTTATCGTCCGTCATAGTGTGACCGGGCCTTAAACCTGAAGGTCTTTCCCCTTAGATATGAATTTTGCCAATTTTGGCCCGGATACCCAGGATCAAGAGTTCCCGGGGGCCCAAATGTCAATACAAAGGGCCTGTCGTTTCTCAATATTAACTATTCGTGAGTTCCAAAGGTCAAATTTTATAGGTCCCCGGGACCTAAAATGTTTTCAAAAAGTAATTTAAAGCAATAACAGTTCATCGTTTAGCACTTGGGCAGCTGGCAGTGTACCTTTACATGGGTATGTGAGCCTCATAATGTCAAATATTATTGGGTACATAGCCCAAATCGGCCCAGAGACCCAGGGCCCCCAAAATGTACCTCCCTCCCAATTGCCCTGTGCACCTTCCTTCTTAGACCTAAAACACCATGCTTTGGGCTTATTACAGTGAGTTTGGGGCCCTCCAAATTTTGGCCGGGCCCAGGGCCCCAAAAAGGTAAATCCGGCCCTAAGGTGCATAGGCGTAGATCCGGGGGTGGGGATGGGGAAAATCCCCCTTTGCACCATATTTTAACAGTTTAGTTTCAAAATGGCAACATTTTTCGCGCGATTCGCGCGCATTTGTGTCATAAACTTAATTTGTCGCCAAAAAGTCATGGATTTAAGAATTTTTTCCAAAACCTTCCCTAAATGTCAAAATTCACGCGTACCAACGAATTGGCTTCATATTCCTTGAGATGAGATTATGACCATTAATCTGGGATTTTGCTTGCTTCTTGACTATCAAACAAAAACAGAAAAGGAAATATTCCTTGTTCTTTAGTACCGTTTAAACACTCACAAATCTGATTAACCCTCGAACTGGGTATAGAATAGTGTGAAATTGCAAACTTTCGTGCGCTTCACGCGAAATTTACCAAACTAATATAGGGCACCATCAACTTTTACTTCAAATAGTATGAAATTGAAGGAATGTTTGCGCACTACGCGTACGTATCTCATAACATTGGGCCGAACTAATGATCACCATTAAATTTTGTTCCCACTCTCCTCCCGACAAAAATTCAGGTACGTTCCTGATTTCAACTCTTTACCATTGGGCCCCCAGGATATTTTGCTACAGGGCCCTTTTCCTTAAATCCGCCTATGTAAAAATTCCTAATATTCACATTACATCCTTGATCTTCGAGTTTTTATAGAACATCAATGACAAATCTCATCCACCACATCCTTGATCTTCATCTTTTTATATGAAATGATTCACTTTAACAATTTCCTAATATTCACATTACATCCTTGATCTTCGAATTTTTATAGGACATTAATGACAAATCTCATCCGCCACATCCTTGATCTTCGTCTTTTTATATGATACTTTTCCTAATATTCAAATCACGTCCTTGATCTTCGAGCTCTTATAGAACGTCAATAAGAAATAAATGTGAAATCCTCGATCTTACAGAATATCAATAACAAATCTCATCCGCCACATCCTTGATCTTCATCTTTTTTGAAAGAAACGATTCACTTGAACAATTTCCTAATATACACATTACATCCACGATCTTCGAGTTTTTGGAACTTCAATGACAAATCTCATCCGCCACATCCTTGATCTTCGTCTTTTTATATGATACTTTTCACTTTAAAGAATTTCCTAATATTCTCATCACATCCTTGATCTTCGAGCTCTTGTATGTAGAACATCAATGAGACATCTCATCCGTCACACGCTTGATCTTCATCCTTTCATATGATACAATTCACTTTCAACAATTTCATAATATTCCCATCACATCCTTGATCTTCAAGGTTTTATAGAATAGTAATGACAAATAAATGATCATTTCATCCGTCACATCCTTGATCTTCATCCTTTTATATGATAAAATTCACTTCAACAATTTCATAGTATTCCCATCACATCCTTGATATTCGAGTTTGTATAGAACAGCAATGACAAATCTTCATCTTTTTTAAATGAAACGACTCACTTGATACAATTTCCTAATATACTATGATATTCGAGTTTTTGGAACATCAATGACAAATCTCATCCGTCACAGCCTTGATCTTCATCCTTTTATATGATACAATTCACTTTCAACAATTTCATAATATTCCCATCACATCCTTGATCTTCAAGTTTTTATAGAATAGTAATGACAAATATATGATCATCTCGATCTCATCCGTCACATGTTTGATCTTCATCCTTTTATATGATAAAATTCACTTTCAACAATGTCATAATATTCCCTTGATCTTCGAGTTTTTATAGAACATCAATGACAATCTCATCCGCTGTATCCTTGATCTTCATCTTTTTATATAAAACGATTCAATTTAACAGTTTCCTAATATTCACATTACATCCCATTATTGATCTTTGAGTTTTTACAGAACATCAATCTCAAATCTTATCCGCTACATCCTTGATCTTCATCCTTTTTATATGAAACGATTCAGTTTAACAATTTCCTAATATTAACATTACATCCTTGATCTTCGAATTCTCAAAGGACATTAATGACAAATCTCATCCACCACATCCTTTATATATGTCTCTCTCAATTTAACGGGTTTGTTAGGCCATTTTATATCGACTTTCGAAAAGTTTTTTGATACATTCATTGATTTCTCAAAAAGTAAAAATCGCAGTTTAACAAATAACGGTTCAAATGAAAGCCATTATTGGGGGCACGGTTGTTTGATGGGATCATTTATTAGTTTTTCAAACAAAACATAATGTACAACCAAATTTTAGGCTTAAACAGCTAAAAGCGATATTATGATAATGTATACAGGTGCTTTTGAGTCATTCGCAACTTTAATTTCCTTCTTTTACAAACTTATTCACTGTTATAGCATTTTTAAAGCTTTTTCGGATATAAAATGTGCCTATTAATGACAAATTGGTGGCGCTATTTAGTTACTGGAAATTATACTCTTTCAAGCTTTTAATACAAATAATTCCTTTTATTGTTTGATAAAATATGTTTATAAAATTTCCTTGTTGCTTGTTTCACCTATTCCAGCTGTTTTAATGGCAGTATTAATCACCTACCTCTTGCAAATAAAGAAATATGATTTAGGATAAATAGCGCCATCTATAGTTTGCATTTAGTTAATAATGAAGCCAATTCTATATATATCAAACAACCGTGGGGGCTAATTGTTATATCACTATGATAGGCCTGACACCAATATAAACACTTGTTTCGGTGACCCAAGTTCATGGTCATTTCTGCTCACGCACTTTTTTACAGATGGCCTGGAATTTCTTATTTCGGTTTCAGCGATTGCCCGAAAAAGGTGGTATGTTTTTGAAAAGCGTTTCCGCTTGGAATGTAGATAGTTATTGTTGCTATTACTCTTCGCGATTTTAATTTATGCCCTCTTTAGCCGACAATTTTCAATGCATTTTACACAATAGATACGTCGCTTGCATAAATACCGATATTTTTAACAGTATCGTTTTTGTTAACCAACATACCATCAAAAAGAGTTCTCAAGACTTTGATGAAACCATAGATACCAAATCGGACTGCATGTGGTGAACAGATTTTACACTAGAATCAAAAGAACCAGCGTAGGCCCTCTCAAAATGTACTTTTTTTAAATATCGCGTTGTGATAAAAATGACTGCCTTTTCCTTGATTTTTATAACAAGGAAAAGCTTTACTTACCTCAAACTTCAAACGTAGTGCTGTCTCAGTGTCCGTTACTGGTTGGTATTATTCAGATTAAGCGATTTTCATGATTTAGGCCTACTTAGCATACATTTGACCAACTATTTGCCCACACCGTGTACGAATATATTCCAAATATGGCGCTGCATTCAGTATCACACTAACGACAAGGTTATACTAAGATGTGTAAGACTTTCTGACACTATATTCACGGTTGTTCTAATGGCTATTCAAACTTATGACAAATTTGGCTGGTTTGCGTTGTACAATACCATTTCACCCTGATGTGACAGTGACGCGCATTGCAGACAAACGGACACAATCAAGGCTTGTCATTGGTTGAAACGCTCGCTCTGCCGCTTGCCGGGTGTTCGTGATCGCGCGCCATTATCGTGATGATCGGGGATTCCTTTTTTGTGATGAAGGCACCAGCCGAAATGTCCGTTTTCCAGAATGCAATGAACATAACTCTGTACATACTGCAGTTACTGTCCGTTTTCCTATACACAATACACAGTGCTCTTTCCCATTAACGCGTGACCTCTACAAATAGCCCTACGTTATAAGTATGGGGATATGACTAGTTAACGTCGCTGTGTGAAAAATAACCGGCCAATATTAAAAGTACTCTTCTAAAGTTCTAGAAAATATAGTTTTTAACATGTCCTAAATTTTAGCTAATTTAGATGTTTGGAAATATTCGTACTTTGGTGTTTTAGTTAATGTTATAGGTAATAGTACATTGCCTAGTTAACGTCGCTGTGTGAAAAATAACCGGCCAATATTAAAAGTACTCTTCTAAAATTATAGACAATATAGTTTTGTAATATGTCCTAAATTTTTAGCTAATTAAGGTGGTTGGAGAAGGTCGTACTTTTGTGTTTTAGGAAGGACATGTAAACGACAGATAACACCAAAAATATGAAGAAATTATTTCCAAACCGTGTTAAGTCAACAATCATTATGTTGCTCATTTTCAAGAATGCTGGTTTACAAAAAGCACGCCATTGTCTGATTTCGTGAACAAAGCCACACATACCATTGTTTCCTTTCGTTTCCTTTATAATCGGTTACCCAACTGAAGCTATGAATACCAGCTTTATTGTGATATCGCACATGAAAACAGACACTTGTAGGCTACTTGTGCACAACCAGAGAAGATCCGATTTAATCAGTTGAGCATTTTCAATGAGTGTTATCTTGGTTTAATAGCTTTTAATGGGGTTAAGTCCTGCAAAGGTCGAGATGAATTCTACTGTAGACATGACTGCATCATGACTCCCCCGGGGAGATGATGTATTTTGCGACACTCATACCCCCTGGAATAGTGCATGGTGGGAAAGAGGGAAAAAGGTCTCAGTACGACTTTTATTAGGCGCAGCATCACTCGCTGGAGTTCGATGGCGCTGGTGTACATACGCACGCGCTTAAAGACACCGCATAGATGCGCGAGCGAAACAGCTGTTCACAACGCGTTGACATCACTGCCACATCGGGGTGAAAAATGGTATAGGTAATAGATGACTATGAAACCTCAAACTCGCCCCTCGATAAAGGTTGGCAATTGAAGCAGGCCTCAGTTTAGCGAACTTTGTCTAGTTTAATGCGATGCGAGTGCAAGCGCCGCTCGGACTGTGAAGGTTTCTGGATACCGAATATGGGTTTAGATTAAGCCTATATGTCCTCTAGGCCATATAATTTATTTTTGGAAAGGAAAGTCTAATCTCGGAGCCTATTCAATTGAGAAGGACTGGATTTTGTCATAATAATATAAAAATTAATACTTGTCGTCCATAACAAGAAATAATGCCTCGCGATTTTTTTGATATCCAGCCATAGTATTTTAATTGATTAAACTGAACACGAAGCTATATCTTTACTAGCTTCATGCACTAATTTGCAGACCCGCCCGGACTTCTACATGTAGTGAGTACCACATTAGATTGTGTTTACAAGAAATAATAAGCGCTGCCTCCTCGAAATTTCTTATGCCATCAGCTTTGATGATTAAATATTATCTACAACTCCACACCTGTGTTCAAGGCCTTTCTTTTATCTATTGACCTCAAAAGAAAGGATTAGAATGATCAGAATGCCGTCCCTGACCCCTTTCCACACATTAATAATGAGTCGGTAAGGGAACGTGCTACCGTTATACTTCAGTGAGTACGTATGGCTACTACGCAGTTCAATGGCCTTATTGTGATCTGGCGGGCGTTTTAAAAGCACGGTCCCTGACTGCGTGGGCATATTTCCGGACAAGGAACAATAGAGACCAATTGCCTGGCAATGACGTCACATGTAATCCCAGTCTATAGTGTGATTAGAACATTATAGGCTGGTGGTCACTATAGTACGATCAGTACGAAAAGTCCAATGCGATTATTAATGTATTTTCTAAAATTAAAGAACCACTTTTTAGCGGGAATTTTTGTAAGTTACACAGCTGAAGTTGTGAAAGGTGTTGAAAGACTACAATATTACGGCATAAACAAGAATTTCTTTGTTTGGTCGTTATTCCTACAGGCTTATCCCTTAAGCATATTATTCTTACTTCATAAATTTGTTTATTCCATCTGCATTGATAGGCCCATCTGTGTATTTGTAAATGTAATTTTATAAATGTGTCGTAAAATAATTAAAGGGGCATTTCGTGATCCACAGCCTCATCCCCCCACTTTTCTCAAAAAAAGTTGAGATTTTTATATCACTGGAAACCTCCGGCTACATAATGTTTATGTGTACAAAATATATCTTGCAGATTAATTCGTTTAGCAAAGATATCGTGAAATTTGAATTTCGTTCTGGTGCACCAGAACGAAATTACAACGCATTGTCTATGGAGCAGTGTAATACACATAATCATGCATAACTCGTGAACGCAAAATCGGAATCAACTGAAATTTTGGGAATAGGTTTTTTTCGTGGATATCTACTGAAAAATGTCATAAAAAGAGGATGCTAGAATCACGAAATACTCCTTTATTATAATCAATGTACTTGTATACAATTTTATAATTTTCATTATTATATAAGAATTTTGTATTTTTTTGCTGCAGGGCCTCCTTGGAAATCAGTGTATTAACATTGAAGGGGCTACCATGCCTAATTTTTTTTAAACCTTCCTTTTATTCAATTGCTACAAGTTGGTGAAATTAAGTCGTATTGTGCCGAATGAGGTATCAAATTACGCAGAACAACATTCGCCATCTATCGACCACTTTATGTTGTAATTTAGTTTTAGTGTTTCTAAGAAAGGGCTTTTGTTTTTTAAGTGTTCGATTACTTGTGTGCAGTATATTTTGTCTTCTATAAATGGCATAAAGTAAGCGGTGCTTCAATTAAAGAGTTATCAATGTTTTAGATATTGACTTTCCTGTCATATAAAGTAGACGTACCAGCATAAAGTGTTTCCTATTGTATGTTGCGAATGTTACTATTATGTTAGTGGCGCCGTAAAAAATTAATGTTCTGTCTGACTTGGTACTAAATAATGGAGGTATGTAATTATTTATATTTCACCATTAATCGAATCAATAGAGAATATTGAATGTCCTTTACTTTGTCAGTGTCCTTTTATTATGCACTAGTTTCTAAGGTTTTATTTTTATTTGTGTGTGTGTTCATTAGCAACGGTATTCATTGGCATATTCATCAAAACATTTCTGCTAGTAGTATGTGAGTGGTTTAAAATGTTAGGGCTTTCTTTTGCCATGTTTTCGATTTCCCCCACTATCTGCCCATGTTTTGATGGATCAGGTCAAAGGTCATCTGGGGTCATATGAGTGAGGATAAATCACCCAATATTCTAGCACGCGAATTTATGCCTCATCTAATGTTATTTGATGATTATTCATAAGCTTATATTGCATCTCGAAGCAATGGCGTAGCCAGGGTGGGGGCACAGAAATGTTCAGGGGTAAAATGGGGACGATAAAAAGTAAAATGTCATTAAAATGATTAAAAACGGGACGAAATAATATACCCGGGTTTATACATTGGCATTGTATGCCTACATTTAACACAACACTAAACTAGCGTTAAGGGGGGTCGATCTTTTGTGTGCAATTATAGAGGGCCAGGGGATTCACCCTATCATTAAAAAATTATTTGAAGAAGTCAAAGAGCCCTAGGAATAAAAACTGTAGTGTAATTCAGATACAATTTCTTTATACGACAAAAATTAATTTTTGTAATCGATAAAAAAAAAAACCGTTTTATATCAATTTTAAATTTAGCCTGAATCCGTAAATATGGTACCTCTCGCCCTTTTTTAGGTCAAGGCTATTTTTACCATTATGCAGCGAACCATTGTTGAAGCTATTTCACATAGATGTACAAAACATTCTAGAGAAAGGATGAGAACATATAGTGTTGAAATATCTTTTGTTGATTTCGAATGATAATGTCATGAAGTCGTAAATTTTAAGGTCAAATTCCTAAAACCAAAACAAAACATTGCGACGCAGATAATTCCCGACTTACGCAATTTCATCATCACATCAGTGTCTTTATTATCTATACTAATAAAATAATGAGCTCTGTGTGTCTGTCCGGCAATGCGTTTCGCCGCGCTTCGATGCATCGTTCCAATATTTCGGACATAGATGGGTACCGGGCGGGCGCTGTTTATCGGGTAGTTTTGAAGGTCATCGGAGGTCAAGGTCAAAGGTCATGGATTTCTAATTTTGTCCGATCGGGCCCAAACTTGGTGGATAGATTCCTTGATAGGAGGGGAATATATGCGCAAAATAAAATCGAGGTCAACCAAGGTCAAAGGTCATTACGGAGGGGTCAAATTTCAAACTTTGTCCGATCGGGCTCAAACTTGGTGTGTGGAATCCTTCGTATGAGAGGAGCATGAAAAACATTATATGGAGGTCATCCGAGGTAAGGGAATATATGCCCAAAACAAAATTGAGGTCAACCGAGGTCAAAGGTCATGTAGGGGCTAAATTTAAACTTTGCCCTATTGGGTGGAATCCTTCGTATGAGGGGAGCATGAAAGAAATTACACCGAGGTCTTAGGTCATCAAACAGTATCGCTATCATGCCAGTGCTCTCACACAGCATCAGGGCTCTCACAGCTGCAGGTGCACTAGTTTGTTTGAAATCTTTCCCAAACGTTCGTGCTATTTATGCATAAAACGGCTAATCTATCTTTACAAAACGCGTCTTTTTAGTAAACAAAAGGCTAAAGATGGCATTATGAGATTTATCTTTTATCATTACACTCTTCCGCTCAACTGTCACGGTGGCCGAGTGGTAAAGCGCTAGACGTGTAATCGAAGGAAGTTTAGAATCGCTGGTTCGAGTCCCAACGAAGCCTGTGGAAACTTTTTTTTCTTCAAAATTCATGATCGCATTCCGAAATGAGTCACTTGTCGGTAAATCATGTATCGTATCCTTAAAACACCATAAGCATGTGTTAAAGGAGGATTTCGTGATCCTAGCATCCTCTTTTTATGACATTTTTCAGTACATATCCACGAAAAAAGCCTATTCCCAAAATTTCAGTTGATGTCGATTTTGCGTTTGCGAGTTATGCATGATTATGTGTATTACACTGCTCCATAGACAATGCGTTGTAATTTCGTTCTGGTGCACCAGAACGAAATTCAAATTTCACGATATCTTTGCAAAACGAATTAATCTGCAAGAAATATTTTGTACATAAACATTATGTAGCCAGAGGTTTCCAGTGATATAAAAATCTCAACTTTTTTGAGAAAAGTGGGGAATGAGGCTGTGGATCACGAAATGCCCCTTTAAGGCAAGATATGCACTAAAATACTTTCCTGAAATAAAATTGGTAGGGATTTCATACTTGGTGTATATAGACTGGAAACCATAGACTAAAATATTAGAAAACTTCCTTGATTTGCATAATTTATTGGTGGCTATCTTGAATTTTCAGTGTCGGATTTCAAAAGGGCAAAAATACGCAACCATATAGAGAGCTCATTTTTTCATTTGAAAGATAAATTAGATTTGTTCAAAACAATGCAGATTTTTCAAAATAAAGGAAAGTAAAAAAATAATAATTTAAAAAAAATACGCAAAAAATGGTGATTTGTGGCTCAAAAGACGCGCCAATACACCAAAGCAAGCGGAAAACTAATTCTAAAATCTAATTCGGCAGTTTTTTTACAAATAACAAAATACATAATTATTCTGTGAAAATTTCATTCAAATTGGTTGGAAAATGGCGTACATTTGCTATTTTGAAGGCGCAAAAATGCAAAAATTAGAAAAATCCTAAAAAGATCTAGAAACAACTTTTTAATTTTTTATTGAAATTAGATGGCAATTTATTACATACAACATGCAAAAGAAGCAGACACTTGATTTATTACAATTTGTGAAGACAACATGACAAAAGCTTATTTTCTTTTTGAGATACAGATTTTTGACTATAAAAATATTATATATCACCACTTGAAAAACAATAAAATACATAATAAATATCACTGCTTGAAAAACAATAAAATACATAAATAATTCATTTGATCGCGAACGATGCTTCATTTCAAATTGCAGTTTCTTGGGAACCGTAAGTGCGATTTTTGTGGAATAAAAAGTATGTGAAAAAAAAAGTCTGCTATTTTACCTGCAATGACAATGAAATAATTATGAATATAAATGGGTGTTTTTGCTGCACTTCTTCCTTAAAATCAGTTCACTTACAGACAGGGGGATTCCTGAATTTCCAAAAAGTAAATCTTTTCCCTATATAAATTCGCTTACACGCAAAATGTAGAGTTATCCCCACCCCTGCCTGAAGGGCACGTTTTTGTCAAATACTTTCCAAATTGTAAGTTTCCACTGCCATGATAGTCTTTTTAATCAAGACTAGATTTTTTAAACATTCATGAATATTCAATAAAGTGCGATATGCTTGGAAGCACCAGCATTAACAAAATGTCGTGCATCGTTGAAAATACAAGTTTGGTGATTTCAGTTAATTCGAGTTAATTTCGAGTTAAAATATCAAATTTTAATAATTTGTCATAAAATTTGTATTATGTTTATATTAGACATGTGCCCGTGTCATGTGCCAATATTGCGTAACGTTAAAGGTTAATATAATTCTTTAACATTGATTAGGCTGTGTGATTCTGTGGCCTAGGCGTTGTGAAGTTGCTATTCTAAGCGTCGCTTGTTCGAAACCGTGCGTCTGTCACGTTTCTTATGCTGCTTTATTTTTCCAGCGTAGGGGCTAGAAAAACTAATTTATAATTTCTTTTTGTATTATTTATTTATTTATTTATTTATTTATTTATTTATTTATTTATTTATTTATTTATTTATTTATTTATTTATCTATTTATTTATTTATTTATTTATTTATTTATTTATTTATTTATTTATTTTTCGATTGATTATTTGATGATTGAGTGAGCAGATTTATCGATTGCTACTTTAGTTGTGAGACTTCTATTTGATTTTGAATGACATCGTACATTAGTATTGATTTTTTCCGTTAAGCATTATCAAGAATTTTATCACAATTTTTAGTGCAGATTGGAAGTTGGCTTAGTGGTACCATCCGTTGATTCAGAACCGAAAAGTGCCGGTTTTGATTCCCACCTATGCCTAATTTTTTTAAAGACTTGGAAAATTAATGCAGTAAGTTTATTTGGCGAGCGATCTCAGTTATTCATTTTCTGATGGCTGTGCCTCTTACAGACACCCTCCCTCTGGAATCCAAACCACGGTTCGCTCATTACACCTCCCTTAATGAAACATCTAAGTACTTTTAAAAAATTAAAAAAACCATTTGCGTTGTATTCGAGATATCCATTACCATCGTCTAATGAATTATGTATGATTTTAATGTACGTCTGAGATTCCGGGCTGAGATGATAATGTTTTGTTGATATCAAATCGAAGTTATTTTTTTGAAAATCCTCGAGTTGATAAATAATAAAGGACTCTTAAAATTACGCCGGGCATTGCATGCAATATTATTGGAAGCTTGGTCTTGTTATGGTCGATAATATGCTGAAATCACGGCCAATATATTTTTGTATTGTATTATTTGCCACCGTCCATAAAATCGATACGTTGAAATGTGATGAATATATGAAGCTTTCGCGTTTCTCCGTCAGCTCCGGATATACGCTTCAGGGATATGATTTCAAGACATTATATGCTACAAGTGTAACTCATTGTAGCTTATCATGTATCAGTTATCGGCAATGTCCATTTAATTACATCTACGACACCGGCAACTGCGAATTGAATACTATTCCGACTGAGTGTCAATCTGCCTACTTGACGATCGCAAATAGAACGTCATTTTTTGGAAAACTAACTCTTCATCCACCAGAGGAAGGTAAGAGATATTAGTAGGGGTGAAAATAGTGATTCCGTACGTGGCCAAATCACGGGAAATAAAATTTCAATGTGGTTTCTTGTACTTTGTGGCACTGGGATTCATTTACAAAGTATGTAACCTCGCCGTCAAATGATGGGGAACTCCAGATAGAGGGCAGTGATTTTTTGTTATATTTGACGTGTCATGTCAAAAGGAGACACTTTTGGGTAGGATCGTAAATGGAGAAATAGCCCAAAATCTCCCTGGGGTGATTTTTTTACAATTTGGGTTTGTTGCGAATTTGTGATGTTATTTATGTTTAAAATATTGTCTGATAGATTCAGACCGGAATATAACTGGCATCTTGTATTTTTTGAAGGTAATTCCTACTCTCAACATTGTCAATAATATTTCTAAAGGCCGATATTTCAATTTCCAATTTTATAATACCATAACTTACGAACTCAATATCTTCACTTAGAAATGTCCGATTTCATTGGAGAAAATGGCATCGTGGAGCAAAGATGTGTAAAAACCTCAAAATTGATAACCTGCCCAAAAGTGTCTCCTTTTGACACGACACGTCACATATAATATATCCTATATGACCCATTCTATTACCCCCAGGACCCATTATTCAAAATCCCGCACTGTGATTTGTTGAAACGCGTCACGTGACAGACCATTAATTAGTGATAAAGTGTCAAGGGCAACGAACTTTATGTTCTTTTATCATCACAGCGCACAGCAGAGCGCACAGCACACCTGCTTATGTAGGGCAGAATGGAATGTCATGGGTGTGTTATTGTATGTGCATACCTGCTTATAGGGGAGAATGGAATGTTAGGTTGTGTTATTGGAATGTGCATACGCTTTGGCTACGCGTATGCGCTTCACCTTGAGGTAAACAACTTGAAAAAAAAAAAAAAAAAATTTGATATTTTCTCTTTAAATCACACTATTTTGTGGTAATAGAATAGAAATAAAGGGTGCAGCATTATCCTTTACACGCAAATAATGTGTCCTCGGCAGTAAAACGTTTAAATAATGGGTTCGGCTGCGCCTCACCCATTATTTACGTTTTACTGCCTCGACACATTATTTTCGTGTAAAGATCATGCATTACCCTTTATTTCTTAAGTATATAGTTTCAGCAAAAATTGGGATCAGAATTATGGCTTTGTAAAAAATAAATTTACACTTCTGACCAGTGTTGTATAATGGTGCTTGAATAAGTCAAAGTGCCACTTGATATCTCAATGTATATAATTTTGTAGTGTGTCTTAATTCTGCACACATGATTGTACTCTGAAGTTTTGCTGAAATTATATACATGCTCCATAAAATATCTTTATGAAAGCTTGAAAAGCCCAGTAAAAACCAAAGAAATCGTCCGTTGCATTTTGATTTCAAACCATTCAACATGTTCAACAAGTCTGAATTTCTTCAGGAGAAGATAAAAACCAGTTTTGAAAGAGACGTCCATAGAAAAATAGAACTTGATAAACGTCAATGTGCCTCCGTATAACAATCAATATTTTACAATGCTGTTCTTTTCAAGGTTTTTGGCTTTTTTCACTAATATATCAACTATTCCGTTAGCTACCTAATTGATTCATGTTAACGTTATCGATCTATCGCTTTAACTACCATATATAGACGTTTCAGTATATTCACAATTTCAAACATGATGGAGCATTTAAATGTACGTGTGTGTCATTTTATTGTCATAATATCCAATCTGATAATTACAAGCTTGTTTTTCCACGCAGGCCCAATTGATTGCAATACACTTTCTGACCAGTTTTCACAACATTTTCGCCGTCACCAGGAGTCTGTACTGAAGAGTAATGACATCAATGTACTGGATAACATTAATTCCATAATATCTTGCGCTAGTCATTGCATAAACTACGCTCAATGTCGAGGATTCAGTTTTTCAGCCAGCCAGCACCAATGTGAAATCAAGGATACGCTTTCTGATTGTAGTTTACCAGATTTGCAGTCGCCCGTCTCGGATGAAGTTTATTATCATCACATAGATGAACCGTGTACCCGTTCAGGTAATTGTAAAGGCTTCAAGACCTTTTGACAATACTTCTTTGCTAACTGTGATTAATAGATTTATCTTCTTTGCTAACTTTAATTAATAGATTATCATCTTTATCTATTTTATTACTTTATTTATTTTATTATCTTCTGGCCTTGAGGTAAGGGAAATTATTGTTCTAATGACAGCATGACAAGCCACCAAAACGTGCGCTACAAAAAAAAACTTTGGCTTCTTATGTACTGATAGGTAATAGTGTTCCACAAGAAGCAAATGGTGGTCCAATGACGACGCAGCTAGTGATTGCTAATCTCACTATTTATTCTATTGGAAATAATGCCTTTACCTTCGGTGAATGTTTAAATATTCTGCCATTTTAGCGATGTCATTCGTATCTTTTTTGACCCGCAGTTGGTCACAGGTAGATCTCAAATAGTATTCTCTGATTTGATTTGATTTGCTCGGGTAGACAACCATGGTTAACGTAAGAAAGCCTCTTATGAAGCTTTACCATAAGGTCCATTTTCAACATACTGGGACAGGTTGAGACCAGTCTGGGGTTTACACCGTACTGTTCTCGAAACTGACTGTCAGCTACATGTGAACTATGGATCTTCTCTACACGAGACTGACGGCGTAACACCCCATCCGAAGGAAGGAATTCTCTCGTGGCTTAATCTACATGTTTTCCACCGCCGGGAAACGAACCCGGAACCTCATGCACCAGAAACGAGAATTCTAATCACTCTGCCACGCTCTCCTACCTCTTCCCAGAGCTGCAGACTAATCATAATATGTAAGAATGCCAACGATTAAAAGCTTTTGATGCTTCGTTCATTTAATCTTGCTGGGTTTAGCACAAAATAAGCCATAATATATAAATCGGAGTTTGTGGGTGTGTATACAGCTGTAGAGAAGCATCACACATTTAGTTAAATAGGGCCTATTAGGATGACGTTTGGTATTTTGCACTAACATCCAAACAATCCATCATGCTTGACACCATCCATAAAAGAGCTTATGACAATATTTTATAGACCTAAGTGCGAACATGTATTGGGATATTATTGTAATGTGCAATCTTCATACTTCTTCTGGGCATTCGTTGATGTTTCATTACCCTACATTCTCCTCAAACAAAGCAGTCGTATTGTTACTGACGTTTTAGCTGCAAAGGGGTAATACGTCATTCAACCATATTATGGCACAAAATGCTTCAAGCATGACACCTGTTACGGACCAACTCAACTTGCATCTCTTTCTGGAAAGCTGGACTCACAGCTGGACAAATGTAATGTAACTGTTTCTCCATCTTGCATTTGGTAAACTGGTAAATTGGTTATTTCAGGGACATAATTCCTTTGCGTACTAAAGCTGTCAAGATGTGCTGAGAACGCGGAGCCTTAGAGGGATCTATAGCGCAATGTACCCATTCACTTTTAAGGTTTGTACGGACCAATCTGTTGCTTTCCACGAACAGATGTCAGGTACATTGTAGACAATTAACTGCAATATAATGCCAACCAGCTCCCTGCACAATGTGCACATCCCTGTTGACGGGGCGGGGTAACTGTCTTAATAATGGTAATTGCGCTCCTTACTTAATTTGATACCTTAATACCCTTTGTGTTAGTCTGATTTGTTAATTTGTGTATGGTTCTCTTGTAATTTAACTAATAAAACTTTTATTTACTATTTTACAAACAAAGAGCTACTTTTACAAGGCTTACCTACATCGCAATCTACCAATTACCACCATATTAATGGTCATGCTCATGAGGCTACTGACGGAGACAAGCGAACGTTTTATGGAAGTTACACATGTACCCACACAGGTACGGCGAATTCAAATTTATCCGTTATGTCTGGTCAAATTTCTAAACAGTAAATATACAGTGGCTATCCCGGGTGACTATTACATTTGAAGAGAAAAAATAAATCACTATAAGGTATAAAAACATAATTATACATCTTCGATAAGCGTGATTGTATTATCTTGCATTCACGTTTGCTTTTTTATTGCTATTGTTATTTCTTGCATTGATTTTCTCCTAGCTCTTACTACTGTAAGTACCAAGATTATGATATCTAGATATTTTCTTCTGCAGAGAATTATAACGGTCAGTGGTGGATGATAGATATGCAAAAAACCAAGTGCATTCGAAAGGTTATCATTTATAACAGAAGTGACTGCTGTAGTAAGTATAATAATTTTGGACAGTCTACTCCTCAACGGACCGTTCTCCTAGCTCTACTGTTTAACTGATGTCATCAATAGATTTATTCTATCATGTCTATTTGCCATCAAATGTTCGTTGCTTTGAGGTGTAGGGCTTATACTGGGGGCTTATACCGCTTAATATCTGTGAAGCATTCCATTAATACACAATACATAGTTACCTTGCTCAATACTGAACTGAAGAGGGTGATGTACTGATATTAAATATAAACAGGAGCAGTGCAGTGCTTTGCAATTTGGCGGCAAAACATCGGTCAGCCAAAACTTAGCTGTCGGTAATACTATGTCTATTCAGTCTGCCGGTTGTGAAGGCTTTAATCCCCTGTCGTTAAGCACATTTTAATTGTATTACGTAACTGACATGTTCCTGTGACTACACTGACGCTGACCAGTGTTGCAAGCAACACATTTCGGGGACTAAATCAAGTTAAAAAGCAATCAAATAATGATAAAATATTCCTTGAAAGTTTGATTATCAACAGCGTAAACTTGAACCCCTACTTGAAATCGTCGCAATCGGCCGCACAACGGCCTAGATGTATGCGAATACGTTTTGTACACACGCTTGATAAATTCGGCACAAAAAACCGTTTTAAAATTGCGAAAACAGAACTCAAAGATCACTTTATCTTGAATTGTGCCCCTCCATATTTCAGATTTAGGTTGAGACAAGTTTTCTATAAATTCAGAGAAAATTCAGAGATGTTGTTGCGAACGAAAGAGAAGCACGTTTTACTGTCGCTATGAAAAATCTCAGCCCAGTAAAATCTCAATGGGCTACACAGCGTGAGATGCATCATGCATGTTAATTGGATCTGGTTACGTTTCTGATATTTTGTGAGTTATTTCTTTGAATTCTCTATCCAAAATACATCTTCTTGAAGCGATAGACACAAAGAAGTAATTTTATCTTCCGTTTTATTCACGGGGCGCGAACCTGATAGACTTTTCATGCCGATACCGTTCACCTGTATGGAAACGAATAAGAACATCAAAAGCAAGGTTCAGAATCTCTGTGTTAAAAATCTACCGAGTCTAAAATGTCTCATTTGTATAACAAGGAACAACTTTAATAAGTTGTGGCTTGGAGCAGAGAACGTATCTTACACTTCCCATAATGCATTCCTTCCATTTCAATTTTTTGTACTGATTTGCTATGTTGTGCCACATGGGTCGATAGTGATGAAATATACCTCAGTTAACAGAGTATACATCCATATCTTGAAAAATATGTTTATTTCTTGACTAGCGACCCATGTTCAGCCATCTATTCTCAAAATGAAAAGAAAGGAGAAACCTGTACAAAGTAATGGGAGCGTCATTTGTTGAAACGAGGGGATGTATTGTGTTGCAAAGGATTCTGGGAAGGGTAAGATAGTTTCTCTGGGTTTTGAGTTGACAAAATAGGGCAAATACCAATTTTCCTGATGAACGTGGGAATAGTGGTCTTATTTACTGCATACCAAATATGGTCTAAACCCTTTTGAACAGTTATTGAGGATTTTGAATGACGAGAGTTTGCGAAAGCGAGCGAAGCAGGTTTCTAAACTGCCCTGTCAAATTTTAAATTTCTTGATTTTCTTTAAAATTCGACCACCGTTTGGGGTACATCTTACAAGATATATCACCTATATGAAGCCAAATCTAATCTGAAGAAAATGGAGAAATTCGTTGAAATTTAAGCCAGAGATGTCAGATGACAAAAAAACAACCCGAAAACCACCTTGGTCGTGTTACCATCGTACGGTCATTCTAGGCACTTGCCATTCAAAATAATAGGAATAGGAACTTGACCTAGCAACAGACTGTATTTGAAATGCGAAATATTGGAAGCAAATTAAGCAATACGATAAAGAATAGTCACGATCTTGAAAATATTAGCATACATTTAATGTATAAAAGGTACAAGGCACTATTATTAAACCTTTCAATATATTTATCAATTTGACAGTAAGTTAATCGGCATGTCATCGAAGAAAGTTCTGAATATCTATCGGGACAAATTGTGTTGTTTTTCTTCGCATCTAAGCACATGGAACATGAAGTAGATGTGAAATCACAACTGCTATAACCATTTATATATTTTTGTTTTAAGGGAATCGTCTTTATGGTGCTGTAATTCGTGTTGGTATGAATTCTGACAGAAGTAATGTAGAATGTGGCCCTGGAGTGGATATGACTCAAATCAACTCAGGCCCTATGATTGAGATACCATGTGATACTTGTGGTCGATATTTGAGCGTCCATTTACCTGGAATAGTAACCATCTGCGAGCTCCAAGCATACGTTGACGTATGTCCAACACACACAGGTAACATCATACACAGAGGATGATTTAAGCACTACCCAGCAAGTCTTCATTACAAGGTGGCCTGTATGCTTTTTGTACGATGACCCCATAAAATGTTCATAATCCCTGATAATAGCTGGCACGCGACACCCGACGAAATAATTGCTTTACCACACAAGAATTTTGGAGTCGAATTTAAGTCAAGAAATTCGACTCCAAAACACCCCGAGGTCAGATTTATTTTTAGCCGACCGTTAGCTCTGCGGCCTTGTGGCCGTCTCCTCCATCCAGTTTACACTGTGTACTGTAGCATAGGGCTGTACTGTACATGTTCAGCACAAGTTGTCCACACACACACACACCCTTTCGTATTTGCTGTCTCACACAGCTCAGTTCCTTGCATTTCGTTGTTTTATATTTTCACATTTTTAACTGATTTTAATTACACCATATTCCTTACATTTTATAATGTGAAGACAGTAATAATATTTTATGTATATTATTGCAATGAACAGAAAAAATTATTCAGATTAAAGCATGTTTTAATTTTTTTAAAGCAAAGTTTGAATATTTTTTCACAGAAAGATTGGCATTTAGGCCTACTAGGCAATTTTATTTTAAGAAATAATAAGGCCGAATAAAAAAAATACATGTTTCTCGTCCGCTCCCTCCTCCTTTATTGAAGATTTTTCATTTTTTTTTATTTTGTAAACTTTCAATTATAACTTGTTGAAAAAGATGTTTCATAAGTTGAAACTTATTTTACAGCTTTGTAAATGCAAAATACATCATTGGGGTCACTAGAGGGGCCACAACGACATCGCCTGGCTAATAATTACCTGGTACAGCAGGGATACTAAAATAAATACCCAGGATCGATACACGTGAATTTGCTATGCACGAGTTTGATATGAGAAGAAAATCTTTGGATACCGGTGTAGAAAATGATGAATATCTCCCGTAAATGATTTCGTATAAAGAAGCCAGGTGTGGTTCCTTGCACATGAATATATATTTTGAACAGATGTGATAGTCGATATGTATAATGACCATGCGTGGCGGTGGATTCAATCTACCATGGCGATTTCTGCCATGAAGATATCAGGGCGATGACACTGTGGGGCCTACCTCTCAAAACAATAAAATAAAATGGCCTCCTCCTTTTACTCAGATATCAATCTGTATGTCGAATACCCAAAATGTTAATCAGTGATATGGGTAGGCCTACTAGGCCTATTATAGGCCTACTTGCGCAATGTGTGGCGATTCTTCATCATAACGTCACCTGCGAGACCCCAGTAGATAAAGTAGTCAAGTGCCATTTTGACGAAATTATGTTATTGGCAGATTATAAGTCACTAGGGTCAAACATTTTTTTTTTTGAAAATTTGGGTCGATTTGACCCCCTACAAGTAGGGGTCACTTAAGGGGTCAAATTGGGTCAAAATTTAAAAATGGTCCGATTTGTTTAGCAGTTATAGGGTCGAGGTCAATCAAAGGTCAAACGAGGTCAAATTTTCAACAACATCCGATTTGCATAAATGATACACAAAATTGTTCTTCTCGATATGGGCATTTAAAAAATGTATACTTTTAACTATTATTAACTTTCAATTTTGTGAAAAATGCAATTGTTTAAATCTGAACCATGGTTTTTAGTGGAAAAAGTAGTCAAGTACAAAATACTGATTATTGATTATAAAAAATCAATAAATGACAAATCGTTGATTGATAGCTACATTAAAGGAGTGTTTCGTGATCCTAGCATCCTCTTTTTATTACATTGTTCAGTACATAACCACGAAAAAGCCTATTCCCAAAATTTCAGTTGATTCCGATTTTGCGTTTGCGAGTTATGCATGATTATGTGTATTACACTGCTCCATAGACAATGCGTTGTAATTTCGTTCTGGTGCACCAGAACGAAATTCAAATTTCACGATATCTTTGCAAAACGAATTAATCTGCAAGAAATATTTTGTACATAAACATTATGTAGCCAGAGGTTTCCAGTGATATAAAAATCTCAACTTTTTTTTGAGAAAAGTGGGGGATGAGGCTGTGGATCACGAAATGCCCTTTAAGTACAATATCCATATCAATTCATTACAGCAAGTTTTATACAAAAATATCTCAGTTTGAGGTCAATAGAAACAATTCATAACTTTAAACCCACTTTTCTCGAAACTGTTATTTTGGCACTTAACTACTTTATCCACTAAGGTCTTCACTGTTACAAATACGATGCCACCGCGAATAGCAAACGGAGCCTACGGGTTTCCAAGAGTGTGTTTTTTCCAGTATTTAATCTCCCTATGGGTAATATTGGTAGGCCTACATGGTTAGCTAAATATACTCTCTGTCGTACGTCGAAGTTTCATTTAATTTCTTAACTGGTGTTTAAATAAAGAATATCTGGCAAAGCAAAGTGTGAATATTTTTTCACAGAAAGATTGGCATTTAGGCCTACTTGGCAATTTTATTTTAAGAAATAATAAGGCCGAGTAAAAAAAATACATGTTTCTCGTCCGCTCCCTCCTCCTTTTTGAAGATTTTTCAATTTTTTTATTTTGTAAACTTTCAATTATAACTTGTTGAAAAAGATGTTTCATAAGTTGAAACTTATTTTACAGCTTTGTAAATGCAAAATACATCATTGGGGTCACTAGAGGGGCCCACAACGACATCGTCTGGCTAATAATTACCTGGTACAGCAGGGATACTAAAATAAATACCCAGGATCGATACACGTGAATTTGCTATGCACGAGTTTGATATGAGAAGAAAATCTTTGGATACCGGTGTAGAAAATGATGAATATCTCCCGTAAATGATTTCGTATAAAGAAGCCAGATGTGGTTCCTTGCACATGAATATATATTTTGAACAGATGTGATAGTCGATATGTATAATGACCATGCGTGGCGGTGGATTCAATCTACCATGGCGATTTCTGCCATGAAGATATCAGGGCGATGACACTGTGGGGCCTACCTCTCAAAACAATAAAATAAAATGGCCTCCTCCTTTTACTCAGATATCAATCTGTATGTCGAATACCCAAAATTTTAATCAGTGATATGGGTAGGCCTACTAGGCCTATTATAGGCCTACTTGCGCAATGTGTGGCGATTCTTCATCATAACGTCACCTGCGAGACCCCAGTAGATAAAGTAGTCAAGTGCCATTTTGACGAAATTATGTTATTGGCAGATTATAAGTCACTAGGGTCAAACATTGTTTTTTGAAAATTTGGGTCGATTTGACCCCCTACAAGTAGGGGTCACTTGAGGGGTCAAATTGGGTCAAAACTTAAAAATGGTCCGATTTGTTTAGCAGTTATAGGGTCGAGGTCAATCAAAGGTCAAACGAGGTCAAATTTTCAACAACATCCGATTTGCATAAATGATACACAAAATTGTTCTTCTCGATATGGGCATTTTAAAAATGTATACTTTTAACTATGATTAACTTTCAATTTTGTGAAAAATACAATTGTTTAAATCTGAACCATGGTTTTAGTGGAAAAAGTAGTCAAGTACAAAATACTGATTATTGATTATAAAAAATCAATAAATGACAAATCGTTGATTGATAGCTACATTAAGTACAATTCATTACAGCAAGTTTTATACAAAAATATCTCAGTTTGAGGTCAATAGAAACAATTCATAACTTTAAACCCACTTTTCTCGAAACTGTTATTTTGGCACTTAACTACTTTATCCACTAAGGTCTTCACTGTTACAAATACGATGCCACCGCGAATAGCAAATGGAGCCTACGGGTTTCCAAGAGTGTGTTTTTTCCAGTATTTAATCTCCCTATGGGTAATATTGGTAGGCCTACATGGTCAGCTAAATATACTCTCTGTCGTACGTCGAAGTTTCATTTAATTTCTTAACTGGTGTTTAAATAAAGAATATCTGGATTCCAAATAAAAGATAAAACTGACCAAGCACGTTGCTTAATATCTCAATATCTTAGGCCTAAAAAATGTTTGATTGGCGGAACATAAAAAAAATGGGTAGGTCGGGCCTAATTTTAGGGTCGGTCGGGGTTACGCCAGTCAAACAATTTTTTGGCCTTACGACGAAGCAAGGAACCTGTATGAAAGAAATTAATAATATAATATTCTATTAAAAAGTAAGCAGAATTTCAACACAGCGCAGCGGCATTAGGATGGCCTCATTTCCATATAGAATTATTATATCAGAATAACCAATTTTATTGCCCCGTCATCGACACATTGGAATTTCTTGGTCTTTATAAAAGACCATTCAAAAACGGTGGAAACAGATAGATATTCCTTTTTATTTAATACTTTTGCAAGCAGATCAATATGAGACAATTTTTTATCATAGAAATTTTGCCCCCCCACCCCATGGAGTTGAAATTTAGACATTTGACCTTTTCCCCTATAACTCAAAAAATGTACATCGGAGATATGTCGAACTATAGTTTTCTGAATCCATTTGACGAGAGCAATACATTGGTATGGTTTTCAGGAGGATTTGATCAAATTTGACCGGGAGCCACTCACATAAACTGTACGCATGCGTGAACAAAAAACAAGGAATATGGGGTGGGTTTTTTTAGGCAAGGCAAGTTACGCGAGTGACGCATTTAGGGTCTAAAAAACACTGATTATCAAGAAAAAGGGTAGTTTTCTGAAACTGATCAACTTGTTTAGGGTACCGTTTCACATTTTTAGTAAATTACGAGTCCAAAAAGGGTACAACCTTATGTGCTAACATTTTCAAGTATACCACGCAACACATGCGCTGCTCTTACAAAAATGTGCTACCCTTGTCCAATATACCAAGCTATGCATGTGCTGCCCATTAATAATCTTTTTTACACGCTTCACCTATATACCATTATGCATATGTGCTGCCCATCAACCATTTTTGCTACAATTGCCAATATTATAGCACACTATACGTGTGCTACCCTTAAAAAATCTGTGCTACCCTTGAAATTTTTGTGGTAACCTTTTCCAATATAGCACGCTACATGTACGTGTGCTACCCTTGTCCATATATACCATACTTTACATATACCATACTTTACAATACATGTGCTGCCCTATCAAAAATTGTGCTAACCTTTTCCAATATACCACACAATACATGTGCTGCCCTTTCAAAGATATCGCTGACCTGACTCCGAGCCCGGAAGAACATCGTGTTGCGCAAGTCCGTAGATCCCCACGGTCGCCGTATCATCCAAAAAAAAATTCTGCTACCCTTTTCCTATATACCACACAATACATGTGCTGCCCTTTCAAAATGTGTGCTACCTTTTCATATATACCACACAATACATGTGCTGCCCAGTCAAAAATTGTGCTACCCTTTTCCAATATACAACACAATACATGTGCTGCCCTTTCAAAATTTGTGCTACCCTTTTCCTATATGCCACACAATACATGTGCTGCCTTTCAAAATTTGTGCTACCCTTTTCCTATATGCCACACAATACATGTGCTGCCCTTTCAAAATTTGTGCTACCCTTTTCCTATATGCCACACAATACATGTGCTGCCCTTTCAAAATTTGTGCTACCTTTTCCTATATGCCACACAATACATGTGCTGCCCTTTCAAAATTTGTGCTACCCTTTTCCTATATACCACACAATACATGTGCTGCCCTTTCAAAATTGTGCTACCCTTTTCCAATATACCACACAATACATGTGCTGCCTTTTCAAAACTGTGCTACCTTTTCCAATATATCACACAATACATGTGCTGCCCTATCAAAAATTGTGCTACCCTTTTCCAATATACCACACAATATACATGTGCTGCCCTTTCAAAATGTGTGCTACCCTTTTCCTATATGCCACACAATACATGTGCTGCCCTTTCAAAATTTGTGCTACCCTTTTCCTATATGCCACACAATACATGTGCTGCCCTTTCAAAATTTGTGCTACCCTTTTCCTATATGCCACACAATACATGTGCTGCCCTTTCAAAATTTGTGCTACCCTTTTCCTATATACCACACAATACATGTGCTGCCCTTTCAAAATTTGTGCTACCCTTTTCCAATATACCACACAATGTGTGCTACCCTTTTCCTATATGCCACACAATACATGTGCTGCCCTTTCAAAATTTGTGCTACCCTTTTCCTATATGCCACACAATACATGTGCTGCCCTTTCAAAATTTGTGCTACCCTTTTCCTATATGCCACACAA
The DNA here is from genome assembly GCF_039555335.1 of Amphiura filiformis. Classification (NCBI taxonomy): domain Eukaryota; kingdom Metazoa; phylum Echinodermata; class Ophiuroidea; order Amphilepidida; family Amphiuridae; genus Amphiura; species Amphiura filiformis. Next base: position 54,696,039 of record NC_092633.1, on the reverse strand, counting down.
TACATGTGCTGCCCTTTCAAAAATTGTGCTACCCTTTTCCAATATACCACACAATACATGTGCTGCCCTTTCAAAAACTGTGCTACCCTTTTCCAATATAAACTGCTCAAATAAAGAAAGTCCGCAGTCATGTAACCCGTCCTACACCAAAACCTGATCGTGTTATGAACATTTGATTGATAAAGTCGTGTGCAGAATCTTGTTAGCTCCAACTTGATGCCAAATTTGCCACCAAAAACTCTAAATTCAGAGAGATTGAGACCCGTATATGAAATTTGGTGCATTTTCAAAAGTTGCAAATTAAAAATGGACAACGCGGAGCTGTAGAGGTGAATGGCACAGCGCGACCATTGACATAGCCCGAAACAACCGCTAGGTCATATCGATCGCATCGTGCCCTAGTATTCATCAGTAAAGCACTGTAGCAATCCATGCGTTTTAAATTAACAATTGAATAAAGCGCGCACTTGGAATAGTCGACATGGGTTCATCGTGGGCAAGCAAGCTTGACCACATTGCCACGCTAAGCAATTTCGACCGCGTTATCGTTTTGATTTGCAACTTTTGAAAATGCACCAAATGCCATAAACTGGTATCAGTCTTTGTCACTTTTGAGTGTTTGGTAGCAAATTTGGTATCAAATTAGAGCTAACAAGATTCTGCACACAACCGTATCAATCAAATTTTCATAACAACATCAGGTTTTGGTGTAGGACGAGTTACATGACTGCGGACTTTCTTTATTTGAGCAGTTTATCACACAATACATGTGCTGCCCTATCAAAAATTGTGCTACCCTTTTCCAATATACCACACAATACATGTGCTGCCCTTTCAAAATTGTGCTACCCTTTTCCAATATACCACACAATACATGTGCTGCCCTTTCAAAATTGTGCTACCCTTTTCCAATATATCACACAATACATGTGCTGCCCTTTAAAAAATTGTGCTACCCTTTTCCTATATACCACACAACACATGTGCTGCCCTAATGTGCTAACCTTGTCCAATATACCACACAATACATGTGCTGCCCATTCAAAAATTGTGCTACCCTTTTCCAATATATCACACAATACATGTGCTGCCCTATCAAAAATTGTGCTACCCTTTTCCAATATACCACACAATACATGTGCTGCCCTTTCAAAAATTGTGCTACCCTTTTCCAATATATCACACAATACATGTGCTGCCCTTTCAAAATTGTGCTACCCTTTTCCAATATACCACACAATACATGTGCTGCCCTTTCAAAATTGTGCTACCCTTTTCCAATATATCACACAATACATGTGCTGCCCTTTCAAAATTGTGCTACCCTTTTCCAATATACCACACAATACATGTGCTGCCCTTTCAAAATTTGTGCTACCCTTTTCCAATATACCACACAATACATGTGCTGCCCTTTCAAAAATTGTGCTACCCTTTTCCAATATACCAAACAATACATGTGCTGCCCTTTCAAAAATTGTGCTACCCTTTTCCAATATACCACACAATACATGTGCTGCCCTTTCAAAATGTGTGCTACCCTTTTCCTATATACCACACAATACATGTGCTGCCCTTTCAAAAATTGTGCTACCCTTTTCCAATATACCACACAATACATGTGCTGCCCTTTAAAAATTTGTGCTATCCTTTTCCAATATACCACACAATACATGTGCTGCCCTTTCAAAAATTGTGCTACGCTTTTCCAATATACCAAACAATACATGTGCTGCCTTTTCCTATATACCACACAATACATGTGCTGCCCTTTAAAATGTGCTGACCTTTTCCAATATACCACACAATGCATGTGCTGCCCTTTCAAAAATTGTACTACCCTTTTCCAATATACCACACAAAACATGTGCTGCCCTTTCAAAAATTGTTCTACCCTTTTCCTATATACCACACAATGTGCTGCCCTTTCAAAAATTGTGCTAACCTTTTCCAATGTGCCACACAATACATGTGCTGCCCTTTCAAAATTGTGCTACTCTAACTCTTTTCCTTTATACCACACAATACATGTGCTGCCCTTTCAAAAATTGTGCTACCCTTTTCCTATATAGCACACAATACATGTGCTGCCCTTTCAGAAATTGTGCTACCCGTTTCCTATATACCACACAATACATGTGCTGCCCTTTCAAAATTGTGCTACCATTTTCCAATATATCACACAATACATGTGCTGCCCTTTCAAAATTGTGCTACCCTTTTCCTATATACCACACAATACATGTGCTGCCCTTTCAAAAATTGTGCTACCCTTTCCTATATACCACACAATACATGTGCTGCCCTTTCAAAATTTGTGCTACCCTTTCCAAACTTGTGCTACCCTTTTCCTATATACCACACAATACATGTGCTGCCCTTTCAAAATTTGTCCTACCCTTTTCCTATATACCACACCATACATGTGCTGCCCTTTCAAAAATTGTGCTACCCTTTTCCAATATATCACACAATACATGTGCTGCCCTTTCAAAAATTGTTCTACCCTTTTCCAATATACCACACAATACATGTGCTGCCCTTTCAAAAATTGTGCTACCCTTTTCCAATATACCACACAATTCATGTGCTGCCCTTTCAAAAATTGTGCTAGCCTTTTCCTATATACCACACAATACATGTGCTGCCCTTTCAACAATTGTGCTACCCTTTTCCTATATAGCACACAATACATGTGCTGCCCTTTCAGAAATTGTGCTACCCTTTTCCAATATACCACACAATACATGTGCTGCCCTATCACAACTTGTGCTACCCTTTTCCAATATACCACACAATACATGTGCTGCCCTTTCAAAATTGTGCTACCCTTTTCCTATATAGCACACAATACATGTGCTGCCCTTTCAGAAATTGTGCTACCCTTTTCCAATATACCACACAATACATGTGCTGCCCTTTCAAAATTGTGCTACCCTTTTCCAATATACCACACAATACATGTGCTGCCCTTTCAAAATTGTGCTACCATTTTCCAATATATCACACAATACATGTGCTGCCCTTTCAAAATTGTGCTACCCTTTTCCTATATACCACACAATACATGTGCTGCCTTTCAAACATTGTGCTACCCTTTTCCTATGTACCACACAATACATGACTGTGCTGCCCTTTCAAAATTTGTGCTACCCTTTTCCAATATACCACACAATACATGTGCTGTCATTTCAAAAATTGTGCTACCCTTTTCCTATATACCACACAATACATGTGCTGCCCTTTCAAAATTTGTCCTACCCTTTTCCTATATACCACACCATACATGTGCTGCCCTTTCAAAAATTGTGCTACCCTTTTCCAATATATCACACAATACATGTGCTGCCCTTTCAAAAATTGTGCTACCCTTTTCCAATATACCACACAATACATGTGCTGCCCTTTTGTGCTACCCTTTTCCAATATACCACACAATTCATGTGCTGCCCTTTCAAAAATTGTGCTAGCCTTTTCCTATATACCACACAATACATGTGCTGCCCTTTCAACAATTGTGCTACCCTTTTCCTATATAGCACACAATACATGTGCTGCCCTTTCAGAAATTGTGCTACCCTTTTCCAATATACCACACAATACATGTGCTACCCTTTAAAAATTGTGCTACCCTTTTCCAATATACCACACAATACATGTGCTGCCCTTTAAAAATTGTGCTACCCTTTTCCTATATACCACACAATACATGAGCTGCCCTTTCAAAAATTGTGCTACCCTTTTCCAATATACCACACAATTCATGTGCTGCCCTTTCAAAAATTGTGCTAGCCTTTTCCTATATAGCACACAATACATGTGCCGCCCTTTCAACAATTGTGCTACCCTTTTCCTATATAGCACACAATACATGTGCTGCCCTTTCAGAAATTGTGCTACCCTTTTCCTATATACCACACAATACATGTGCTGCCCTTTCAAAAATTGTGCTACCCTTTTCAAATATACCACACAATTCATGTGCTGCCCTTTCAAAAATTGTGCTAGCCTTTTCCTATATAGCACACAATACATGTGCTGCCCTTTCAACAATTGTGCTACCCTTTTCCTATATACCACACAATACATGTGCTGCCCTTTCAAAAATTGTGCTAGCCTTTTCCTATATACCACACAATACATGTGCTGCCCTTTCAAAATTGTGCTACCCTTTTCCAATATACCACACAATTCATGTGCTGCCCTTTCAAAATTGTGCTAGCCTTTTCCTATATAGCACACAATACATGTGCTGCCCTTTCAACAATTGTGCCCTTTCAACAATTGTGCTACCCTTTTCCTATATAGCACACAATACATGTGCTGCCCTTTCAGAAATTGTGCTACCCTTTTCCTATATACCACACAATACATGTGCTGCCCTTTCAAAAATTGTGCTACCCTTTTCCAATATACCACACAATACATGTGCTGCCCTTTCAAAAATTGTGCTACCCTTTTCCTATATAGCACACAATACATGTGCTGCCCTTTCAAAAATTGTGCTACCCTTTTCCTATATACCACAAAATACATGTGCTGCCCTTTTTCTATATACCACAAAATACATGTGCCCATATTTCAACCTGATTTCAACTAACTTTTAGGTTGAAATCGGGTTGAAATCAGGTTAGATTGAAACTTCGACGTTGTGTCAACGTTGATTCAACGGCGAAATCCTAACCTGTGCCCACTGGGTAAACACGATAAATAGCATTTTCATATTTGAACCATTGTAAAATATTTAAGAACTTCAGGATTTGATTCTGCACTTTGCGAATTTGATTGAACATTTTTCCATTTTGTTTTCGCATAATATTAATTTGTATTTCCAAATAGGCTCTGAATTAAAGGCTACGTGAAGTTGGCTGCACAATTTGCAAAATTTGCTGCACAATGTGCGAAATTGGGTGCACTTTTTAGAATTTTGAATGCGTATTAAATGAAATAGATTGAACATTCGCTTAATTGAAATCGAGAATGTAAGCGTTCATTCAATTTCGCGCGAAAAGGAATGTCACTTATACTAAACTGAACGACCAAAGTTCGAAATTGGACGGGAAAACCTATATTAATAATAATAATAACACTAATAATAATAATAATAATTAACGTAGGACCGTAGGACTACTTTCATCTAAAACCCACCCACCCCGCCCCACCCCATACACGTAGTAATACAGTAAATAAGGAAAATGAGCCCCATGTAGGAGTACATACAACAATGTATAAAAGAAGGTCCTCCATAGGACTACTTTCATCTAACAACCACCCTCCACCCCAAACACGTAGGACTACTCAGTAAATAATAAAGAAAATGGCCCCTGCAGGACTACATGCAACAAAGTATAAAAAAGGTCCCCTGTAGGACTACTTTCATCTAACACCCAGCCACCCACCCCATACACGTAGGACTACTTAGTAAATAATAAGGAAAATTGGCCCCTGTAGGACTACATGCAACAAAGTATAAAAAGGTCCCCCGTAGGACTACTTTCATCTAACACCCAAACACCCACCCCACCCCATACACGTAGGACTACAGTAATAAGGATATGGGCCCCTGTAGGATTACATGCAACAAAATATAAAAAGGTCCTCCGTAGAACTACTTTCATGTAACACCCACCTACCCACCCCATACACGTAGGACTACTCAGTAAATAATAATAAGGAAAATGGGCTACTGTACTGTAGGACTTCATGCAACAAAGTGTAAAAAAAGGTCCCCTGTAGGACTACTTTCATCTAACACCCACCCAACCCACCCTATACACGTAGGACTACAGTAAATAAGGAAATTGGCCCCGTATGATTTCATGCAACAAAGTATAAAAAAAGGTCCTCCGTAGGACTACTTTCATCTTAAACCCACCCACCTACCCCATACACGAAGGACTACTTAATAAATAATAATAAGGAAAACTGGCCCCTGTAGGACTACATGCAACAAAGTATAAAAAGGTCCCCCCGTAGGACTACTTTCATCTAACACCCAACCACCCCACACACGCAGGACTTCAGTTAATAAGGAAAATGGGCCCCCTGTAGGGTTACATGCACCAAAGTATAAAAAAAGGTCCTCCGTATGACTACTTTCATCTAACACCCACCCCATGCACGTAGGACTACTCAGTAAATAATAATAAGAATAACAAAAGAAAACTACATCCACCCACCGAGTTTGAGCCCCGTACGAACTACGACGGCCTCATATTGACATTAGCAGTCACATACAAATAGACAAATTATATCTACAGAGAATATCGTATAATAAAGAAACACATTTCACATTGATTCACATTCACACTAATTACTAGCGTACACCCATAAAGTTACACCCAATCCTTTGTTTGCCCTTTTCCTTTTTAAAGGAATTTTTAATTACCGGAGGATTTCAGCATGCGCAGTATATTGGCTCTGATTGGCCCTTGCAACAAGGTCGGTGATATTACAGTAAGCAAAGCAGTCAGGACTTGTGATGCAAACGAAATTGGATACCCCGCTATATGCCCCGCGGCCTCTTGGTAGCATATGGTTTCTGCTGAATGTTATTGATTTAACAGGGGCACTAATCCTGCTGCTGACAGATGTACTTAATGGTATACCGAGGTAGCTCGGTATTCGACGCTCCAAAAAGCTTAGACAACACCTTGTAATGTTGCGGTTATCATAGCTGTGTGAGTGAACATGACACCACTGCCCGCCCACTGCATACACGTGCATGGTTAAATTTGAATTTGGACAGATATATTTACAATAAAAACACCTTCAAAAAGCTAGACAATTTCACATTTTATGTTATCTACAGAAGGTGTGAATTATCCTTCATGCATACATCACTTTAGATCTGAAATCGACCAAGTAATAAATAATGACACACACACAATTCTAAAACAACATCTTTTGCACAGAATTCAATGGGATTTGAAAAGTGAAGTGGCAGTTGAAACTCTAGTGATAACACTTTTACAGTGCATTATGGAGCTTCCTTAAATCATCCTCTGCATCATACATCAATCCGGCCATATGATTCCACATTCCAGGATGTCTTCCGCCGGCGATATTCTCATGCCGGCGTTCGAACAAGTTTCATGCATGCCTATACACTTTGCTCATTAGATGATTATACGTACATCGAGGTTATTGATATTTATAACTAATACAAAGATTCTGTCATTAGATTGGCCAATTAATTATGCTGTTCTTAAAAAAGATTTTTGCACTCACGTGCAGAAATCCTGACAAACGCGAGCGTGCAGCGCTCGCGTTGACCACCTCGACTCGCCAATAATAGGCGTGGGTGATACTTTTAAAATAAATATAGTAGATTTTCCTGGTGAGTTATAAAATTTAGTGCAAGAAAAGGAATTTATATATAAAACAAATATTGAATGTCTTCATTCGTTCAATGGAAAGAATATTTTTTATTCAGTGAAATATGAACTGTTCCATTCAATGAGGCTCTCTCCAGGAATATCCCGTGGGGCGTCGTAGCACCGTGGATCGGCGTGGAATAGTCGGTGGGCTAATCAAAATGTTTAGATTGTTCACAATCCCCGACATTATAAATGTTATGAAGTTATTTTGGCGATATGGAGGGGGTCATGTATTACATGTCGGTACTGTCACATTGTTTTTCGTTTATCCCAAAATAGCATTGCCATCATGTGCAGCCATTAGAAATGCTTGTTATTCTGGTGGTAGTGGAACATATGAGATTGACCCTGATGGACCTAATAATGGCGTCGAACCATTTACAGTACTGTGTGATATGAACTCAGGTGAGAAGTATAACTTACTTTTATTAAATATAAAGCCTTGAACCCACAACTGCCTGACGAAGTTTTTGGCACCTTTTTTAGCGTCATAGATGTGCTAACATAACATAGCCTGCCAGTGGTTAAGCCAAAAGCTGTGTATTAAAGACAAAATAAGACATTTTTACATGAATTTTTAATTTGAATACTTACGTAGCTACATGTATTGTCGATACTGCTGTTTTCCTAGTGTTTTGCCAAATGTTTTATTTCAAAATGAAAATGTTGATCCCTTGTCCTTCTCTTTTAAGTAATTTATAAACAATTTCAATTTTTTTACACTTTCGCTGGGATCGCTGAATTTTAAGAGAAAATGGAGGATGATCTTATCAAATAATGGATGATCTCATAAAATAGGGTGTATTCATTGATAAACCTTCATTGTTTTTATACGGTATGGTTTAAAAACTAAACAAAAACTATATTAACAACAGGTTTGCATTTGGAAATACATTGCTGCGCGCTGCCTTCTGGGACTAGGTTTTTCAGAATAAGGCGCAAATCAAAGTATTTCTTTCAAATTTTCAAACAATATGGAAAGGTTTCTATACAAAAACGATTCTCTTATAAACCGACATGCGCACAGTTTCCACCTCGATACACCTGAGCACACATTTTCGTCCAAGAGCTTTCAAGCAAGCAGTGATTGTCTCCACTACAGTATTTGATTACACTACACGGTTGAGTTATAATACATCCCCTCGTTTCATCGAAGAGCTGTGGAGCTTCTAGCTGAAAAATGGGCCTCTTTGATTGGGTTTTGTCGAAACCTCAAGTGTTCCCTTCATCCAATCAGAATTGTTTTTATATCAAACAAAAGCAAACATTTCCCGCTGAAAACACTTTTCGTCACTAGGTCAACAGATAACGTAATTCAATGTTATAGCGAAAGGCGAATGTGGTAAATCTGTTGAAAACTACCTATCCAATATTTTATGTCATTAAAGGAAAAACCACTCTTATATTGTCCATATACTAGCGTCACTAGAATGAGCAATGGCCAATTCTCTTTAAATTGCAAATGATGTGCAAAAACTTACTATTTTCGCCTGTTTTGTCATACGGTTGTAAATTCAATGAACTATGACTTTGCTAAAAGAGCGCTTACAAATTGATATGAGTGCATTAATTGCGTTGAATATTTGTATACCTCCATGCAATAGCAACTATTCGCTACTTGCACGTTCCGCCATTATGCACTATGTGCGGGAGAGCCTCGAACTGGCAGCATACATGAAAGGAAGAATTATGTAACCTTACACAGAACGTTATGACTAGTTCAATTCCCATTCATGTATGCTGCCAGTTCGAGGCTCTCCCCGCACATAGTGCATAATGGCGGAACCGTGCAAGTAGCGAATGGAGCAGTCCGGGCAAATTTCCAGATTAGGAAATGCGACCAAGCTGGCAACACATTGTATAGTCCAGTATATGGGGATTTAATGTGTACCCCAGGACTCTACCAAACCAACTTCTTTAGCTTCCTTTTATGGTCCTATAACACATTCAAGATGTTAACCAAAATGATTCCCGTCACTCCAGCCATATTCAAGATCAAAGTTCAACACAGAGGTCAAATTTCATTTTTAAAAGTATTCCTCTTATTTCAAGGATTCAGAAAAAGTATAGTTTGACCTAGCTGCGACATACCGTTCTTGAGCTATAGTTTTAAAAAATGTCAAAGCTGGGGTGGTCAGTTTTCTTTGGCCACACAGAGTACAGGGGTCAAAATTAAAAATGCTCCCATTTCAACGCAAATGGTCTCAAATTGTTCGTCATGTAAAAGTCAAATAAGTTCAAACACCGCTAGTTGGTCGGTCGCTATGGGAACACCAATCTATAAATTTTACAAGTTGATATTTTAACCAAACCAACAATCCAACTTGAAATAAATTAATAATATTAATTAATATGATCAATAATAAGCGGGGAAGTGTTTCTTACAATAGATATAGATCAATATAAATACAATGTTCCCATTAAAAAAGATAGCTTTTCAGGAAACCAGAATTATCTAATTGTTCAATTTAACGTCAGGCCCATTGGCTCAATTCAAATCTCCAATTTTTAAAAGTAAATAATTCTTTCATCAAGCTTGTCATTTATATCATCGGATCAACTCAAACAATAGACCCTCCCTCGGGTCCATGGAGAACGACTGGTAATGTAGATTATATAACATTAAATAAACCCGATACATGGACCCTTCCAATCTGTAGGCAAATTGACTTCCAGTTCCCAGCATTTCGTGGGAATTCACTTTTTACATCCTGGGTCAGACGAGTTTTCTATATATATCACGTCCGTGGTCTCACTGTCTTGCCGTTTGTGTAAGACTTGTGTAAGCGGCTACTCAGCCTGACCAATCAATGTAGAGCTCAGCAAGCAAGGCGATATTTGAAATGAGTTTTCATTGATAGTCTGTTGATCATAACCAACGCGTGCGCAAAATGACAATAGAACTGGTTCATGCATGTTATGTGCCTACCATATTTGAATTAACAATGGGGCGGGGCTATCATAATTGACGCGACAGTAACGTTACATAGCTTGATAATTATTTGGAAGTCAGTTTACTATCAAAGCGGAACAGTCTCGGATTAGGAGAGCTATTATAAAAAAATAAACAAGTTGGTTTGTAGATTAATTGAGTTTTCGTCGACGCACAGTGCTCCAGGAGCACTATAACTTTGTTGCCATTAGTTAGGGCTTAGTGGTGTGTTGGTTTTAATCTTTGGAGTGAAGGAGAAGGTGGTTTTAGCTCTAATTAATAATAAATAATAATAATAAATAATTAAAATAATAATTATTTACCCAGAGATGGAACCGAGACTGTGGGACAGTCTACTCAAACAAAAGATCCGATACAAAACGCCTAGCTGTTTTTGTATCGTTAATTGTCAATAGTCCTGACAATTAAACCTGGTAACTCAAAAAGTAGCTGTCAATCAATCATTGTGACTGGACTATGAGAATTTGCGAAATTTCTTGGATTATCCATTGTTATTGTTATACATTAAATTACAAAATATTTGAACCGACGCACTGTATAGATACTGCGCCAAACAATTAGGCTATATGTGATCACATCTGTTCTATTCTTGACAAAATCACGGCAGTATAATGTAATTCTATAACGCGCGGAAGATGCGTATGATCGATGAATAAACAATTGAAATATTTCGTCTTCTACTTCCATGTTTTAACCATGTTAACATAATAATGCTCAAAAATAACCTCGAAAGCAACCTTTTTGATGTCTTTTTCATATATTTTCAAAGGTGTAACAATAATTGGGCATGATAGTGAAGGTGACGTTGAAACCCCGCCTGGTTTTGAGACCCCTGGCTCTTATATCAAGGAGATTGTATACCAAGCAAGCATTCCGCAGATTACAGCTCTTATTGACGCATCTACTCACTGTGAACAATACATAAAGTATGAATGTCATGGTACTGCAGCGTATTATGGAGGTACATATCAGAGATATTGGATAGATTGCGATTTCCAAACGTACGTATCGAACGTACGTGGAATCTATCGAAAATCACTCTCCTGTGACGGGATTTTGAATAGACTCCACATATGTTCAATGCTACGTTTGGAAATCGCAATCTCTCTACTGCAATGTTCCATACGCGGTACGTGCGTTCAATACGTCCGTTTATGTACGTGCGTTCATCATGTATCGCATGAGGCTGTAATACTCAACCAACGATTTTGCATACGACGTTCGTCCTCTTGTGACGCAAATGCAATTGGCAATAATAGAAAAAACGGGGTAGTGGGGCATTGGTCGGGAAATGAAAAAATGTACTTCAGTGTAAGTATAGTCTGAAACTTACAAGCCCCATTATTTCCCAACATTCCCCGAGATAGTGGAGGGTGGGGTACTTGAATAACCAGTACTATAACAGTACTATTTCCAGATTCAAGTGACCATGTATGGTATGCAATTACTAAGAACATCCAGGTTATCCTATTGCTACCTAGCTCTAGTATAGAGCCTCTGGCACTGCCCAATAGCACAAGTAATTATGAGGTCTGACTATACCATGTACAAGCAATCTGAGTTCTGAATGAGCCTCGGCGCTACGCGCCTCGATGTCGGCGCTACGCGCCTCTTCACAACTCGACGCTGCGCGCCTCGAAGTCGGTGCTACGCGCCTCTACTGTTGGACATCGCCTTCCGAGGGAACTGACCATGTTCTAATTGCTACCCTTACTGATCACCTTAAATCCAACCTTGGTCTAATGAAAACTTCTAAATTGTTGGTCAAAAGTGCCTAAAAGTACACAGAATAGAAAAGCAACAAAAAATCTTCAGTATATTTTTTTTCATATAAATTTTCAAAAATTAGATATGAAGATCTGGGAATTTTTGGTGATTACATCTAAAAACTTGGTCGAAATTTAAAAAATTAATTTGGGTTAAAATCATGCTTTGATTTTCTTCAAACCCCCGAACATTCTTATATAGATCTAACGTCACTGAGTTGCATTCGTCAAGTAGTCGCAGTAGTGAGGCCCAACATTTTCCATACTTCCATATTTTCTACGATGGACGAAAGAAATTAAAGACAACAATTATAAGTTATCAAATTTTGTGCTGTTTTGTTATGGTTTTCTTCGCACGCTAAAAACGTCCAAATCCTCAGTAGAGTAGCCAGGATTAGAGTGTGAGGGGCAAAGCCAAATTTTCGTCCTCAATTTTTTGTCCCATTTTTTTTGACATGTTGTCATTTTCAATGTTGAATGTTAATATCATTTTCACAGCCGACGTTTGCAGCACAGGTTGGCCAGTAATAAACCGTGATGGTCCAGACAGCGCTGGTTGGACATTTGTAGCACAAGATAACCCGTTTCTTTGCAGTGGCCAAGTTACAAGTTGGACATATCAAGGAAAGTTCTCAGGATCATTTCGAGCCATAGTTTTCAGACCGGTTGAGGGATCTCTTACTCAATTTCAAATTGTCGGCATTAATGATATACCAGCAGGTGCAGTTAATACACCAGTCAATTATGTAATACCTGAAAATGAACGCATTACAGTCAAATATGGAGATGTAATTGGATGGTCATTTGGCAGTGGTGTAATAACATATAATGGAGGAGGGAGCTACAATCTCCGATGGGTTGGCGGCTATTTACATGCCAGCTTAGTAGTCGATCAAATAGTTAATATCAATGGTGGTGCCGGAGCACGTGAATACTCCATTGAAGCTACGGTCGACTCTCTTGCAGGTAAAATAATAATATTCCATAAACCGTTTCCCAAAAATTCGATTCCGGCAATTTTTTTTCTTACTACAAAACTGTACCCGGTTCATAGGCGGCGGAGGCGTGCGGGGAAGGGTAGGACAGGGGGAACACATCCCCGCCCCTAATTTTGCAAGGGGCATAACAAACTTTTTCATTGTATTTCTACATGCATACTGAATTATACGGTCCAGTGCACACAAAATATTGTTTGAGCGTCATTTGTAAAATTTCTTGTTATCAAATCCAAGTGCAAATTAGGTAAAATGATGTTAAACATACCTATGATGACGTTTCGTGCTACATCGTAACACTTTCTCAAATCGACTGACCAAATCTCCCAATCCTCGTCTGCTTCCTGTCGGGAGCTTGACGTTGGTGGTACTGTATTGGGCTTTATAAGATTTTAAGTTATTTGTACTTTAGTGATTAGGGGTACCCACATCATTTTAATCATGTAAGAAACAAATCTTTTGACTCTTTTAGACCCTGAAATGAAAATATAATACTATGTAGATATGCCTCATTTACACAGTATAAAACTAGTTTTCACTTTGATATCATGCCACAAAGTTTTTTGGTGTCACTAATTAAAGTGTTTGCTTTAGTAGTAAGTTTGTGAATGCTCGGCGTTTGATTGATTTCAACTCATCTCCGTTGCATCTATAAGGTATGATTGGGAGTAAGACCATCATATTTAAACATGTTAAATATAGCAGCTTACGCTCTGGTGTTCTGGCCATGGGCGGAAAGGCTGCATCGTGAGCAACACATTGCTGAGTGTGAATGGCCATTTGACTAATTTCTCTAAACCATTGAACTGGAAGACCCGCCACTGACCCCGTATCGTATTTTAAGTGTATGGAAATTGATGTAAAAGTGGTATGTTTAAACTATAGATAATATTTTTGATCTTTTGCTGGAAACAAAAATCAGGAATGTTGCCGACATTGGCAGAAATAAGAAAGATATTTTGAACATCAATATATTTGAAACTACTTATGTTTTACTGCAGCGGAATGGAACGTATGGTGGGAGTCACGAGATGGTCAGAATATGTATAACTTTGCTAATGTACCAACAGAGACAGCAGATTGTATCCCACAAGAAGAACCAGGTATATATTGAATTTCCCTCATATAGCATAGGACACAATTTATTATTCACTGCACTATAAACATGTCTAAAATCTTGAGGGGTCTCAATTCCCCAGACTGCTCAAAAAATTTCAGACCAGAATAAAATTGTAAACCCAAAATTGTTTTCGTCAGGACGCTCAAGAATCTAAAAAGTGAGGTATACCCATTTTTGTTCTTGGCAAACGTGTGGGCAGTGTAAATTTCGCATTTGCGATCAATTCCTGATTTGGTTTGAAAAAATTCCAACGTGGACACTGACTATCGCCCTGTTACACGTCTTTCATTATATTTGTATTTTATACATATAATTAGTAATGCAGATTACTTTATTGTAAGCCATAATAAAAATAAACATGATAATTTTGCATTCCAATTATTTTAAGGTTGCGATAATGGTGGTGTATGTAACTGTATCACCAATGACGACGTGCGAAGATCTGATGAGGGCGTACTTTCTGACAAATCCAAACTACCTGTTACAAAAATACATTCTGGAGAAACAGAAGGCGGAAGCTTAGAGAGATCCAAAATCACACTTGGAGCCTTAAAGTGTTCAGGATGAGTTTCTCTCGTAACCTATGTTCTTACCGTGGGACACACGTTGTTTTAATTCTTTTTCACGATTTCTTAATCTTTTGCATGAACATTCATCTTAAAATATCACTTCAAATCACTAGTAAGTTTGATTTGATTTGATTTTATTCTATTCGGTACCTCCATATTGCACATACAACAATACAAGGTAAATAGATATAAAATGCATTAAGATAAATAACATATAATACACATAAAAAAACAAAGCAAGGAGATATCACAGGATAGCCCTTTAAGCCCAAAGGCTTATTTCAGAAGGGGTCCTTTATACATAGAAGGGCAAAAGGCATAAATAAAAACATACAAATAAATATATATACAAGTGAATATCAAAAGTAAAAAAAGTATTTAAACATGAATAAAATCATTAGACTCACATCAGCTAATATCTAAGCAGCAATTTGGCTTCAGGGCTGGCCATTCCACTTCCGATGCCCTAACATATGTCTCCCAGCAGCTATCAAACTCCATCAATGACAGAGAAGAAAGTAGAGTTGCCTGCCTCGACATCAGTAAGGCTTTCGACAGACAGGGTATAGCACTGGCAAAGCTATCTGCTCTAGGTTTCACTGGAAAGCTGCTGAAGTGGTTGAAGGACTACCTCACCAATCGTTCCCTGAGAGTCTCACTGAATGGGATTTCATCAACTGAAAAACCTATAAATGCTGGTGTCTCACAAGGCTCCATCCTTGGACCACTTCTTTTTATTATCTTCATCGATGACATCACTTCCGGACTTACAAATCCATCCATCAATCTTATATACTGATGATGTAACCCTGATGTCATCCATCAAGTCCAAGGAAGATAGAATTGGCGCTGCAATATCACTTGACGCAGACCTCAAAGCAATAGAGACATGGGCAAACACATGGAATGTACTGTTTGGAGCTGCGAAGTGCAAGACCACCACTATTTCTAACCGCAGAGATGCTTCATATAGTCACCCTAGCCTCCACTTTTTCGGAACAACTCTGGAAGAGGCAGACAGTGTTGACCTTCTTGGTCTTACTGTTAACAAAGACCTGTCATGGACCCCTGTTGTGGACAAGATGGCAAGAACAGCCAGCCAACGTCTTGGTATCCTTCGTCGTGCGGCCCCTACCTTGTCCCTTCTCAGAGAGCAACGATATATAAGACAATGATCCGATCCAAGATGGAATATGCCAGCTCTGCATGGATGGGTGCTTCCACCCACTTCTCTGTCCAAACTTGATGCTATACAGAGAAAAGCGGTACGCATCATTGGCATCTCAGAAGCAGACGGACAGAACCATCAAATACAGCACCTGATACATAGAAGAGCAGTAGGAGCCATCACTCTATTTCATCGGATGTTCTATGGCGAAGCTCCAGAACTCCTTCAACATCTGTTACCAGATCGTATGATTATTGATCCTCGTCTGCGGCGTTCTGTCAGATCCCACGACCAAGCTGTCAAAATCTCAAGATCCAACCTGGTCAGCCACCAGAGGTCATTCCTTCCATCCTCAGCTCACCTTTGGAATGCTCTACTTGGTCCAATTATCTCTAACCAGAATCGGCTGAGCTTCAAACGGGAGGTTAACAACTATCTTGGCGCCAACCCATCAGCGCTATCATACCGATAGCAGCTGTTAATGCCTTGCATAGTTTAGACATAAAAAAAACCACAAAAAAACCCAAAAAACTAAATTTGGTTAAAAACATGAGTTTTTACAGACTTTTTGAAACTTGGTTTATCAGAAATTGATTTGATTGCACTTGGTAAGTTGGCCCAATCCTGAATAGCATTATAATAAAAAGAGCCAGAAGTGATGGTAGTGGATTTTGGAACACGAAAATTTTGAGCACTGTTTCTGGTACTGTATTGGTGCACGTTTGAAACTCTGAAAAAATTTGAACTAAGATAGTCTGGGCCAACTTCATTAAAAATATCAAAAACATGGTTCAACCTGAGTTGTTTTGCCCTATTTTGTATGTTAAGGAAATTAAGATCTTTAAACTCATCTTCTGTAATATGATACATGCAATTCTTATTTTAAATAAATCTGATAACTTTGTTTTGAGCAATTTGAAGGCTTTTACTCATCTGCTTATGTGTGCCAGCATGCCAAGAAGAAATAGAGTAATCAAACAAACAAAGTACAAGAGCAGAGCATAAAATTTTCTTGATATTTTGATCAAGAAACTTTGCCTGTCTGTAAAGAAATTTGAGTCTAGAATTTACTTTTTGTATGATACCAAGACCCATTTCTTCGCCATTCAAGCACTGGTCAATAGTAAGACCTAAGTATTTAACTGAGGTAGTAGCATGAATTGTTTGCCCTTCACACTCAATGGTAATATTTTGCATTCTTCAATTTACGTTTTGTTCCAAAAATAATGAGTTCTGTTTTACCCGTGTGGAGAGACAGTTTATTATCAATGAGCCATTGTTACAGCTTTCCAGATTTTTGCTAAGCTGCTGCCCAATTTTTAACGGATCTTTATCAGAAACCAAAAGAGCGCTATCGTCTGCATACTGAAGGAGCATACAATCAACACAGTTGGGCATGTCGTGCACCGAACAAAGGAACAAAATGGGACCCAAGATACTCCCCTGTGGAACTCCACATGTTAAAGCCATAGAGTTGGAGTCTGAGCCATTAACATTAACAATCTGAGATCTGCAATTCAGATATGAATCAAACCATTTAGTGGAGTTCATTCCCAGAGCAGTAAGCTTTTGACATAAAATAGAGTGATTAACACTGTCGAATGCTTTCTGGATGTCAAGAAGCACCATTCCAGTAAACAGACCAACACTGATTTGGTTTCTGATATGATCTTGAAGATAGATAAGACATGTGTCTGTGGAATATTTACCTCTAAAACCTGACTGAAATGTAAATAAGATGTTATTTTCCGTGAGATACCTGTTAAATTGTACAAACACTGCTTTCTCCAAAATTTTGGAGGCCACAGACAAAATACTAACAGGTCTGTAGTTGCCTACTTCCAACCTGCTCTTTTTATATAGTGGTTTGACCTTGGCAATTTTCATTTCACTTGGAAACACTTCAGTCCTGATAGAGAGATTAATAATAGATGTGATTGGAGTTTTAATGACCTCTGCAGCATCTTTCAGAAAACGAGCCGGCAAGCCATCTAAGCCCAGTGCTTTTATCGATGTTAAGATTGGTTAGCTCATCATAGACAAAGGCCTCACTGACCTCATGGAGATCAAAGGATCCATTCCTAATATGACTGTAATAGCTTTGGAACCTGTTGGAGTTAACATCATAAAGACCACTTGGCTCAGGTAGCTCACCAACAAGTTTGGCAGCAACCCCAGTAAAGAATTTGTTGAAATGATTAGCAACTTCTTTGTTCTCAAAACACTTTTTACCATCAATATCTAAAACCATATTGGTAGAGTCTTTTGTTTTGTTTTGGTACCCAAGCTCTTTGAGATTTTTCCAGAGCTTTTTAGAATCATTTAGCCATGTTTCACAGACAGTAATTATTTTGGCTCTAGTATTGGATGCAGTCAATTTTAATTCACTCATTTTGGGACAAACAGAACGGGCATTGAGATTGATAATGTAAATACCCTTCTTAGAAAAGGTTTTTAAAACATCGTCAGAGTCAATATTGTTTATTTTAATATTGTTTATTTTACAGTTTCTATCATCTTTCCTTGTGGAGATCCCGGTGTCCTGGCTAACGTTGTTATTTTCAGGCTCAACTTCATTTGGTGAATCTGTGCGGAATCTTGTCCTGGGGCCTTTTCCTATATGAGTTACACGCATGGAATTGATCTTTAAAGATCTAAGACATTTCCAAACATCAGGGTTGATATGAGTGAATTTTCCATAGTCTTTGAATTCAAGTAGTTTATCACGATCATAAGTAATGCGATGGCCAAAGTTCGAAGTTTGGGATGGTGATGGACATTGGTCAGGTCCGAGGTTAGGGTTTACATCACCAGCAACAAGGAGGCGGAGTTGAAAAGTAGCATCAGAGTTATGGTGGTATGGAATACGTGCTTTTAAAAAACCAGACGTTTTTATGCTCTGATGTATAAGGGTTGGAAATCTGGGATGAACATAACACAGATCATATTGCACAGTATAGTGTATAGGAGTCAAATGACACCATAGTTCATCATATGTTGTTGTTTGTACATATTGACCACCATGAGAAACTGTCAATAGAGTTACAAGTACTTGAAACCAGCAGCAGGGCCACACCACTCCACGCCATACATAAATTCTGCCAGTCACATTTCCCCAATATGAAATTTTTTTAAAGTAAAATTTCAATTTTAATTTTACTTCATTAAAGTTTGGCGGAGGCGGGGTTCGAACTCACGGCGGCGGACTGCTTTGGACACACTATAAACACATCAGCGCCTTAGACCACTCGGCTACTTGTCTTGTTGGAATTCATTTGGAACTTATTCGAAGATATAATCGCAACTTCAACATAGGCCTACCACGTGACAAGCAAAGGCAGAAAACGTACCATATTTTGGAATTATATTTCAAATAAAAACATTTATGTGTATTATTAGCGCTCAATTGTTGTTAACTGCGTGTTTTATACAAAAAAAATCAACGATAAGCATGATAGCTGGGCGTCTATATGGACAATACATTATATCGATTTTGACACGTGCTTGTGTCTCAGTACATTTCCATGGTCAGTAAAAGACTAAAGAGAAAATCCTACCAATGTTCTTGTGGACACGTTCGATGTTTTTATCTATTACATAAAAAATCCATTTTAGACCCCAAATGTTTCTTCGGGAAATAAAAGATTAGAATACCATAAAAACGAAACAGTAATCTTTTGCCGGGTCTAATGTTATTTATACATAGATTTTTTAACGTTTTTTCTATCCTTATTCTTGCTCAATTAAAGAAATATTTTGGCGTATAGAAAATTTAAATAAAATTCTCTGCTTCATAAACGACCTCAAATATGCCACAGTTGGGTATCACGAATAGTTATATATGATGTGCAGTTAATATTCATATTTTCTTTTATACAGAGGATGCTTCAGTTTTGACAGGAAAAATATTTTCTTGAAAACCCTCTCACTCGGTTATTTCAAAACAGTAACCACGCTTCCCTAGAATGTGCAATAATTTAGCATTAAAATTTTTCTTATTCTAACAGCAAGCGTTTCTAGAATGAATTATGGCGAAATGTGGTGTACAGCAGGGCTATGACACTCTATTCACGTGGTTTCTTTTCCAACGCTAAAAGATTACGAATTTTGGTGGTTTGTAAATGAAAAGTGTCCGCACTATTGATTGATTACGTAACTGTTATGAATAATTTATTAGTTTTTCAATGCAATCGCCTCGACCCATTAATACATTTTATCTGTATTTATCAAAGTACTTGGAATAGCAATCTGGTGAGTTCACTGAACTACGCCCAAATACTGATGGAGTTTTAATGGCGCTAATCCTCTCCATACACAGATGAACAAATACAATAGGAGAAGGTCAACACATATGACCTCCTATATGACATGTTATATGAGATGTACAACAACCTGAATATCATAAAGATCAGTGTTCGTTTGTGCATATGAACTGCATATTTACAATACTAAATATTACTCGTTATATATTATGTCAAATATTGGTATTATGACAACACGGTATATACATTGTATATAAAACGACTAATAGATCCTACTATCATGGCGTCAGGTCATTGGTTCATCATATCCCGTATGTTTCTTAAAATTCATTCATATTTGAGACAAATTTCTGTGCCCATTTTATAGGCGTACAGGTGGATCCGGTTTTTTTCGTCATTTTCATTTCTTTTTGATGAAAGAATTAAGGGTTTCCACTGCACGGAGGCCACTATGTGATACTAATTTAATGCTATTTGTAAATGAATGCGGATTCCCGGTTGTTGTTTTTCCACAGTGTGACAACTGTCCACCCATCCAGACAACATCATCACATAATAAAACGTCTGTATTTTTACGATGAGTAAATATTAAACTGAACTTTGCCTTGGAACATTGTGTAAGACGGTGTAAGATTTTGTGGGCGCCCTCAACATTATTATCCTCTTTGTATCCGTAAATGACATGGCATAGACTGTGTGAATTCTATGAAGACTACTTATACATGGGGTCATATCCATGGACACAAGTAACGATAATTGACAACACGATACGCGACTGTATTTAGGGAGGCTAACCACTAATAATTAATAATGCCGGGTAGGGCCTACTCCTGGGCGACTCGTGTGGGCAAGGACGCTTAGGACGGTGACCAAATGAGTCTCAAATTTCACCGGGGAGGGGAGAGGGCACTCAAGTATGATAATGTAGGCCTATACGCATGTGTGGCCAACTTTTTTAAGCACCCCCCTAAAACGAGTTTTACCCTACCAGCAAATTTAGGATCAATAGGCCTAAGCTAACTTAATACACTAAAGGAAGTTTTGGATGAGAAAACGGACATTTTGATGAGAAACGGCCAAAATGGTGAGAATTTAAATTTTCTCATTCTTTTGGATGAGAAACTTCCTGGTGTGTGTGTCAATCATTATTGTCTTATTAAAATCCGAGACTTTGGTTGACCTGTGCTAGACTCCAGCACATGTTAATGACGCAAAGACAGTTGTGGTAACACCATGGTCGCAGACCTGCAAAAAAGCTCAAAAACAGATAGTAATGAAACCAGTTTTTATTTTCCTTGCTCTAGCGAGTTCACATCCAATTTTATAAACTTCAAAAGACAATTTTTAACTTCAAAAGCAGATCCAGTTCAAATAACTATCCTCAGTAGATGGAGCAGTCTATAATAAACACTTGTACATAGCAGAATACCAACAATACTCCACAAAAACCATATAAAACAGCACAAAATTACAGAAGTTGTGGAGGCGACCTGCTGGTGCACAACCTCTTGCATACTATAGTTTTAGCGTAATAGACATCTTATTAGCAAAGCTGGTCCAATAAGCCTATGTTAATACATCCAGGACGTTTTATGTACGTTTTTCTTTTCTGTTTGTCGTAATGGAAACGTACGTTTGCATGCGTTTAAGGCCAGCATAACCTAGTAAAACAATCCCCCGGAAATCCTAATCCTAATTTCAGCAGAAAATCTGAGCGGAGAACCGGAGATCCCAGCGAACCCAACATAGCAACCATAAATTGCAGCTGAAAACGGAACATGCAGCGACAAGCGTTGGTAAACGCGCGTATATTACGCTTCATACTCCTTATACAATCGGTCATATTTCACCAACGATCTCGCTGAAAAGGTGACATGGACAACTCATTCAACAAAAATACTTCCAGCATGACACCTGGTCCAGTTATTTACTGTCAACGTCTGACATTACTATTTCAGGCGAGTCATATAATTATTGTCCTTGGCTGATTCCCCATCTGAGTCATATATTAGTATTTCCCTTGGCTGAAGAACTGGTCATGTTTTAACGTCTGCCCGAAAACTTACGCCATTCATGAATTACAATGGGAAAATGAAATGCCAGTTAATCAAAGTTGTATTATGAAAAGCAGAGAAGGCAACTTCATGTCATCAATCATTCGCGATGAATAATTTTGGGTTTCAGAGAGAAACGGTCAAACGAATATGATCGTTAAAGCCTTGAAAACGCTTTCAAAAAGTTTGTAGAAAATCTATAACCAAAGAACTTTTTGTAATAGTTTTCATTGCGCCATCATTGAAGTAGATTACCTGGTGACAAAAATGAAGCAAAACGAAAAATGAGGGCGTGATTCTTCTTGCAATTAAGTAGCGTGTACACGGGGTACACGCGACACGTGACGTACGAGGCTGTTAGCAGTTTACAAATTGAAACAAAACATACTTGCAATGGGGTACTTTGTCGAACCCCAACGGTTTTAAAATAACATAATTTTTTCTTTAGCAACACATCATTTAGAATTGTGAAGATTTCATGATTACGTGTTAATCCAATGGAGACGTCAAAAATGGCGATATCGCACCCGCCCGGGCTTATCATAACTTATAAAAGGCCACATGTCACAGGGGAAGTTGCCCAAAAGTGTCAAAATTCTCCAAAAATGTCCGCAATTTTGCAACATTTTTAATGTTACGTAAAGTTCCCCAAAAGTGTGTGAGGTTGCTGACCTATTTGCGCTGCATTGGAAAATTTTTGACAATTTCATAGAATCCGCGCTCACTTTACGCAGCTTGCGCGGGAGTTGAAGCAATTTTGAGTAATTTTGAAAACTTTTGAGCATCTTTTCAGCAACTTTAAGCAATTTTGAGAAAATGTTAAGCAATTTTGTGAAATTTTGAATAACTTTACGCGATTTTGAGAAACTTAAAAAGCAACTTTGTGCAACTTACCGCAATTTCGAGGAAGTTTTAAGCAAGTTTGTGAAACTTTGAATAACTTTATACTATTTTGACAATTCTGGACCAATTTGGGCAACTTCCCCTGTGACATAGGGCCTTATAAAGACAAATGATACAAGTCAATTCAGAGTCAGAGATTGACGCTAATGCTTACTCCTACTCGACGCCAATTATTAACCCCTCGTCAACCCCATCCCTGATGTTTTCTAGTCGCCGTACGTCCAATACAAACAAACCATCATACGGCTCTATGCAATTATTTAACCATCTTTTGTGCTTATGTAAGCGAAACAAATTTGACCCTACCAACTTACTCGAGAGTAGGGTATGCCATCCAACCTCTAGGGTAGGGTGTTGTTGAAGCCCGTTTTTGTAACCACTCGCACCTAGTCGAACGCCTTATTGATTGAGCTAACTTGACTGTCTCAGCTATCCATTATGTAAGCATGGTGAAAGTGCCATAACTTCTAACTTTTTGTAACACCAATAACGGAGTGGGGTCTGTAACAACGCCCTTTGTTTTTCTATATTAATCGTCATTCTATAATCATCGTCATCTACTGTCATAGTTGGAACCAATGTATAGTTATGGTTCTTGTCTATTCAGGGTTCCAAGGATGATTTTAGAAACTACCGGCCCATATCTCTGTGCTCTACAGTTGGAAAAGTTATGGAGAGGATTGTTGCCATTAGACTGCAGTCGCACCTGATACTACATGGTCTTGTCGCAGACGGTCAACATGGTTTCTGTCCAGGAAGATCGTGTGCTACTCAGCTTGTCACCATGCACCATGACTGGGCGTCCATTCTGGACGAACGCTCTCCTCCGAGAATTGATGCTGTGTTCCTTGATTGGTTCAAAGCCTTTGACATGGTAAGTCATAGTCTTCTTCTTTCTAAGCTTCATGGATATGGTATAATAGAATCCAAAGGGTGCAATACCTTGGTAAATTCTCCAATTGGATTCGTGTTAAGTCGGGGGTCCCACATTTTTGGCTCCATTCTTGGCCCTCTACTTTTCAATGTCCATGTTCTTGATCTTCCCTGTTTTGTTTCATCGTCTCTTCCGTAGTATGCCGACGACACGGTCCTTTATAGACCCATTACATCTCCCCAGGATGAAGATATTCTTCAGGATGACTTAGATGCAATCAGGACGTGGAGTACCATTAATAGACTTCCCCTCAATGCTACAAAATGTGTGGTAATGCACATTACCAGATCCCGTCGTCCTATTTCCGTTAGATATCAGATGGGTGATATCCCTCTTGAAACCGTTTCTACGCACAAGCACCTCGGCGTTGTCGTGTCTTCAAACCTTGAATGGGGTCCCCATGTTGACACTATCACTAGTAATTGGCCCAACGTTTGATTGGCTTCATCCAAAGAACGGTTGGATCTAATAATCCGGATACCATGAACTTAGCTTTTCTTTGCTGTGGTGAGACCTATCCTGGAGTACTGTGCTCACAAAAATAAGCTGGAAGGGGTCCAGAGAAGTTTCACCAGATACTGTTTTCCTGGTCCCCGGCAGTCTAGGCCTTCTTACAGAACAAGGCTCCAAACACTTGAGATTCCCACAATTTTGATTATCTGCGCATTATGTTTGCTGTTGGATATCTGTGGAATAAATACAATATTAGCTGGGCTGACGATATCAAGCTTAATACTCTTTCCTCCAGACAAGCAGTCAACATAGATTTCCGGCATTTCGCAGCCGAACTGATGCTTTTCATAATTCCCTCTATGTCGCTTTCCCTAGGTTATGGTCCGCCTTACCAAATGATGTCTCCAGTGAAATTGTCTTTAGTTTGTTTTCTTTTTCGCGCAAATTGCGTAGTTGCATGTACCTTTATCAGTAATATGTTGTGTGTAGGGTTTTTTTATAAAATACTTTTTCGTCAATGGGGTTATCGGAGACCCACATTAAAGTGATTTAACAGTATTTATTGTGGGACATTAGAGCACATCAGACATATCGAATTGCATTCTGAATGTCCTTCTGATATCAAATAATTTTGATTTTTTGAAATTCGCAATGTAATACACATTTTATGGCAAATTATTAAAAATTTATATTTTTGATATTTAACAGTACTCGAAGTAAACTTTATAAATCTGATAACATGTATTTAAAGGGTATGTAGGTGGGATGAAAAGCCGACGATCAATTGAAAATGTGTACCTTTCATATTGAAGATATGGATTTTTTTTTTTTTTTCACCAAAAAAATTAGGTCCTTTTGGGAAAAAAAAGGTCAAAATTTTCAATTGATCGTCGGCTTTTCCTCCCAGCTACATACACTTTAAGAATATATCATTAGATTTATAAAATTTACTTCGAGGACTGTTATATATCAAAAATGTGACAAATATCAAATTTTAATAATTTGTCATAATATGTGTATTATATCGTGATTTTCAAAACATGAAAATTATTTGATATCAGAAAGACATTCTTCGTATTCAGAATGCAATTCGATATGTCTGATGTGCTCTAATGTTCCACAAAAATACTGTCGAAACGCTTAAAACGCTCATTCCAGATCCCTTAACTGTTGACAAAATATTCATTCAAAATATTCATTCAAAATATTCAAAAAAAGCATTCTGTTAGAATGTTTTGCATCACATAATCACAAATCTTTTATGGAAGTTGTTAAGGTGGTACTACACCCCTTGATAAATTTGTGACTATTTTTGCATTTTTCTCAAAAAATAATTTCACACTGGTAACAAAAGTTCTGTATATTATAGGGGCAAGGTATCCAGTTACTACACTGGAATTTCAATGACTGAAGACAAGCGCTACGTTATTTATGATAAGAAAAGAGGTATCGCTAGAATGTACATCATCTCTCAGAAAATCTGTTACCTACAAATGCCTTGTACTCAAAAGTCATGTTGTTTTGCCTTAATAATTATTCAAAAATAAGTACATTATGCGTTTGGATAACCATCCAACATGATGCCGATTGCTTGGTCTGTGGTGCAAAAAGGCATTTTTTTGTCATTGTACGTCACGATTGACTAATTAATAGAGCAGCACCATGTTTTTAGGTCATTCAATTTGTAGACAAATATAGTAACCAGAACAATACAGTATTCTTGACAAGCTGTGGCGAATTGCCAACTCTGAAGTGTTTTTATACAAATACTACGCATTGTGGAAATGACTACGTGAATTTGAACCTGTAATTTTGTTGTTGTATAGACTTTGTACATTGCAATGATGCAATCACATCAGCAGTCAAGCTATCAAATATGAATATGATTAGTGCCAACTATTAGATGCAGTTACTTGTTTTTATTTCAAGTATATTTAAGGGCGTACTACACCCATATATTGGTTTGATTGGTCTAAATAAATATTTTTTCATTTATAGCTAGGCGATATATGCACGGATCATGTGAAATAAAAAAAATATGAAAAAAGAAGAAAAAAGTGCTTTTAAACAATTGTAGTAAGTCATTTTAGCCCTATATATATTTTGTTTACTGTATCCTAGTTACTCAGATGCGTGTTTCATAACAAACCATGATTTATTCTATTCAGCATGTTCAAGTAGGGTACATGAATAGAATACATTAAATCCTTTGTTATACTCTCTATAGAAAATCTAGTGGTGCATGCAAAATATATAAACACTTACACAATGGATGTATAGTCATTAGTCAATAATATTATAATGTGTTGTTAGGAGAAGAAAAGGCTATTAGGTCACCGTATGTCAGGTTATAGGTCAATTGGTTCAGGTCAAATTTAAGCATCAATTTTGAATACACATGTGAGAGTTTGTGATATCATAATGAGGAATAATTTTGATATTCTGTCTTTAACTGGATATATATCGAGAAGTGCAAGGTGGATATACTAATATACCTTGGGATGTAAATGGTGAGTATAATTTAGAATGCCTAGTTGAGATGGATTTCACAAATAAATATAAAATAGTTACCAAAATCACAAACGTTAAGCTTACGGAAAACTACCCAATATGGTGGTATAGGTGACAAGAAATACAATTTTTTCAACAGTGAAATAATGTCGCAAGTTAAAAATACAAAATATAGCTCAACATTGAAAATAGAAGCATTTTAACCAGTTCCTTTTTTGATAGTTGTGGAGCACCAAGTTCATGAAGTCATAAAAGAAATCAGGAACCACTTATTCCCATTTTACATATCAACTTTATTTCCCTAACGTGTTAGCAACACATATCCAAAATTTTAACGAAATCCGTTGATAGTAAGCTTTCCAAAATGAAGTGAATTTAAATCATCAGTGATGTACCACCTTTTGGCTTCTACTTTTAAAAGCATGTAAGCTACGTTGATACCGATGCCACCAATAAAACGAGAAGATTTGCCCCTTCATTTTGCATACCACTTTGTTTGTAATTTCTTCACAAAATGCAAAAAAATGCAAAAAAAAATCAATGGGTGTAGTACCCCCTTAACTAACCTAGTAATATGTCTAGTAATAGTAAGTTTAATGGGGACTGAATGTTAATCCCAAAGTTTGCTAATCCTAAGGTTTGCAAGCCCGAAAATAAGTTTCGCTAGGCCGAAAAATGTTCACTAGTCCGAAAAATATTAAGAGATCGGTAGTTCGATCATTATGTTTAGGGTACTAGAGAACGTTTGGACATAGCAATCATTAGAATTGGCGGATGTATACCATTTTATAGCTTGAAAAATCTTGATTATTTGTTTATTTGGTTAATTATTGTTTTTTCTCTAATGTTATTTATTTCCTCAAGAATATTTTATTGCTTGTGTTTTGTGCTTAAAAAATTATGCTTTAAATACCATGAATACCCAATAAATAAATGCATTCGGTTGAAAAATATAGCAAAGTTAATAAAAAAAATTCCAAGTGTAATATATTTTTGATATGAAGTGTTTTATTTGAATATCTACTACATTATGAATAGATGAAGATAGAAGGTGTCTTGACACACAATTAACTATGAGCGCTCGAGGCGACAACAGATGATACAGATGGAAAAAACAACCAGATTTTCTGAAGAATATAATTTTCATTATCTGGTTATTTTTAAAATGAATTTTCCCTTGTGGATCTAATAAAATATTACTTGACTTGACTTGACTTGACTTTCAAATTCACCACACCAAATGTTGGTTTGCAAATTTTCTCTAAATCGGCTGTTTTATTGTAGCTTATTGTTTGCAAATGGCTGTGTGTGGGTGGGGTATGGGAGTCATGGTTATGTGGGAGATGCGCCTGTAAGAAGGCATACTCTTGAAAACACTGGTTTTCTGAGGACTGTAACCATGTAACCTTGGTAACATGGCAAAGAAGTCTACAAAGAGTAGGATAGGTGTCTACACACCCCACCCATCACACACACCCCACCCATCACACCCCTTGCATATTTTTAATGTGTGTCCGAGGGCAGCATCAATATAGAGGTAGTCATTGTGACGTCAACGCCGCCATATTGTGGGTACGGAGTGCCTTGTTGCTAAGATTACCGCGTTGACGCTTGACTAAAGAGGTGCGTCACGCGCTGCGTAATCGGGGGCGTAATGTCTAACGCATGACATGCAGAACGGCAGTACGCACAAGATGGCGGATCCCGTTGAAAAGGCTGACGGCCTCTATTGACGGTGAATATGGATCGGTGATAAAGAACTTCCCATAAACGTATGGGAGTTAAGTGGAAAGGAAATCTCTACCAGACCGGAGTGTCTGTTTTTGGGTTGATTGATAACGGTATAGTCGATATTATCCACAGACCCGAGGGAAGGTCTTTGTTTTTCTGGAGTCAGATCATACGAGATGTTTCTAAAATGTTTATTTGCAATTAATGCTTGAAAATAATATAGCTTTCTATAATTATTTGAGCCATTGCACGCGTATTTTGTGTATCAAAATAACAGATGTGATAACGCAAGTGGAAATAAAGTGTGCATTAGTTAGAATATAACATTAAAATTTTCCAAGTAATTGCAAATCTTTCAATAAATTGTAAGCGCAGTTTATGGTGAATACAAAAAATTATTGCCATAACAACAGTGCTTCCTGCTGCAGGCTCCTTAATGTGTCAATGCCTCGTTTTATACATTAAACTTCAGGGGTTGTAAGTATGATATATTATCCATGGCATGGCAGCAACCGTCACATCAGAGGAAAATGACAAAATATGATAAAATATAATATATATAACCATCGATAGTGAAATGTTAGCATGTACATATCCATGTTATAACTCTTTTTGAAAATATTTGCACATCAAAAACAGCAGCCAAGGACGAAAGGTAATAATAATATTTCGATCAAAATAATTCTTATTCAAAATATCAGATTTTGTCACAAATACAGCACCTAAAGCTTTGATTTTTGCAGGGTATGCCAATGTTATTTTTCTAAAGTACATTACAACAGTCGTGTGAAAATCTGAATTTTGATCAAACAGTGAGGGCGTCCTCCTCAGCAAATGTTACCATATGTCTTTAACTCCATCTCTAGGATTTAATTGTTGTAGTCCTGTTCTAAAATTACTATCCACTACCAGTACACTGTTTAAAAATGTTCCCCCATACCAACATGACCAATGTCTGTATAAAAATAATACATTTTTGTTTTGTCTTGAATATCAGTGTTTTTCAGTCCCTTAACGCGTATAACTTGGCGCTTTTTTACTAGTCTTGTCAAATTACATCCACACACTCCCTATGAAAGAAATGACCTTAATCTTCCACACAAGGGTATAGATTTCAAATCGAGTCTCCATTTCAGGTAGCCCCATTTGACATTCACACTCCTTGTGTGGAGAATTAAGGTCATGTCTTCCATAGGGGGTGTATGAATATAAACTGGAACAGCCCATTACGCATATATTTCCGAGGATCCGAAAAAAGTCCCTAAGGATACCATAAAAATAATTTCAACTGGGTTACGCTTATACGCTATGTTTTTGTGGAAGCTTGTTGAGAATGTGAACCCAACCATTTCCTACCCCCATCCCCTTAACAAGTACATGGATCATTTTTACCAGATACAGATATCTTCCGACTAACCCCCTTAACCATGCATGTGTTATTGAATTAGCATTTTGTCTTGCTACATTAGCGGAACCAATGTTTTTTTGCATCCTTACACCTCAAATGATAAAACTAGTAATCTAGTATTAGTAATTTTCTACGCCCCTTTCCCTCGATGTGCCATAATAGGCCCAACATTTATAATTGATTCAAGTTGTAATATAACTCAAATTGTTCAACTCATTGTTCATTGCTCGGAATGAAAACGTAAACTGCCATATTTCACTTGGGCTATAGAGTCGAGTTAGTTAATCTCATGCATAGGGGCCACATTTGCAAAATGCTCCGATTCAATCGTAATTTGTTTTGAATTACTCCTCTCGGAAAACGAAATAAGTAATAGTTTGTTGAAAAATGTTTAAACTCAGAATCTGATGAATTCGTGGGTCAAAGGTTATACCTACCTGTACATCCTATTGGACTACAGACGACCGTGACATCAACTCTAAAAGGTGGACATAACACTAAAGGTTGCACCAACATTGTGCATTAAGTATATATATTTAGGATTTCTTGGGTTTAGGGGAGGATGATCGGACAGTTTCGATGATCGGACCATTTCAAAAATATAATCTCTTAGTATGAAATTTGTGACATTTGATATATTTCAACGTTATAACCCCTGAACTAAGCTTAGCTAGAACAATATGAGAATCTTCCAGTTGTTTACAACTAGATTTTGTCACTTGACCAAAACCAATCAATATCTGGTAGTCAAGAGGCAAGTCAAGTGGAATAATCTCTTCAGTGGCTAAAGAAGACCTGTAGATGCAGGTCGCAAGCTACCACAGCTCTGCAAATAGTAATTCTCCACTATACTCCCAAAGAACGACACCAATGCCCGCCAATAAAACACTTTTTAATACATAAGCTTGCGTTGTGTTGGTATTTATTTGCACCGGCCACAGCGAATCGTGAGCTCAATGAGAGCAGGCACAATTATTATAATAATTGTGAATCTTTTTTCTTACTCTACTTGTACAAACAATGCAGTGGGATCCTAGACTAATACAATGGGGAAGCCTAAAGCCTAAAAGAAAACAATCGCGGTAGGAGCGGGCTACGAAAACTCTTGAAAAAACTCCTGATTACTATTTTTGGAGAAAAATTGAGAACGTACGATGACCCCTGGCTTTCTACCTCATGTCAACCTGGTGATTGAATTCTTTCCTCCCCGCACAATCAGTCAAATACCCACCCTGGATAACCGACAGAGGCAAAACCTTTTAAAAATACACATTAAAAAATTTGTGGATTTAACAAAATTTTTGAAAAAGCGTGTGTGCTGCGTGGTGCTACCAACCTGAAGTGACTACCAAACACTAACACGCCCCGGCGCACACCCAAGTCATTCATTATGACGTAACGTGAAGAAAATAAATATATGCTAATTCGCCGAGGGCGCTCAAACGCACATATTTTCATTTCTCCACTATACTCCCAAAGAACGACACCAATGCCCGCCAATAAAACACTTTTTAATACATAAGCTTGCGTTGTGTTGGTATTTATTTGCACCGGCCACAGCGAATCGTGAGCTCAATGAAGTAAAAGTCAGGGAAATTTACAATCCCAACGATTGGGAAACTGAAAGCAATTTTGGTAAACTTTCCTTGACATAGCCATCTTTGGCTGAATCAGACCTCCATCTGCCGTGCCTCTTAAATAATCTTTCAGGCACCCCCGCATTAGCTGCCTCTGTGGCACCCCCTGAACGCAGGCTATGAACACCAACTTTTGATGTGTCGCCAACTATTGGCTTGAGCGCATCCAATATGACATTGGTCGGTTATCCTTGCGCAATTTGTAACCCATTTTTGTGCCAGACAAACTCCTGAAAATGAATGAACATGAATCTTGGACCTGAGCTAACTCTAAATACTTCTGTAACATACGAACAGGACAAACTCTTGATGTCAGACGTGCTATAATAACTGATTTACCTTGCCTATAAATGTCCGTCTTGCTAGAAGGAATCAGAATTGACATATGTGATAACTCAAATGTTACATGCTCTCTTTATCTCAGAAAGTTCATCAAAACGGAGAAACCCTGCATAAGCTATCAAGCACATTGTTACAGTTCTAATAATAAGCAAATTCTTGATGGACAAATCTGCACAATAGTGATCATATACTTTAACCAGAATTTCTGCTGTTATAGGCTCCTTTTTAACGGTAGGAGATGCTAATTTACGTTTCAAACCCTCAGCAGCATTCTTAACAATTGGAGAAAGACAAGGATCTGAACTCCCTGCCAATTTATGAGCCCATGAAATAGCAGCAGTGGCTTTCAAAATAGGTGCTGGTGTGTTGGCTGAATGACTGACATGAAAGAGATATAATGAAACATAATAGGGATCCGCTGGAATTTTTGACTTTCCAAATCTGTCAGCCCATGTGCACCAATTGCAAAATGCTCCCCCATATTGTTTTATAGTTGAATCGGCTCTAGAGTTTAATGTCACACCAGGCAATTCTGATGCTAATTTGTTCAGTTCATCATGCTCTTCGTATCCCGCATCTGACCATATACCACTCTGGAAGATTACCTGCAAATGAAATGAAAACAATTTTTAAGAATTCCGCAGTTTGCATTTAGGCCTACTAATATTTATAACATTGTTTGATCAATGCTGTCCTTCACGCATCGAGTACCAAATCAATCTTCATAAATTCCTGCTATATTAGCATGTAACTATCTTCGTTGCAAGCTTTGATATTTGTTGCATTTCATTTATATAAAGTTCTTTGTATTTCCTCGAAAATTCATTCCCAATATCATGGCATACTCAATTTACAGAATATGTTTCTCTTAAAATATCAAAATTATTAGGATTTCAAATCCAACCGATTTTGCTCAACGCATTCGATTAAAACTGGACTCTTACCGCCAGAATAGCACTTCTGGCTATTTGTTTAACGAACTGCTCGTTATTGTATCTGCCATTTACAAACATACCAGGAAAATACTGCAATTCCTGTATATCCACCACTCCAACTATAGGAGTCTGTCCATCTGGGGACAATATCGGCCAAAAGGGGGCCGAATACCACTGAGGGCAAATAAGAGTTCCTGCTGCCCCCGAACGCATCATGTGAAATAGGACTCTTGGAATGAGGTGGATAGGTGGCACTAACCAGTTATTTTCATTAGACCAATCCACAGTAAATGCGTCTATATTCTCACAACCTGGGTTCCAAAACCTCGAATCGAATCTTGGCAACTTTGCATTGTAAAACTGGCAAATCTATCTATTGTATGAGGACCCCATCTTTTGTCCAATTTCTCAAATATATAATCTGAGATAGCCCAATCATCAGCATCAATAATGCGACTGATATAATCAGCTCTTTCATTGTCTGATCTAGGGACCCATTCCACTTCTAAAGATATATTATCTTGGACACAAATTCTGAAAATGTTCAAAGCAATTTCTTGTAATTCAGTTTTCATACTGCCTTTTGTTGCTATCGCTGCAACACTTTGGTTATCCGTAAACCATTTCACAACAGGATTCCCAAGCTTCTTGACAAGTGAAGCCATGACCATTTCTACGGCCTTAAGCTCTCTCCATGCCGAGCTTCGTCTTGCATCAACTTGATTCCATTGCCCATGAGCAATATCATCTGACATATCTACTACATACCCACCGTAGCCAGTGCTACTTTCATCTGAATATACTATTTTAGATGCTGCTGTTTTCGGTTCTACTTTTGCACAATTGAGAGTACGAATATTTTCCCGCCAAAACTCTAATTCACTAATGGCTTCTTCCGACACACAAACAAAGGATTCCCAGTTTTCTTTACCTTCTACACAGACATGTAAAGATTTCGTCATTAATCTTGCTATATTTCCAACTGCCAGGCTAGTGGAAACAATTTTTCCCGCCACACTGGCCAGAAGTCTAGCCTTCACATTTAAATTCCCACTATTGTCTTTGTAGTTAAGAATAGTGGTAGTACTTTGATGGATGTCTTGAACTCTTCTTCCGGTGACCCCAAATGCACCCGATTCTAGATCAATATCATACCCCAACCACTCTAATGTTATTGTTGGGCTCCAAATC
This sequence comes from Amphiura filiformis, assembly GCF_039555335.1. Taxonomy (NCBI): domain Eukaryota; kingdom Metazoa; phylum Echinodermata; class Ophiuroidea; order Amphilepidida; family Amphiuridae; genus Amphiura; species Amphiura filiformis. Next base: position 54,661,728 of record NC_092633.1, on the reverse strand, counting down.
GACTTCTGGATATTCGGCACAAATCCAGATTTAATCAGATCGGCTTTAATACTATCACTAGCCTCTTTTGCTTTATCTACAGACCCACCAAAACCTAGACCATCATCTAGAAATACTACAATTGCCTTGCCTTCGCTTCTCCACTTCTTTACCAACGGTCGAACTATTTTAGTAAAAATAAATGGAGCCGAACTCAAACCAACTGCCAGGCAAGAAAATCTAAAATAACGCACTTTACCATTGAGATTCCATGAGAATCCCAAGAATTTTCTATGCATAGGGTGAATCTCTATATGATGATACCCGGACTTTAAGTCAAATTTGAACATGGAACCACCTTTCCTAAGAAACAGCAGTGCTGTTCTCATATCCTCAAACTTAACAGATTGCTTGCGAATGAACTTGTTTACCATCCTCAGGTCAAGAATTAGCCTCTTTTTCCGTTTGGCTGAATAGAAACAGTGAGTGGGTTAATAACGTGTGGGGGAGATTGACAAATTTCTACAGACCCCAATTCTACCAGCTCAGATATGGCCTCAGACACAAATTCGTGATTATTATACGCAGACCTGTTATTCTTGGATGATTGCATCGGAGGCTCGTCATAAAAAGGAATTACGTATCCGTTTTCAATAGTTTCCATTATAAACTGTGCTGCCCCAATTTCCCGCCAAAACTGGGCGTGGCTTTTTAGCCTAGGCCTACCTGAAACCTAGATCGCAATATTACCTTCGCTTCTCTCATAATCTGCATAATCAAATACTATATCATCTGAAATACAGACACATTCATCTACGCTACATGAATTATCATACTTAACTTTAGCTCTATTTACTTTAGATGCCTCCTGCATTTTGCGGCTGGTTTGTACTAAACTGCTGCCGTCTGGCTGGACAACTTTCTCTCCAGTGGCCGAACTTCCCACAGAAGTAGCAACTGCCTTTGCCTTGCCTGCTGATGGGCCCAGTGAAGGACCCTCCTGCACGAAAAAGCTGACTAGAAGAACCAGGCATACCAAAACCACCACCAACGGAAGCGCCGCCATCTTTTTTTTTTTTTTTTTGCCGCTTGCTTGCTAGCTTGCTTCTGCTTGATCTTTTTTCCTGCTCGATATTCGGCCCGTTGAATTCTTTTGTGATCATCCTCATCAGCTGCCAACTCATTGGTTTCATACTCTGACACGGTCGCCCACCCATGCTCGCTGATGTCAGCCAGTCTTATAAACTTCTGTCTTGTACCGATGGTATCTCTCGCTTTAAGTAGGTGCACCTTACCATCAACTGGGTCATCAATGGCCTTGGTTATTAGGTCGTCAACAGATCTATGTTACAAGTAAATAACACGTAACACTTATTAGAGACAATTCATATCAGATCATATACGCGCCAAATCGCACATTTCGCGCCAATCAACCCATTGAGATAATTCAATACATTTCCACGCTGGATGATTTTCTTATTACTCGGACACATTAGCTCATACCAATTGAACAAATTTCTATAAAAGGTGAGCCACGCGTATCACTGCCCTTTTGCTATTGTTAACCTTGCACACAGAACAGACCTATTGATATTACACGGTCCACTGTGACACGGTCCATTGGACCCATTACAACTGACCAGAAAAGCTGCTGCCAACCATTTCTTATTAAACATAATAGTAACTGAATTATCCTTCTAAATAAATTTAATCATTTTAAGTACTACAGAAACGGAACGAAAACTTAACTGGTTAAACTCGTACTGCCGTTTATTTCCTTCTCTTTTCCACTTTGTCTCAGAGGCCGTCGCCAACTTCTTTTCAAAACACTCCGCTGTTTTCTCATTTTCTTGCCAATATTCCTCCTTTGCTGACTGTAGTGACTCTGTAAACGAACTTTTTAGCTCTGCTTGGCTACTTTTGAACTGATTCAGTAACTCTTGAATGTCTTCTTTCGTTGCGGCCGTCATATTCATATAGGCCTAACACCAATGCCACGTCACTGAAGTTGAGACGGAACCGGGATATTGAATAAGCGTGTGTGCTGCGTGGTGCTACCAACCTGAAGTGACTACCAAACACTAACACGCCCCGGCGCACACCCAAGTCATTCATTATGACGTAACGTGAAGAAAATAAATATATGCTAATTCGCCGAGGGCGCTCAAACGCACATATTTTCATGTCTTGTGACTGTTGTTTTAAATCAACTACTGTACAATATGAGAATTGACTTTTTTATTCTTAGCGATGAGAGAAGCAATTTGAGGTACATTACAACATAATGGCACCGTTTTCGATTTTTAGCCCCATTATGACCTTGGGAGAATATAGAAAAATGGATCCAATCCTAGTTTTATCCTTTGAGGTGTAAGGATGCAAAAAAAAAACCATTGGTTCCACTAATGTAGAAAGATGAACACTATTAGTATTATCTATTCCAGTGTCACCTCGTTAATTTTCCTGGACCTTTTGATATATTGAAATACACCAGGCACAAAAAGAAACTCGTCAGTTATAGTCATCTTTGTTGTTCAACAACCTGATGATTTTGGTGAAATTTACCTTTTGTTAATTGGACTTTGCTTTCTCATTTGATACCCTCTTCGTGAAAATCGAACAAGAATTAACCAAGATATGCGCCTCCAAAGCCTCAAACCCCAAAATTGAAATTTCAACGATTTTCAATGGGAACGCATCGTTGTATTGCACACAAGCACCACGGGCCAATCAATAAAGCACACAATGTAACAGGCACAATTGAATTTGTTAAAATTGCAACTTTTCATTTTGGGATTCGAGGGTTTGGAGGTGCATATCTTGGTCAATTCTTGCTCAATTTTCACGAACAGGGTGTTAAATGAGAAAGCAAAGTCTAATTAACAAAATGTATAATCCAAAATTATCAGGTTGTTCAACAGCAATGATGACTATAACTGACGAGTTTCTTTTTGTGCCTGGTGTAGGTGTTAGCATTTTATTTTGAAAAATCAATATAACAGGGCTGCAGCGCTAGTTTTCTTGAATATTTGTCTTAAGGGATGGAATGAGCGACAGTATTTTTTGTGGGACATGAGAGCACATCAGACATATCGAATTGCATTCTGAATACGAAGAATGTCTTTCTGATATCAAATAATTTTCATTTTTTGAAATTTACGATATAATACAAATTTGATGACAAATTATTAAAATTTGATATTTTTCACATTTTTGATATATATATAACAGTCCTCGACGTAAATTGTATAAATATAATGATATATTCTTAAAGTGTATGTAGCTGGGAGGAAAAGCCGACGATCAATTGAAAATTTTGACTTTTCATATTGAAGATATGGATTTTTTTTCCCAAAAAGACCAAACTTTTTGGTGTTTCGGGAAAAAAAATCCATATCTTCAATACGAAAGGTCAAAATTTTTCATCCCACCTATACACTTTAAGTACATTTTATCAGATTTATAAAGTTTACTTCGAGTACTGTTAAATATCAAAAATATAAATTTTTAATCATTTGCCATAAAATGTGTATTACATTGCGAATTTCAAAAAATCAAAATTATTTGATATCAGAAGGACATTCCTCGTATTCAGAATGCAATTCGATATGTGTGATGTGCTCTAATGTCCCTCAATAAATACTGTCCAAAGGTTCATACCCCACCCCTTAATCCTGCCTAGGAAAATATGCATGAGGTGCCACTAGAGCTATTTACGCTTTTTTGGGCAATCATGTATCTCTTTTGAGTGTCTGTGTTAGTTTATGAATAGAAATGTCTATACCACCCGGGAATAATTATATCGTCACCCTACTACGCTATAATTGCCTTAGTAATTTTTTTTTGTAATTTTGAGAACAAAGTACAAAATATGCTTCAAACATGAAACATATTTATTCACCAATCTTTACACAGGAACAAATGATAATGATAATGAATTTAATGGAATAATCCTAAATCATTACGTAACTGATGCATGCTTGATCCACACATTTTGTACTTTGTTCTCAAATTTAAAAAAAAAATACATAGACAATTATCGTAGTCGGGTGACGACATACTTTTTAAATTAATACAGATCAGTAATGCTGATCATCGCTGATGCTTTTAAACTGTATTTTTATGTTGAATTTGAATTCTAATATTTATATTGCTATCCGTAACACCCATGCATTAAGTAAACTCAACCCACGACCATCAAGTAATGCAAATAAACTAGAGCGATAACTGCACCATAGCTGAACCATGTGGCTTCGGCAGTATATTGTGGTAGGCCTATACCACTGTCATCATTGCATTTGAATTTCAGCTCAATTGAAGCATTTTGAAAACTTGACATTTGACCCCTTTATTGCCCCTTAATGACCTTAAATGAATTTTAAAATATTATGAACATGTTTAGAATGTCATAAGGATCATTGCGTTTAAATTTCAGCTCAATCTGAGCATTTTGAAAAACTTGACCTTTGACCCCTTTATGACCCCTTAATGACCTTAAATGAATTTTAAAATATTTTTTAAATGTTTACAATGTCATAAGGATCATTGCATTTAAATTTCAGCTCAATTGGAGCATTTTGAAAACCTTGACCTTTGACCCCTTTATGGCCCCTTAATGACCGTAAATAAATGTTTTAATGTTTTAAACATGTTTAGAATGTTATAAGGATCATTGCATTTAAATGTAAGCTCAATCGGAGCATTTTCGGTTAAAATGACCTTTTTTGACCCCTGTGACCCCATGATGACCTCTGATGTTTGGAAATATTTTTATTATATTCTTTATGTTTTCCTCTTTCATATGACACCACTCATGGGGTCATACCTTCGTGGCATTTAGAGATATGTCCATTTCAGACCAAATGGTTAGTCAGTTAGTAAGCTAGTAAGTAAGCTAGTAAGGGAGTGTTCATTAATACTTTGGTAGGGGGGGGGCTGGTCTAACTCAAAATTTTCCCTCGAAAACTTTTTTGACCCCCCCTCGATGGACCGCTGAACTTTTTGACCCCCTCTTTTGACAGACAAAACTTTTGACCCCCCCCATTATCATATAACAAACATACTTAATAGTGTTGTTTTCTGGGTCACATGTCATTGAGGGAGGCAAATGTTTGAAACATTCCCAGTGGGACAATTGCGCATGAAATAGAAGCACAACACAAGGAAATTTTCATTTTATACTTACTTTAGATTTGTCCCAAATCAGGGTGTTTATCTGATTTGACAGGGATAAATGAAATAGAGGATTTATTTGGAGGTTCATAGGCACATCAGCATTTATAATTTGGATCCGTGGCAATTATGATAGGCCTAGTACAAATGCGCGCGAGCCGCACAAAATATTTGGCCATATTGAAGCTTGAATGGTCAAATATTGTTAAAATTGGAACTAATTTATGCAAAAAGCTAAATGGTCAAGTGTGAGATTAATTTGGTCACGTAAATGTACACAGGTATCAGTTTTGGCCCCAAAGACCGTGGTACCTGGGCCAGTGCCCACTCTGCCCTATGGTAAATCTAACCATGGGCCTATGTATACAAAATAATTTTGCAATGAGAAATAGTAAACTGAAGTGTGCAGTTTACGTGCAAAGAAATCCAATTTATTTGCAATATTTTCTTGATTTAGTTGTATTTTGATCAGATTGGTACATATTCATATTTGTAGCCTACTTTGAAGAGAGATAAAATTTTATGATAAAAGTGCCAGTATTTCTTAGGCCAACCCAGATATTGCATGTTGCGGATCATCTTTGACGTTATATAATGAATAGATATGTGTACACTAAGTGCCATCATTTTTTGAAACAAAAGCACTGAAAACCCAAAATTGTCCATGTTAAAAGTCATATAGAGGCTCTCAATGCGCGCGAAGCGCGCAAAAATGTTGGGTTTTGAAGAGGAAAACTTTTTTGTCCCCCCCTTTCCTACCACCTAAAACTTTTTGGTCCCCCCTCTTTAAGGTCCAAAACTTTTTGGCCCCCCCCCTCCCTTTTACCAGCCCCCCCACCAAAGTATTTCTGAACACTCCCTAAGTAAGCTAGTAAGTAAGCTAGTAACATTTACTCATATAGGCTGATACCATTTCATGGTTCAGCAAAAAGACAATTATTAAGAAATAACAAAATACTCGAGAATAAACAATACAAAATAGAACGATATTTTATTCCACGCATAGAAGTAAATAACATGGGTCGTATCATAATAATCGGTGCGTGACGACGGGAGAATATCATCATCACCATGATAGTCATGATCATCGTCATCATTATCATCGTTATGATCATATATTTTAATCTTCCATCATCTGCTTAGATATTCTCCTACTACTTTCTCTTAAATTTTCTTCATTTATTATTTGTTCTCTCTTTCGATGTCGACATTTCCGTCTCGTCTTTTTGTTACAGCAGTTTCACCGGTAACATTTATACGTGATTTCCAATACGATTTCCATACCTTTACAATATTTTACACTCATGAAATTTAGTTGTAGGCTATCTTAACCCTCCCCATTGCATTGCAGAAGACAAGTCCCAAGTTGGCTTTAAAAATTCAGAAAATTCAGAATTGTACATTTGTAAGATCATATTCGGCATTAAACATATGCATTTTAAGTACAAACAAGTCCAGTATTGGGCCGGTTTTCTTGAGATAGCTCTTGATAGATTGAGAAAATTCTCAAAAAGTGAAATTTTTATGTTGAAGCAAGTGTATGGACATCACGCAAAGCATAGCTCACCAAGTTCTGAAGTTGGCATTTGAGTTTATCACAGCCAGCGGCTGCATATGACTCTAGTAAAACAACTCACTCGTGTTAATGGGAAACATAAACCTACTGGCAAGTTTAAAAAATGGACTATTTTAAGAATACAAACGATTTATCCACGGATTCAATATCTTTATTCTGAGCTCTGTATAACCAGAGCCAGCCTAGGGCGAAGTATAAATCTTCACCAACCATTAGATGAATGTAGTTTACCTTACGGTCATATCTTTTACATGCACTTTATGTATTCCTATAAAGTAGACAAAGTACGGATAATATAAAGAATGTAGAATTTAGGTTAGTCTGTTTCGGCAGCAAATTGAATCATTGAGATAAACTACGCACCATTTGTCTATGAATGATTCAACATAATAGAAAATGGCGCCTCCATGTATGTCTTATTAAATTTTAGCATCAAATTTACATGAAATAAGTGGTTTCAGCTGATTAATGCTTGTCGATGTCTTTTCTGTCTTTAGCAAAAACTACTTCCAAATGCCTAGAACGAAATGAGCCCATGTTTTATTCGTAGATACCTGGGGTTACTAATTATGCTACAAGTTGTAAGTTGAATGACTTATTTAAATGTATGACTTCGTTATAGTGGGTAGGTATTAATCAGTCGGACTTAAGTCCTTTAATACCGGTAATAAGTCACTATTACCGGAAATTTCAGTGAAGTAATTAGATTCCTTGCCCTATAATATACATAACTTTTGTTACCAGTGGGTAGTTAGGTTTTGAGAAAAATGCAAAATTAGTCACACAATTTATCAGGGGGTGTTTTTATGCCTTTATACAGTAGACTTCGGTTGTATATATAAATGCGCATTTATAAATGCGCACGTGACCAGATGGCCAGCGCCATATTTGCATTACATCACTGTCAATCACTGAAATGGCGACCATTGAAGGAGTGGCTACAGTTGTGACCTTGTTTCGTGGCTAGCACTGACAAGGAACATTGGCTGGAGGTTCGATGCTATAAATTTGCAAGGATAAATCATGGATATCAAAGGATCATGATTATTGCACAGCACCCCATGTACAAACATAACTAATGTTTATTTATTTATTTTTATTTATTTATTTATTTATTTATTTATTTATTTATTTATTTATTTATTTATTTATTTATTTATTTATTTATTTATTTATTTATTTATTTATTTATTCATTTATTTATTTATTTATTTATTTATTTATTTATTTATTTATTTATTTATTTATTTATTTATGCGACGAAAAACGAAAACCCTGTTCTATTTTGAACAAATTGGGAAACAATTTTTTCCTGTACAAATGAATGCCGACCCCAAATTTCGGAAATTTCAGGACAATTTTTTTTTGTATTTTCTCAAATTGAAATGTATTTACAGATTTTTGTGATTTTTTGGGTTATTTAAAAAAAATTTTAAATACCAACCGACCGACCGACCCTACTTGAAAGGTCCGTTCGCCCGTAGAACAGGGTTTCTCTCTTTCTCGCCTTACTTATAACTTATAATTTTATAAATATTATTTGTCCCTTCCCCCCAAACCACCCCTCCCCCTTTTACACTCATAAATTAATTGTTTTTTTGCTAACTTTCCCCTTCCGTGTAAAGTAAAACTTTATAAGCCGGTTGAATCAAACTGAACAAAATTGACGTATACAATTACAATATACCATGATAATAATGTGTATGACGAGATCTAACTTACTAGCTGAATAAATCTCAAACCATGCATTACATACGTGATTGTACGTCATATTGTCATATAACGTATGAGCGTGATGTATAGTATACGAGTCTTGCTCAACATCTTCCAGCCGGGATGATTAGATCATGTACAGTCATCTACGTGTTTATACTCTAAATTGTACGTCAAAGGGTGACAAAGGGTGTACAGATTACCGATTTAGCATGGGGACACAAAAGGTGCTTAAAAACACATTTTGAATTTGTTTTTGTCCATTTGCGAGCGAATGAGTAAGTTAGAATTGAGGAGGTCGGGCGGGGACATCTAGCCTATTTAGTTTGAGAGGGTCATTATACCGAAAAGGGCTAAAGTTATAGTTTCTTCAATTTACGTTATAATTAGAGTTAAAATTAAGGTCAGAGTTATGTTCATTGGCGGCGCTACGGGGGGGGGGATACTTATCTTGACTCCCAAATAAATAAATCCATGACCCCTTCCTTCCGAAGAAAATCCCAGCCCCCTAAGTTCCCTACGTGCAAACATTATCAAATAACATCATCGGCAGCTACCCAGTTCTGACCTTAATGCCAGTAAGAATCACATTTCGTCATCAATATGGCCAATTGCCACGCCCATTTAGCACGGAAATAATGAAATATAACTTTTTAAATCAGCTATACCTAGCTTTTCCGTCATAATTTTTTTTTCCGTAATGGAAAATCCAAATAAAGAGTTTATGTTTCGGGTCAAATTATTTTGCCCTTTGCAATAAATGCCACTATTTTGCAAAACTAATTTTCCTTGTAACCTGTCATTTTTGCCTATACTTTTGGTTGTGGAATTTGTGCACATCCGGGTACCTTACATCGTTGAACACGGTATGGCGACTTGTAGATGTCACGTGCGCATTTATATATGCGCATTTATATGGTCGAATCCAACGAAAAGTGTACACGGCATGTTCAGGGCCATAACTTAAAAGTATTAATCAATTGGCATTCGTTTTTGTATTGTGTTTATTCGCCTTGATCATACGCTTCGCGCCATATATAATAAGACCCCTTCTGTGAAAAACTTAGACACAGAGACCCCCAAAACATGCTATTTTTACCCATTTTTTCAAAATATTTCTTAAAGTATTTTTAAAAACATCTAAATCAGTTATGAAAAGAAGTCATTGGATTGAATCTAAATTGATTTCCTGAAAGGTATGTATTCAAAGATTGCCTGTTCAATTTTTCACATATTTGTACATAATTATGAATTTTTTGTGATAAATTTTGATTGGTATTTTTTACATTACCTACGAATACAATTTTTCATAGCACTAGATATATCTTTAAAAATGGAAATCACTAATAAATGCGCAATTGATACAAGCTTTGATATATCCAATACTGAAATGCATTGCATTCGGACATCTTTATTATTGTGTTTAGCTGCCAGAAATTCTAAATGGCACAAAGGGAGGTTTGGTAAAAAATATGCATTACCTCCGAATACATGTTAAAAGCTGTGCCATTTCCACAAAGTGAGAGAATAGTAAACAATAGTTAAGCAATAGGTGCAGGGTAATACACTCTTTATTTCTACCTAGTTTCAATAACCTGCGTTTAAATATTTCTGAGATGTCAACAATAAAAGCAAGTATTCGTAGGTAAATTTCGGTAACCGAATGTTACCTACGAATACACTTTGACATCATGACAGTATTGTGAAACACCGCCATTCATGCCAATGCCCATATTGGTATATAACGAAGGCCTGTATGTTTGCTATCAAATCATATGTCAATGAAAGTTGCGAATTCACATACATGCCCACCATGCAAAACTAAATACGGCTTAATTGGTGAAAAATATGTACTGAAATAGACGACGGTCTGCTCATTTGAAAGAAAAATCAGATTCAAAGAAGATTAGAAGGGGATAAATACTTGGATTTGTCAACTGTCATGTGTGCTTCATTTTAAATGTTTACCGACCTTCTGGTTTCTGAGTAATTTGTGTCCAAATTGGTTTATTCGAAGGTAACTTTTGACGTTTTCGCTAAGGTTACCTACGAATACCATGGAAAAACGACTGTTCTCATTGTCTCATGATCTAGACAACACATTGATGGACCCTGGTATAAAGCTAATTGTAGTTGCCTTCAAACGAAAGGCCACAAGACGTAACTGACTCCAAGATGGACTTCACAAGTCTGCAATAACGGTTTTAAGCGATTTGTGTGCAATTAAGCAAATTAAAGTCACTTTAGTGCCTTTGTTTCTTACTTCAATCCTCTTTCAACCGCTGTGAACCGACATTATTAATACATGATAGGGTCTAAAGTATCAATAAACGCACATAAAGAAAAATAATACATTCAAAGTGCTTTATAAAATGAAGTTTTGATTGCGATATCCACCAAAAGTCTAATTCTTACCTACAAATACTGAAATGTTACTTACGAATACAGCACAATACATGACATGTGTAATGAAGTGTCCCTACCAATGGAAATTAATTGTCAAAACTTTAAGCGGTACCCCAGGACACTATTATTACCCATATACGGATTCATTCAACAATTATTTATTATGTAAAATTGCTGATTAACTACTTGTAATCAAAATGAAGTGGTCAAAATCTTGCTAAAAGCATCAAAAAAATCTAAGGTAATAGCATTTATTCATTTGGACGTACCATCTGAAAGAAATCTAAAACTACCATTTTATTAATTCATTACCATAATAGCAAAATTTAAACCTATAAACTCAATATAGATATTGTTAAATCGCTCATGTTACCTACGAATACCCGGGTTTCTTCACCTTTTCATTGTATAAAGCGTTAGGTGTATGCGTATAATTTCTAATATGCGTGAAAACATATATCATACTCGTTCTTATACAATGTGTAAATTGATTCATACTCATTTGATAAAGAAAATACAGAAACTGACCTAAACTTCATTTTCAAAAATAAACTAGCATAATTTGACTAATTGATCGCGTTATAAAAATAAAAACAAATATTTTCTGGTTGGGTTAGCATTTTCCTGATACCCTGTGGTCTACATTACACGAAAAAAGCGTTAATGGGAATATTCCATTTGTTTTAGGTTGATTAGTATTGTGATAGTGAAAGCATCCTAGTGGTATTCGTAGGTAACATTGGGTTTTGATATCACATTTACTATCACACGTCCTGGATTTATTTTTCAAGATTAGTAATGGCACTTTTGGTTCCTATAAGGCCATATGTCATCAATCAATGGGCAAAAGGAAAAAACTGTGGAGACATCTTTATTTCGGACTTTTATTTTTGGCCCGTGGACACTTTTGGTTGGATTCGACCATATATATACCCGAAGTCCACTGTTATATAACCCGACATTTAAACATATTCTGGAAAACGTGTGTTTGCTGGGCAGTTTGGAGAAATTTCCAACCAACACCTTTGTTTGCCTAAAATAAAGCAAATTTGTTACCTACAAATGCCTTGTACTCAAAGTCACGTTGTTTTGCCTTAATAATTATTCAAAAATAAGTACATTATGCGTTTGGATAACCACCCAACATGATGCCGATTGCTTGGTCTGTGGTGCAAAAAGGCGTTTTTTGTCATTGTACGTCACGATTTACTAATTAAGGTCATGTTTTTTATACTGGGCACCTAAAAAGGGTGGCTCTGTTACATTCTTACTCATCAAGACATGTTTACATGCATGTCGTTTATTTATTTGATGTTTATTATGAGCTTGTCTAGTGCTATTTTGTTCCTTAGACATTGGCCTTTCAATTTCTGAAACAAAAATTTATGATTTTCATTTGTACTAATTACTGCAACTCGTTAAGTCTAATTAGTCAGGGGTGGCTCATGTGATGGAGGATCATGTGGTGGAGGATCACAATGCTGTACAATGGTGATCCTCCGCCACATGATCTTCAATAAACATTATTGATGGATTTCTATTTTCTACTTGTTTCTGTACTTGATCTCGGCTAAATGATATCATGTTTAGCATTCATTGCCTCAGTATTTGTTAATTAGACAATTAAAATTTACTAATTACTTGTTGCTACACTAATAAAGTTCATTGACCTCTATGCATTTGAATAGGGATTTAATGTAGGGAATATTCAAAAGGGTGCTACGGGCAAACAAAACATGATAAAAGGCTCAAATTTCTTAAGCAGACCTTGGTTGTGATCCTCTTTACTTTAGTAAACTAAAAACTAGTAAAACATAGAAGGTTTGCGACAAATCTAAAAGAGCGCCCTCACACTCAATTTTGGTCCAAAAGTCAATTTTACAAAAACGCTCTGTCGAATTCTCTTTTAACTTTCAAAACTGGATTGTTGAGCTTATTTTACATCTAGTTACATCCCTCAATCATGAAAATTTGCATTTCCAGTGCCAAATAAGGTGTGTTTTGAGAAATTTATATAAATATAGATATATTTTTGACAACCCTGTATCTACATTTTGAATTACTTGACCGCCATAAGTTCCATATGACTGGGTGGGCAATTAAGTTAGCCATTTTAAACATTTGTCAAATTTTTACATTATCGATGTACGTCGGGGGGTGACACCCCTAACTGAATTAATATTTTCATCCTTATTTTGCTTGTTACACCCTGTATATGGGCCACCCTGTATAATGACTCCCATTGTTTCGTTTCTGAAACCATCCGAGTATATGCTCTCAGAATATATACTTTAATTGGGTTCTAATGTAAACTTTTGAAGCTATAGTACCAAACCTGTAAAAACATGTGATTCGCTTGGAAAATACACATGCAACGCAATTGGTGCCCAACATAAAAAACATGACCTTAATAGAGCAGCACCATGTTTTTAGGTCATTCAATTTGCAGACAAATATAGTAACCAGAACAATACAGTATTCTTGACAAGCTGTGGCGAATTGCCAACTCTCAAGTGTTTTTATACAAATACCACGCAATATGGAAATGACTACGTGAATTTGAACCTGTAATTTTGTTGTTGTATAGACTTTGTACATTGCAATGATGCAATCACATCAGCAGTCTTGGTATCAAATATGAATATGATTGGTGCCAACTATTAGATGCAGTTACTTTGTTTTTATTTCAAGTATATTTTATTCGTTTGTTGTTCGTTCGTTTTAATAGTAATATGTCTAATAATAGTAAGTTTAATGGGGACTGACCCAAAGTTTGCTGATCCTAAGGTTCGCAAGCCGGAAAATAAGGTTTGCTAGTAACAAAACATGTTCGCTAGTCCAAAAACTAAAAAGAGTTCGGTAGTTCGAAAGTTATTATTAGGGTACTAGAGAACTTTTGGATATAGCAATCATCAGGATTGGCGAAAAATCTTGATTATTTGATTATTACTTGAAAAATCGTGCTTTTTTGTTTGTTTTGTTAATTATCATTATTTCTCTAATGTTTATTTCCTTTAATAATTCTCTAACTCAACAAGACAAGTAATATTAGTTAAATATGTTTTGTGCTTTTAAAAAACTTGAAAATTATGCTTTTTAAATACCCATTAAGTAAAATGCATTCGGTCGAAAAATATAGAAAAATTAATAAACAAATTTCAAGTGTGATACGTTTTTGATATGAAGTGTTTTATTTGAATATCTACTACATTATGAACAGATGAAGATAGAAGGTGTCCTGACACACGATTTACTATATGAGCGCTCGAGGCGACAACAGGTGATACAGATGAAAAAAACAACCAGATTTTCTGAAGAATATAATTTTCATTATCTGGTTATTTTTAAAATGAATTTTCCCTTGTGGATCTAATAAAATATTACTTGACTTGACTTGACTTGACTTTCAAATTCACCACACCAAATGTTGGTTTGCAAATGTTCTCTAAGTCGGCTGTTTTATTGTAGCTTATTGTTTGCAAATGGCTGTGTGTGAGTGGGGTATGGGAGTCAGGGTTATGTGGGAGATGCGCCTGTAAGAAGGCATACTCTTGAAAACACTGGTTTTCTGAGGACTGTAACCATGTAACCTTGGTAACATGGCAAAGAAGTCTACAAAGAGTAGGATAGGTGTCTACACACCCCACCCATCACCCCCCCAGCATATTTTTAATGTGTGTCCGAGGGCAGCATCAATATAGAAGTAGTCATTGTGACGTCAACGCCGCCATCTTGTGGGTACGGAGTGCCTTGTTGCTAAGATTACCGCGTTGACGCTTGACTAAAGAGGTGCGTCACGCGCTGCGTAATCGGGCGGCGTAATGTCTAACGCATGACATGCAGAACGGCAGTACGCACACGATGGCGGATCCCGTTGAAAAGGCTGACGGCCTCTATTGACGGTGAATATGGATCGGTGAAAAAGAACTTCCCATAAACGTATGGGAGTTAAGTGGAAAGGAAATCTCTACCAGACCGGAGTGTCTGTTTTTGGGTTGATTAATAACGGTATAGTCGATATTATCCACAGACCCGAGGGAAGGTCTTTGTTTTTCTGGAGTCAGATCATACGAGATGTTTGTAAAATATTTATTTGCAATTAATGCTTGAAAATAATATAGCTTTCTATAATTATTTGAGCCATTTGCACGCGTATTTTGTGTATCAAAATAACAGATGTGATAACGCAAGTGGAAATAAAGTGTGCATTAGTTACATTAGTTAGAATATAACATTAAAATTTTCCAAGTAATTGCAAATCTTTCAATAAATTGTAAGCGCAGTTTATGGTGAATACAAAAAAATTATTGCCATAACAACAGTGCTTCCTGCTGCAGGCTCCTTAATGTGTCAATGCCTCGTTTTATACATTAAACTTCAGGGGTTGTAAGTATGATATATTATCCATGGCATGACAGCAACCGTCACATCAGAGGAAAATGACAAAATATGATAAAATATAATATATATAACCATCGATAGTGAAATGTTAGCATATACATATCCATGTTATAACTCTTTTTGAAAATATTTTCACATCCAAAACAGCAGCCAAGGACGAAAGGTAATAATAATATTTCGATCAAAATAATTCTTATTCAAAATATCAGATTTTGTCACAAATACAGCACCTAAAGCTTTGATTTTTGCAGGGTATGCCAATGTTATTTTTCTAAAGTACATTACAACAATCGGGTGAAAATCTGAATTTTGATCAAACAGTGAGGGCGTCCTCCTCAGCAAATGTTACCATATGGCTTTACCTCCACCTCTAGGATTTAATTGTTGTAGTCCTATTCTCAAATTACTATCCACTACCAGTACACTGTTTAAAAATGTTCCCCCATACCAACATGACCAATGTCTGTCAAAAATAATACATTTTTTTATGTCTTGAAAATCAGTGTTTTTTTAGTTGTCTTGTCAAATTACATCCACACACTCCCTATGAAAGAAATGACCTTAATCTCCCACACAAGGGTATAGATTTCAAAAGTCCCTAAGGATACCATAATGATAATTTCAACTGGGTTACGCTTATACGCTGTTTTTGTGGAAGCTTGTTGAGAATGTGAACCCAACCATTTCCTACCCCGTCCCCTTAACAAGTACATGGGTCACCCTTCTGCAGACCAAACAAAACAGATAACTTGTAACAAATTTATTGATGATACAAAATATTTAATTACAAGATACAGATATCTTCCGACTAACCCCCTTAACCATGCATGTGTTATTGAATTAGCATTTTGTCTTGCTACATTAGCGGAACCAATGTTTTTTGGCATCCTTACACCTCAAATGATAAAACTAGTAATCTAGTATTAGTAATTTTCTACGCCCCTTTCCCTCGATGTGCCATAATAGGCCCAACATTTATAATTGATTCAAGTTGTAATATACCTCAAATTATTCAACTCATTGTTCATTGCTCGGAATAAAAACGTAAACTGTTATATTTCACTAGGGCTATAGAGTCGAGTTAGTCAATCTCATGCATAGGGGCCACATTTGCAAAATGCTCCGATTCAATCGTAATTTGTTTTGAATTACTCCTCTCGGAAAACGAAATAAGTAATAGTTTGTTGAAAAATGTTTAAACTCAGAATCTGATGAATTCGTGGGTTAAAGGTTATATACCTACCTGTACATATCCTATTGGACTAAAGACGATCGTGACATCAACTCTAAAAGGTGGACATAACACTAAAGGTTGCACCAACATTGTGCATTAAGTATATATATTTAAGATTTCTTGGGTTTAGGGGAGTACTTGGTAAACAGTTTCGATGATCGGACCATTTCAAAAATGTAATCTCTTAGTATGAAATTTGTGACATTTGATATATTTCAACGTTATAACCCCTGAACTAAGCTTAGCTAGGACAATATGAGAATTGACTTTTTTATTCTTAGCGATGAGAGTAGCAATTTGAGATACATTACAACATAATGGCACCGTTTTCGATTTTAGCCCCATTATGACCTTGGGAGAATATAGAAAAATGGATCCAATCCTAGTTTTATCCTTTGAGGTGTAAGGATGCAAAAAAAAACAACAACATTGGTTCCACTAATGTAGAAAGATAAACACTTAGTATTATCTATTCCAGTGTCACCTCATTAATTTTCCTGGACCTTTTGATATATTGAAATACACCAGGCACAAAAAGAAACTCGTCAGTTATAGTCATCTTTGTTGTTCAACAACCTGATGATTTTGGATTATTCTGAAATTTACCTTTTGTTAATTGGACTTTGCTTTCTCATTTGATACCCTCTTCGTGAAAATCGAAAAAGAATTAACCAAGATATGCGCCTCCAAAGCCTCAAACCCCAAAATCAAAAATTGGGAATGCATCGTTGTATTGCACACAAGCACCACAGGCCAATCAATAAAGCACATAATGTAACAGGCACAATTGAATTTGTTAAAATTGCAACTTTTCATTTTGGGATTTGAGGGTTTGGCGGTGCATATCTTGGTCAATTCTTGCTCAATTTTCATGAACAGGGTGTTAAATGAGAAAGCAAAGTCTAATTAACAAAATGTATAATCCAAAATTATCAGGTTGTTCAACAGCAATGATGACTATAACTGACGAGTTTCTTTTTGTGCCTGGTGTAGGTGTTAGCATTTTATTTAAAAAAATCAATATAACAGGGCTACAGCGCTAGTTTTCTTGACTATTTGTCTGAATCCTACCTAGGAAAATATGCATGAGGTGCCACTGGAGCTATTTGCGTTTTTTTGGGCAATCATGTTTCTCTTTTGAGTGTCTCTGTTTATGAATAGAAATGTCTATACCATCCGGGAATAATTATATCGTCACCCTACTACGCTAATTGCCTTAGTCATTTTTTGTAATTTTGAGAACAAAGTACAATATATGCTTCAAACATGAAACATATTTATTCACCAATCTTTACACAGGAACAAATGATAATGATAATGAATTAAAGGGAATAATCGTAAATCATTACGTAACTGATGCATGCTTGAACCACACATTTTGTACTTTGTTCTCAAAATTACAAAAAAAAACATAGGCAATTATCGTAGTAGGGTGACGACTTACTTTTAAATCAATACAGATCAGTAATGCTGATCATCGCTGATGGTTTTAGACTGTATTTTTATGTTGAATTTGAATTCTGATGTTTATATTGCTATCCTTAACACCCATGCATTAAGTAAACTCAACCCACGACCATCAAGTAATGCAAATAAAAAAGACAATTATTAAGAAATAACAAAATACTCGAGAATAAACAATACAAAATAGAACGATATTTTATTCCACGCATAGAAGTAAATAACATGGGTCGTTTCATAATAATTGGTTCGTGACGACAGGAGCAAACTACAATATCATCATCACCATGATAGTCATGATCATCGCCATCATGATCATCGTTATAATCATCTATTTTTATCTTCCATCATCTGCTTAGATATTCTCCTACTTCTTCCTCTTAAATTTTCTTCATTTATTATTTGTTCTCTCTTTCGATGTCGACATTTCCGTCTCATCTTTTTGTTAACATTGTATACGTGATTTCCAATACGATTTCCATGTCTTTGCAATATTTTTATACTCATGAAATTTAGTTGTCAATGGTTGTAGGCACATGCAAGCTTAGCCCTCTTCCTTGCACTGCAGAGGATAAGTCTCAAGTTGGCTTTAAAAATTCGGAAAATTCAGAATTGTACATTTGTAAGATCATATGCGGCATTAAACATGCATTTTAAGTACAAACAAGCCCAGTACAGTATTGGTCCAGTGTTTCTTGAGATAGCTCTTGATAAATTGAGAAAAAGAGGAATTGTTATGTTGAAGCAAGTGTATGGTCATCACGCAAAGCATAGCTCACCAAGGTCTGAAGTTGGCATTTGAGTTTATCACAGCCAGCGGCTGCATATGACTCTCTTAAAACAACTGTATTGATGGGGTACATAAACCTACTGGCAAGTTTAAAAAACGGACTATTTTAAGAACACAAACGATTTATCCACGGATTCAATATCTTTATTCTGAGCTCTGTATAACCAGAGCCAGCCTAGGGCGAAGTATAAATCTTCACCAACCATTAGATGAATGTAGTTTACCTTACGGTCATGTCTTTTACATGCACTTGATGTATTCCTATATAGTAGACAAAGTACGGATAATATAAAGAATGTAGAATTTAGGTTAGTCTGTTTCTGCAGCAAATTGAATCATTGAGATAAACTACGCACCATTTGTCTATGAATGATTCAATATAATAGAAAATGGCGCCTCCATGTATTTTAGCATCAAATGTACATGAAATAAGTGGTTTCAGCTGATTAATGCTTGTCAATCTTCTCTATCTTTATCAAAAACTACTTCCAAATGCCTAGAACGAAATGAGCCCATGTTTTATTCGTATATACCCGGGGTTACTAATTATGCTGCAAGTTGTAAGTTGAATGACTTGTTTAAATGTATGACTTCGTTATAGTGGGTAGGTATTAATCAGTGCCGATGCATTACTTTTCGTGTTCACACGGTCCCTTAATACCGGTAATAAGTCACTATTACCGGTTATAAGTCGCTTATTACCGGTAATAACTCACTTATATCCGACTGTGTGAACACGACTACAGTGTGCCTTTTTACCGGGACGGATTGGAACAATCGGGGTTTTCACCCTATTCTTTTCGAAACTGTCTGCGATAAACATGTATAGTTCTCCATATACGTGACCGATAGCTTCGACGGCGAATAGGGCTAGGCTTCTAATGAACGGATGAACGGGGAAGTTGGCACAAATGGATAGGTCTGGGTCTCCTCCTTCCATTGATACCAAAATAAGTATTACAAACCATCTTCATAATAGCGTTACAATGACCTCGAAAATCATCTGTTTTTAGTCATTTCAGTCCAAATTTTCGAGAAATTATAGATTTCAGCCAAAAAAATCATAGAAACTTCGCATTTGTTGCACTATTTATTACATTACATTACTGGAAATGAAAGGAAAGTACTTTATATATAGGGCGTTTTATGCCCATAATTTAAATATCTAACAAAAATGGAAAAAAAAAATGTACTTGGGCCTCCACTACCCTCATACCCTAGAAGTTAGACGGTGTACCCTCAGGTGATAGGGTCATTTCCCCCCTATAGTTTGATCAGCTCGTAATCGGCGGGCCTTATAACATCGCGGATTAATATCATTATAGTTTTTTGACATCTCGCCAGAAGCATCACAAATAATGAATTGAAATCATATGGTCGAATCCAACCAAAAGTGTCCACGGGCCAAAAATAAAAGTCCGAAATAAAAATGTCTCCACAAGTTTTTCCTTTTGCCCATTGATTGATGACATATTGGCCTTATAGGAACCAAAAGTGCCATTACTAATCTTGAAAAATAAATCCAGGACGTGTGATAGTAAATGTGATATCAAAACCCAATGTTACCTACGAATACCACTAGGATGCTTTCACTATCGCAATACTAATCAACCTAAAACAAATGGAATATTCCCATTAACGCTTTTTTCGTGTAATGTAGACCACAGGGTGTCAGGAAAATGCAAGCTCGACCAGAAAGTATTTGTTTTTATTTTTATAATGCGATCAATATGATCTTAGTCAATTTATGCTAGTTTATTTTTGAAAATGAAGTTTAGGTCAGTTTCTGTATTTAATTTATCAAATGAGTATGAACCAATTTACACACTGTATAAGAACGAGTAGGATATATATTTTCAAGAATATTAGGAATAATACGCATACACCTAACGCTTTATACAATAAAAAGGTGAAGAAACCCGTGTATTCGTAGGTAACATGAGCGATTTAACAATGTCTATATTGAGTTTAGTGGTTAAAATTTTGCTATTATGGTAATGAATTAATAAAATGGTAGTTTTAGATCTCTTTCAGATGGTACGTCCAAATGAATAAATGCTATTACCTTAGATCAAAAAATTTTGATGCTTTTAGCAAGATTTTGACCACTTCATTTTGATATACAAGTAGTTAATCAGCAATTGTACATAATAAATAATTGTTGAATGAATCCGTATATGGGTAATAATAGTGTCCTGGAGTACCGCTTAAAGTTTTTGACAATTAATTTCCATCGGTAGGGACACTTCATTACACATGTCATGTATTATGCTGTATTCGTAAGTAACATTTCAGTATTTGTAGGTAAGAATTAGACTTTTGGTGGATATCGCAATCAAAACTTCATTTTATAAAGCACTTTGAATGTATTATTTTCTTTATGTGCGTTTATTGATACTTTAGACCCTATCATGTATTAATAATGTCGGTTCACAGCGGTTGAAAGAGGATTGAAGTAAGAAACAAAGGCACTAATGTGACTTTAATTTGCTTAATTGCACACAAATCGCTTAAAACCGTTATTGCAGACTTGTGAAGTCCATCTTGGAGTCAGTTACGTCTTGTGGCCTTTCGTTTGAGGGCAACTACAATTAGCTTTATACCAGGGTCCATCACTGTGTTGTCTAGATCATGAGACAATGAGAACAGTAGTTTTTTCCATGGTATTCGTAGGTAACCTTAGCGAAAACGTCAAAAGTTACCTTCGAATAAATCAATTTGGACACAAATTACTCAGAAACCAGAAGGTCGGTAAAAATTTAAAATGAAGCACACATGACAGTAGACATATCCAAGTATGTATCCCCTTCTAATCTTCTTCTAATCTGATTTTTCTTTCAAATGAGCAGACCATCGTCTATCTCAGTACCTATTTTTCAACAATTAAGCCGTATTCAGTTTTGCATGGTGGGCATGTATGTGACTTCGCAACTTTCATTGACATATGTGACCGTACAGCACGAATGAGCCGTAAATGTCCTCAATTGTATTCCGAGTTACAGTGTAAAATGGGCATGAAGGTCATATTCATAGGTATTTCAATTTGGTGCTACGTGTATCTCGGAATACAATTGAGGACATTTACGGCTCATTCGTGCTGTACGGTCACATATGATTTGATAGCAAACATACAGGCCTTCGTTATGTACCAATATGGGCATTGGCATGAATGGCGGTGTTTCGCAATATTGTCATGATGTCAAATTGTATTCGTAGGTAACATTCGGTTACCGAAATTTACCTACGAATACTTGCTTTTATTGTTGACATCTCAGAAATATTTAAACGCAGGCTATTGAAACTTGGTAGAAATAAAGAGTGTATTACCCTGCACCTATTGCTTAACTATTGTTTACTATTCTCTCAGTTTGTGGAAATGACATAGCTTTTAACATGTATTCGGAGGTAATGCATATTTTTACCAAACCTACCTTTGTGCCATTTAGAATTTCTGGCAGCTAAACACAATAATAAAGATGTCCGAATGCAATGCATTTCAGTATTGGACATATCAAAGCTTGTATCAATTGCGCATTTATTAGTGATTTCAATTGTTTAAAGATATATCTAGTGCTATGAAAAATTGTATTCGTAGGTAATGTAAAAAAATACCACTCAAAAAATTATCACAAAAAATTCGTAATTATGTACAAATATGTGGAAAATTGAACAGGCAATCTTTGAATACACACCTTTCAGGAAACCAATTTAGATTCAATCCAATGACTTCTTTTCATAACTGATTTAGATGTTTTTAAAAATACTTTAAGAAATATTTTGAAAAAATGGGTAAAAATAGCATGTTTTGGGGTCTCTGTGTCCAAGTTTTTCACAGAAGGGGGTCTTATTATATATGGCGCGAAGCGTATGATCAAGGCGAATAAACACAATACAAAAACGAAAGCCAATTGATTAATACTTTTAAGTTATGGCCCTGAACATGCCGTGTACACTTTTGGTTGGATTCGACCATATACTTTGTCTATTTTATCTAACACGCACAATATAGACCAGACATGTCAACTATATCACTCTTAACGTTGGTCTACTTTTCGGCGTTGTACTAAAGCCTAACAATTCCCGCCGATTACGAGCTGATCAAAGTATAATGTAAATTGAGCGCAAGGATGGCCGGACAATACATAGAGCCGTTTGGCGGTTTGTTTGAGCGTTTTTATACAGCGACAGGAAAAATCTGGAGAGGTATTATCACCCCACCCTGGGTGGGGTGTCCCACACCTCAGACTAGGGGATATAATGACTTATTCCTTCCTTTATTCCTTGTTGTGTGGTTACCGTCGTGACTTACAGGTTGGGGGGGGGGGTCTAGTAAAGTTGGCATGTGGATGTGCCAGCGGCAGATTCGGGGGCATTTTCAGAGTCTTAAATTTAGATTCGGGATATAAATATCTGGTTTAGAGACGGAATGATTTGCTTTTTATAGTGTTTAACATTGTAAAATTTTTTAAATTTTTTTTGTTTCTTTTCAGGGTATAACTATAGTAGGAATTCCAATTGAATGAACGCAGCTTTCAACAGCTGTACTCGATCCAACCGCGATTGTATATCGCGTATTTCAGACTACAATGCGAACGCACGACCTTGGATACAATGCTAACCAATCACGAGTGCTTTGGCATGGCTGGATTCACTTCCGCGCACAGTCGCACACGCTGGCGTACATCGCACAATGTACGCTATTGAAAGCTGCGTTCATTCAATTGGAATTCCCACTATAACAGCACATCTCCGCCCAATCCAAAACCGGTTGGAAATGTAAGATCAAAACTGAAAGTGAAAGCATGATAAATACAGCACTCATTATACACATTATACATACAACAAACTGATCAGTTATCATAATATTATGCTAATTATATTTTGATTAGTATTCAGCCGCCCTTGTTAACGGTAGTTCAAAGTATAAAGATATCGTCAAATTATCGCAGAACAAATATGCCCTTTGTAAATTATCGTATACGTGTTTTGCTGTGCACACACATGCCTGATCGAGGTTAAGTTTACCGTGTGCAACCTAAGGAATCTATTATGCAGAGTGCTATTCTGATGATTCTCAATGTAACGTATAGCGAGATGTGTTCTAGACGACGAAGTTACGGCACTGGGAACTGGTTCCCGGTTATCGTCTATCATGCGATCTCACTTACAACATTGAGAACCATCTGAATAGCACTTCGCATAGCGCTGCGCACACAAAACTTAACGTCGATAGTATGAAACAATAACCCGCGATAAGTGAACAAAAGTAAAGTCTTCAACAAATTGAATTCCAATCAGATTAACAGTTTTAATTATTTACATGTAAGTACATATAATATTGGGCGACTCCACATCCTGGGATTCGCTTTGATGCGCATCAATGTCAACTTATTGTCAACGTTGTGCGTGCAGACGGCACGCACCATACTCGCCCAACACGCACGCGACGTCGCGCAATGAGTACCCTACACGCACACGCCCTAAAACTGACATTTCGCTGACAGTTTGCTCATTATTGATGGAGTGCACATTGGTCAGTGATTGGTGCGTATCTCGCCCCCATTATATTATACTATTAAAAATATTTTAAATTTTTGGTTATTTCGATTCATAATTATTAATTTGATTGGTGACCAATTTTGACCGCACTTTTTCCTTAATATCAAAGAAAATTATTCGTAAGAGCAAAAGCTATCAAAATATCAAAGTTCGATGGTCGGTCTTCATAGGCTTATGATATGAACTAAAGGGATGGTCCTACAATTACTGCGAGTTATTTGTTGTTATTAAGTGGGTGCCCTTAATACATTTTCATGTCGATATTAATGTGTACAACCTCGTTGGAATATTCAGGTGCAATTGCATTTGCTACATTTGCCCGAGCTCTTGGCAAATAAAAAGTAGATTAAACTGAATATATACCGAGTTCAGTTCTCATTAATAATGAACGTCCTCATGATTTACGTATGTCGCACAATGTGTCAACTGAAACAAAGGCATAAAATAGGCACCATGGTTTGACAATCCATTGCGCTTTTAGCAATCCGTATCTTTGCGGAAATATTTTAACCAAACTTATGAAAACCCCGTGAAAACCATTGTACAAATTTGCTGACACTCGAGTTGCTCAAAACATTTTAGATCAATATATTTCTTTGGTATCATCGACAAATAAACAATTCAAAAATGACAATTTCATTATTGTGTACAAATTATCACGTTCTGGACACATCCTGTAATGATGTGATTTCAATAGTAAGCCTGAGAGTAAAATGGCAAATTTTAATCAGTGCCATAAAATGTACATCAATATGAAAATAATTCATCATTTATTCTGAGCTTTGAAATGTTCCAACAGCGGAAATGTAATCCAATTATCTATTTACAGGTTGGTGTACTCGCTAAAATGTCAGTTGAAACACAATACGCTATACTTTAAATTTGTTTTCTTTCTCCAAATCGAGTCATCGCATACCCGTTTTAGAATGGTGAGGAGGTTCTAATTGTGGAGAAATAGTTGAAGATCCAGATTCGATATCTTCTTCATCTTCTTCCTCTTCCTCCTCCTCTTCCTCTTCTTCTTCCACAAGTCCTAGCTCCGCATGACCTGGTTCTAAAAATGGCATACTTCCACGTCTTCCTGCAGGCGGTAGATAGTTAGACTTCACATTCATCAATCGCCATGCTACAGCCCCCTCGCTACCACGTCGTTCACTTAGCTTATCCCTTACTCGCATCTCTTTCTTATAATCTTCGAAATTGGTATGCATTCTATTAGTCAACAGAGCCGTCATGTCTTTCACCATATCAGTCTTCTTACATACGACAGCATGTACTCTAAGTTCCACCTGCATCCGTGGTAACTCATTACGATGGACCCAAGCAAAAATCTTACTGTGTCCTTTTGCGGAACCGCAGTAGGATAATCTATGAAGCTGAAAGAACTGGACGTTAGTTGTTAGATCTTTAATATCTGTACGTTCTAGATTTAAGCCATCTATAGCTATAGTTACTTTAGCTTTAGCAGTACGACGTCCGCGATCTGATATCTTCCAGATCTCTTTGACAGGTTCGTCAAGACATTCGTCACCTTTAGCATTGACTGTCCGTAGACTACCGAGGTAATGTACCGAGTACGTCTTCTCTCCAGGTGTAATAGGCGTTTTGTTCTTCTTCAACTTAAACATTGTAACACTTTCCTTTTTCTAAATTAAAACATTAATCCTCGTATTAAGAGATGACCATAACATTGCACATCCAGCACTTAATGTAAACAGTACAGAAGCATATTATCGGTGTTATCAATTATTGTGTAGTTACAGACGATACAGGTTTGTATAAAGGTTATATTCCCACTGCATAGATGTAGCAAATGATATATTCAAATCAACACACGCCTGCTTTGCCTGCTTGTCGTATTCATGTACTCTGAACTATGGACTGGTCGAGTCCCTGTAGAGATAAAGAAAAAAGAATATGCATGACGATATTTTTCTAATAAACCTTTCACCCACTTGTGAATCCCTCTTGTATATCGTACGATACAAATGTATACTAATATTCGAATTAAAAAGAGTTATTACGCTAGTTTGAATTATCTTCTCAATCGTTTGTACAAAAATTTATGTTTTTGTTTAAAGCCATAATTTCCGATCTGATTTTTGGCATGTTTGTAATTACGCATGTCCCAACTTACACCTAATTGGATTCAGCCAAATTCATTGTGTTTTACGACAACAGAGCAAGTTTGACTAAAGTCACAATTATGAATTTAAATCCCCCATAGAACACCACAGTAAAGCGGCTAAGATAAGTGAGTTTTCTTTCATGTAACCTCATTAGTTTGGCTTAAAATGACCAAAAACTTTAATCTAAGCTTTTTTAAAAAATCGTTTGGAAGAGAAGTCGAATATATTTCAAATTCACTGTTATCTTGTTAGAGATACGATATACGCGCTTATTTATATTACCGAAATAATCACCTTATGATAGGCGATTAAACAATTTGCCATATGTGCTCTAATTTCCTGTGTCCGTTATGGGAAACTAGGGAACACATTTTCTTCCAAAACTTTTCTGGTCGGGTGGCAGAGATAATATTTTTCCACTTTAAGCCTTTTACTTAAAAACCTGCAGTGTATTTCTTTAATGTTATCACATAGTGCGGAGATGACACCTTTTATCATCAAACCTTACAGAACCCATACCATTCCTCTTGTGCGCCAGCTTTACTTGGCTCAATATTGAGTGCAAACACCGCTAGGTCATGCTACTCTCTGACCCTTCCTTCCTTCCATATACGTGCTTACCTCAAATGGTTGAGTATCAACGCACGGGCTTTACGTGCACAGTTTACCTATGCACGATCCTGGAACCTAGGATTGATTGCAGATATCAGAACCGGGGATGGTCCCCCTTCTCTTTTCGAATAGTTCTGACACTTAACGTGACAGGGTTTGACTCTTCCTGTACACGGGACCAACGGCTATACGTGACTTCCTAATCACGGACGAAGTACATACACTACCTATATCTGCACGTGATAAGCAGTGTATGGGGGCGAGAAGAAATTCTTCAATTAAATTCTGAAATTAAATTTCTGAACTGAATTGAAGGATTTCTGAACCATATAGGAACTTTTGGGAGGAAGAGAATTTTCACCTAAGGCAAGCCCAAGGCTCGAACCCTCGTCGATCGTATCTCCCGGCCGGCAGCGCAACGCCTTAACCACTCGGCCATCTCGCCCTCAATCTCTCGTTTAATCCAGTATTAACCGGCTCAACGCAGCAGAAATGATATCAAAATAAAAATAGATTGCTCACAGATCAATGTTCAATTCACATGTGCTATGTAAATTACCATAACAACCTGAACAAAATTATCAAGATAATTCTGTCGCTTAGTAAAAATTATGAGTCACGTGTATATGTGAAAGTGTTTTTGATGCTACGAATGACGAGGGTGAATTTTTCCTTCGTTTGATTCGTAGGATTACGCAAACATTGGCGGGAGTATTCCGCAACGCTACTTTCAGAAGTGGTAAATAATTTGCACAATTTGCTTAGATAATTTGCATTACAATTTACAATGAACGTAGTTTTTCACCAGGTTCGTCGTCGTGATGAAAAATTGTGTTTATTATATTTTATGCCCGTCGATTACCTTTTTCGCACTTGTGTGTTTGTGAAATTATGTGTGGGTGTGTGGGGGTGTGTGTGTGTGGGGGGGTGTAGTATGGGGTGTGTTTATTTATTTATTTAACCTGGGGTGACCAATCAATGCACTGGCGCTGTTCTCCCTTGGTTCCCAGGTAAAACCAAGGGAGAACAGTGCCAGTCTTCCAGCTATTTCACTGCTACATTAGAAGTCATAGCTTTCTATCGATAATCCTGCATGTGATATGCACATAAATAGAGTGGTGTATAATAGTGTATTTACCTCTCTAGTGTCTAAAAATGGCAGTCGCAAGTGCAAAATGGTTGCATTAGAACCGACAGAACTATGATAGCCCGGTTTGATGTGCTTTAGAAAGTTGGAAAATATCTTTCACTAGCGAATTATATTACTTTGAAAAGCTTAAAAGTTGACTCCAAAAAAAAGCTCATGGTCGAAATTCAGGCTTGTAAAAATCGAAAATCCAGGCGGCGGATGACATGATCGAGCCGGCAACTCGTGAAACCGCCCGGCCGTATGGCATTTTCCATATACTCGGTTAGTTTTGTGGGGTTCATTATCGAACCCCAACGGTTTTAGCTTGTATTTATATTATTTATCAACATAGGCCTATTTGTTTGTGATATTTCAAGCGTTTTAAAATTTCAAAATAATCCCATTCAATTACACGGTTGACGATGAAAATTTACTGAATTTAGGGACTGCACGTCATACACCACCTGCGAAAATCTTACACTAGACGACTAAATTTCACACATAAGTTTAACACCAGAATTTAAAATAAAAATATAGTATCAAGCATTATTGTTTTCTTCTGATATTTACTGAAAATTATTACTTTTTATTTAGCCGAGAAAATGTGTTTTAAATCGAAAAGGTGTGGTTTACAATGTTGCTCATTTCAGCACCGAATTCAATCGGTGCAGTGCCTAATTAAATAACTGCTTGAGCCTTGCATTACAATAGCCAGCAAGTCACTATCGGTCTGAGCGTATACTAATTTAGGTTGCAGGATACCTTTTGAATTGTGTTATATCAATGTGTATTTTTTGAGAATTTACCAAATGGATTCACTTGGTGATTTTTATTGGGACACACTATATTCTTGATATTTTGCAGGCCAATACAGCAACCTGCCACACTGATGTATATCTCTAATTGAATTTACGTAAAGCTTTTGTGAGGTCAATACTTTGTCTAACCGGGACAATGTCTCATTAACCGAGCACACTGTCAATGCTATAGTAAACAGCATGTGTTTGAATAGATTTTTTTTTATCTTAACAAAATTTAATATACAGAGGCCGTCATATAATTACACTGTTCCTGAAATTGAAGCCCTGTATATTTGTCGATCCGCGACTTGCTCGGTTTGAGGACGAGAGATTCAAACAGTTTCAAACGAAGAGAGAACAAGAGAGGCGGAGAGAGAGGCAGAAAGGAAAGGACATTAAACTGTGTTTGTCTGTTTTTATTTCTTTCTCTAATCTGCCGTGAGATTGTGGAACAATTCATTTGAGATACTAGCAAGCTGATTGTTCAGTAAAGCAATAATGTGCGATTTCAAAAAAGAATAGATTCTTATTTTTTTCACAAAATGTTAGTTTTCACTGATCACATTATGTCCCCTTATGATTTCGAGCCCACAAATGAGATAAGCAAAGAAAGTTGCTATTTTATTCTAGTGCCTATAATTATCGTCAATGCGTGTATTAGCTCGACGATCGTTATTGAGCTGGGATGTATAAATAAGACGTAAGACGAGTAACGATATACACACAATTTATACGTCACTGATCAGGCGGCGGATGACATGATCGAGACGGCAACTTGTGAAACCGCCCGGCCGTATGGCATTTTCCAATATAGTCGGTTAGTTTTGTGGGGTTCATTATCGAACCCCAACGGTTTTAGCTTGTATTTATATTATTATCAACATAGGCCTATTTGTTTGTGATATTTCAAGCGTTTTAAAATGTCAAAATAATCCTATTCAATTACACGGTTGACGATGACAATTTACAGAATTTAAAGAATGCAATGCGGCCACCACCTGTCACGGATTCAATGATACACATGCACAAGACGTGTCAGTCAATCACTCGAACGGTGATCTCCGTAAGAAACAATAGCGCTGAAAGACAATATTGCTCAGGGCTACAAAGAAACAATCAGCTCTCAAAAACAATAGTGCTCAAGTTTAAACTATAAATTAGCCCCTAATAGAAGACTTATAGTGTTGATACTGGGCCCACCCCGAAGGGCTTAAAACATCAAGGCCGCAAACCCGGCAGTGCTGTTCGAAGACCGAAAACTTCCATAGAGAGGACTTGAAACGAATGGAGTTCCAACATAATTATAATGGCCCCGCAGGACAAGAAAGCAAGAAGCCCTGGTGCAAGAAGTAATCTTAATGTAACGTTGACCAACAGAGGGCGTCAATATAGTTATCAAAAACTGCTCTATATAATCAATTTCTAGCAATATATAAACTTACTGTATACGGCAGTTTAATTAAGGGACCAGGTTGATATCATATGGCACTCAACATAATTTCGGAATGCGTATCTCCCTAAAAACGACAAACATCAAAAGTGACTACAGACAATGCAAATTTGCAGTAAAGTTAAAAATATTCATGACCTCAATTTTGTATTTTTCTAACATCAAACTTTATTTACTCGCGAGATTACATATTGATTGCAGAAATGACTTTTCTGTGAATACGTTTAGGTACTTTTTGTCACGTGTTTTTAAATAGGGCATGTTAAAGCTATTTTAAAACCTTTGTATTCCTTAAATTTGTAAGGCAATTTTAGAGGGATAAATAAATAAATGTCGCAAACAAGTAAGTTTCAGACCCGGGTTTCAGATGACATAAAAATTAATGTCTCAAAATACAATATTAAACTTCAGTTTATTTGCATCTTCGTTGTGCACTGTTTTGAGCTCTGACTGTCTTTAGCCACTTTACTATCAACTACACCGTTACTTGGCAGGTACACACAAGTATCCCGAAGGTGTTAACCTCCAACAGTGCAATCTCAAGCAACAAGGCAGTATTTGTCACTAAAGAGCATGGCAGATACTGTCTTGTTATTGTTGTTGTTGCTTT
Source organism: Amphiura filiformis (assembly GCF_039555335.1). NCBI lineage: Eukaryota > Metazoa > Echinodermata > Ophiuroidea > Amphilepidida > Amphiuridae > Amphiura > Amphiura filiformis. The sequence goes on along the minus strand of NC_092633.1, from coordinate 54,630,707 downwards.
TTATGAAGATATTTTTGAATGATTGTGAACCAGACTGCTCTCGAGTATTCCTGCAAGCAATTAGAGTTACTGGAATTAGCTCAAGTCAAACACCAGTGTATGAATGTAATTGTCAAAGCACACACTGCGATTTTACTTTCTTTTTCTGTTCTCTACAAAACACGAATAATTACCATGTTTAAGGGGGTACTACACCCCTCAATAAATTTGTGTCTATTTTTGCATTTTTCTCAAAAACTAATAACACAGTGATAACAGAAGTTATATATATTATAGGGGCAAGGAATCCAATTACTACACTGGAATTTCAGTGACCCAAGACAAGCGGTTTGTTATTTATGATAAGAAATAATTAGGTACCGCTAGGATGTACCTCGTTTCCTATACTGAACTGCTTGTCTTGTGTCACTGAAACTATAGTGTAGTAATTGGATTCCTTGCCCCAATAATATACATAACTTTTATTACCAGTGTGTAATTTTTTTTTGAGAAAATGCAAAAATAGTCACAAATTTACCACAGGGGTGTAGTACCCCCTTAAACAAACTTGCTAGTGAAAACTAATATAATTTCAGACAAACAGCAGTTGTTTTTTTAAGCTACATGCAAATTGGAAACTGTGTTGTGTGGTCACGTTGTCCTAACCTGTCGCACTGATGGTGCTAATTAAATTTACGTAAACCCATTGTCTGACCGGGACAATGTCTCATTAACCGAGTACACTGTCAATGCTATAGTAAACAGCATGTTTGAACAGGTATTTTTTCACCTTGACAAATTTGATCAATAGACAGAGACCATCACAAAATAGGTCCTACACTGTTCATGAAATTGAAGCCCTATACATAATACGAACCGCTTGCTCGTTTAGAACGTTGACGAGACAGAAACCATCACATAATATTCTTTTTGCATTTCATTCTCTTACCTGCTGTGAGAGTTCATTTCATTTAGATTATATTTGTAGTAAGCTTTTATGACCAATTTCAAAAATATATAAGCTGATACTTTTACATCACTCAAATTGTGCATTTCCCCCATTGCCCGGATAAATTGGAGTTGTAATCGCGGTGTCAAGAACGTTGTAACAGAACTGCCACTTGGAAAGTTGTCCGGATTTCTAGATGTATATTTGAGCCTTGTTGAACGAGCCTTAATTTGAGATACTATATAGCAGGCTGATTGTTAACTACAGTCTCTGCAAACGACCTTTTGTGCGCACTATGGCACCGGCGAAAAAGTCATAGGATGTTGATTTTTTTCTTTTGGCGAGTGTATGAATAATTGAGATCCGTGGGATATATTATCGACTATTATATCATTATGACACTCAACATAACATAATTTCTGGATGCGTATCTCCCTAAAAAAGTGAACACAGTGGACAATGCAAATTTACAGTAAAGGTCAAAATATTCATTACCTCAATTTTTATTTTCATTACATTTTGACTGCAGAGTTTGCTGTTGAATATTTTTGTTGTATATTTATTTTAGAATACTGCCATATTAAAGCTATTATAAAACTTACAATGATCGTGTTTTCGAGAAAAGGTAATTGGGAGGTATAAATGTACGCTTAAGAAGAAATGAAATGTAATAAACTTCAGTTTAATTTGCATCTTCGTTGTGCACTGCTTTAAGCTCTGACCGTTTTTAGCCACTTTACTATCGACTACACCGTTTATTGGCAAGTACACACGGGTATCCCGAAGGTGTTAACTAGCAGCAGTGTAATCACAAGTACGAGGGTGGGTCAGTATGTAATAAGAGTTGACTTGTGACGCCATATAATGGATATTGTTTTCATGGTATTTCTCAATGATCACATAAACACTGTACCTTTGTCTTTCACAACATGATCATCTATCAGGGCTAAGTTCTTTATCCCTAATAGCCTACATTTATCAATTCATTAAATTGCGAATTTACCGCGGATTTTACTCGCTCCGGAGAGGGCAGAACCGTCTGCTTTATACAAAACACGGATAATTACTATCTTTTAGCAGAACTTTTAATAATATAATTGCAGACAAACAGCAGTTGCTTTTTGCGCTATATGCAAATTGGAAACTGTGTTGTGTGATCACGTTGTATATAAATTTATAGTTAAGTGGTTAGCGATGAGCGATGTATTACAGACGAATGATTAAGATTGTATAAACGTATGGCGTCGCAAACATTGGTCCAGTTTATCGGCCAACAAACAAATCGCTAGCGAATGAAAATAAAGATTACAAGTATAAAAAGTCAGAAAAAATCGCTTGCGAATGAAAATAATGATTACAAGTGTAAAAAGTCAGAAAAAAGCACCTTACAATAATGAAGACCAGCAATTTCCAACCCAAAGCAAGACTATACAACCGATGGCAAGATTAACCTAGTAAAATTTTGCCACAGCCAGCTATCTATATCGAATTCTAAACCGGGAGGATACTCAAGTGACGTTTGACGTTTGAAGTGCCTGAGGACATTTTGTACTCGGATTCTGTATACGAGGGGTCTGAGGCAAGTTTTAAAGTCGGACAGACTCTTTCCAAAGTAGGGTTTTTGATTGACAGATTAAGAAATAAAGCAAATGCTTAGAGTGCATTGACCTTGCATCACATTAGTTTTCTTTTACTATTAAACCCTGATGCAAACAGTGGCGTACGCTATTGGATGCAAATGACCTTGGGGAGGCCACTCACTACCGACGTCATCCAAGGAATTACACCTGATGCAGACGAGGAAAATTTCTGAGTGAATGTACCCAGCATGTACTGCTTGAAGGACAGACAAGTTCAACATTACAAGTTAGTCTACATCAGGCGTGCTAAAAGGCAGCGTTCTTGGTACTCTTTTATTTCTCATTTTCATAAACGATATACCATATTAAATGAACTACCAAGTCCAAGTGCAGGGGGGTATTTGATCTCCGGGTTTGATCCGTCGTTGTCTGGGAAACCCGATGGACGATGGATCTGCTTTCAAGTATCATGTGTATAATAAACCAACACTTGCTTAGGCACCATCTATGGCCATGAGTTAAAGAAATTAAAACGGGTTGTGTGTTTGATCTCTCTAAATTACAGTCTATATCGCACTGAATCACATTCGATATTCATAGATAGCGCCTTCTGCTGACTAAGAGCAGTTCCAGCACCATAGCTGAACAGTATGAGGTTAATGAAATGTTAATAGTTGACATTATTGAATAAAAAACTAGTATTTTGGTAAGTAAAATAGGGGGATGAGGTATGGGGTGATTAAGGGGTGTTAAAAAAAGAACTACTAACCGCAAAATATGGATATCCATCAAGCTTAAACTATAAATTAGCCCCCCCCCCCCTTAGAGGGCAGGGCCTGCAGAATGAAGTATAAAATGGGTGACGGGCTGTTGATAACGAAATGCCCCAGTGTCAACAAAATCATCAAGGCCGCAGGGCCGGCGACTCCCATACGACAACAAAATACTCCAAGTGGGACCCCAATTCCCACAGGGCAAGAAAGTAAGAGTAACCTTAATTTAACATTGACCAACTGTAACCTTATTAACATTGACCAACAGAAGGGGTAATTTAAACATAAAGTAACCATAGTGTATCATTGACCAATAGTAATCGGGGAGGGTTTTATATCCAAGTGGGTTTTAGAAGATGTAAGTCATAAAATTGACCACCAACAGTTTGGTAATGTCAAAGGTGTGTCAACCTCACATTATTTAATCAGAATGCTTCACTTTCTTCATCAAGGCGCTGACAAGGCCAGCAACGTTGACACAGTGGTACTCACGGATTTCTCAAAAGCATTTGACTTGATCGACCATACTCTGCTTATGGAGAAATTTATCTATATGAGAGTCCGTGAGTCTATTGTGCCATGGTTGTCTGACTTTGTCAGCAATAGACAACAGTCTGTTCGTTATAAACATGTTCTTTCTGACCACAAAACTGTAAATGGAGGTCTCCCACAAGGTACAAAACTAGGCCCAACAGGCTTTCAGATATAATCAATGATGCTGTTTCAAGTAGTGTGCCTAAAACAAAATGTTGGAAATATGTCGATGATTTGACAATTGCTGAGAACTGCATCCACCCCAAATCCAGCCAAATTCAAGATGTTTTGGATGAATTCAGTGAATGGTCTGCCAATAATAATCTGAAACTTAATCCTTTGAAATGTCAAGCCCTACAGGTCTGCTTTAAGAGGAATCCACCCAATAATGTTATCAAAATCAATGAAATTCCTCTCAACTTTGTTTCTGAGGCAAACATTTTGGGTATTTGGATGCAGGACAACCTCAAATGGGATAGAAACATTGCTAAAATTGTGTCCAAAACCAATCGTCGGTTGTATATGCTTAGGATTTTAAAAAGGTTTGCTTTTAATACCCAGGAATTATGTTCAGTTTATAAAGGATATGTTCGACCATTACTTGAATACGCGGATGTAGTTTGGCATTCCTCACTCACCACAACTCAAGATCATACTTTGGAGCAGCTGCAAAAAGAGTTTGCAAAATAGTTCTGGGCAAATTGTATGATGGTTATGACAACGCTCTTAATCTGTGCCAGCTAGACTCTCTAGCTGATAGGAGGGAGGACCATTGTCGTAAGTTGGCCGAAGGGCTTTCTGCTTCTATCCGAACAAAAGATCTCATCCCTCCTACCAGACTGGAGAGTCATGGCAGGGTCCTTCGCAATGCAAATCATATCTCTCAACTTTATGCAAGGACCGATCGTTTCAAAAACAGCGCTATTCCATACTTTATCAATTTATTGAATAACTAAGTGCCCTTTTGCATATTCTGACTTGGTGTGTATTTATAATGTTTTTGAAATATGTCTTGAATAAGTGCAATATTTTATTTTCAATCAACAGCAGTTGCTGTATTTTTCCTTGTTAATATTGATACTGTATTTTTAATGTTTAATTGTTTTTAATATTGTAAACCACTTGTAATTTGGCCTCAGGGCCACGATTTGTGTGTGAATAAAATATACTATACTATAGTAACCCTATGTAACATTGCACCAACAGAGGGCGCTATTTATTGCCGTATATTCAGTGCGATATAGACTGAATATCGAATGTGATTCAGTGCGAGTAAATATTACTAGTGACTGGGTTGAAACAAACACAACGCTGTTCTACAATCGTAATTCTTTTACCTGACATTTCTTAAAAAGCAAAATCGCACGCGATGTTCTTTATATTTTAGACACCCTATGTAATATAAGGAAGCCAAGAAATTAGCTGGACGGTTAATTTAATAAACAACAGTGGCTTGAAGGTCATTCAGTCGTTTAAAAATTATCATATGTTTGAGCACAAATCTTTTCAGCTGCATAAATAACACATTTTATTGACGAAAGCAAGCAATGAACGCGTCATATTAAAATAATAGCAATATAAAAAGAGTGGCTGTGAATAATTCACATATACATACCACGTTTTGTTCTTTAACCTAACATTTTCTCCTTTTTACATTTGTCAGAGTGCGTGATCGTGTTTATAATTATTGCTGCATGCAAGGGAATACTCGAGTTTGGTTCGAGTAGGAATGTGCCGCTGAAATTTGAAAATGGACTCATTAATATACCAATATTTTCAAGAAATTTTGACCCATCGATATACCTAAAGTCAAAATTTCTGGGCAAATTTATCAAATTTTCCCAAAATGTTTGGACATTTTTCATACATTACTTTGGCTACGTTTTTGAAAAAGTGACACATCCATACACTCGAATGTAAGTTCATACATGTTGGTGAAAAACAATTTCTAAAAGTTTAAACTGACTTTTCAGCACAACAACTTCAACTAACCTGGAATACGGTATGACACACATCTTCATCAGTATGATGTTATGATGGACTTGCCCTTTTGTTGACCATTGGTGACTTTTGGTCGAATGAGGGCGTTGTATAAGGCAATTCCCAGTCCTTTATCGCACTTTAGTTCTGACTATTTCTTCTTGATCTTGATGGCCTCCCGCACTAAACGGGGGAGTACTCTCTATCATCATTGGCTAAAATCTTTGAGGATTCCCAGTCAATGTTGTGGCGAGATTCTGTTTTATGTTCTGCGACAGCAGAGGTTTGCGGCTGCCGGCAGTTGATTTATGCTCCTTCAGTCTATCTCCGAGTTGCCTACCTGTCTGGCCGATGTATGAACTTGTACGTATGTACATTTCAGCAAAACTGTTGCCTTTGTCAGGAATTGATGATGAGCGATTCCTACTGGCAACCAGCGCAGGTCTTGGTGTTGCCAGTTGATTTTCTATCTGGGATTTTCTTAATCCCAGTTTTAGAAAATCGTCAACCATGTGAGATAATTAATTCAAACGATGGATAAAGGAAGCTATAGAAATTAGAAGAGGAGGGGCACCATCATGAATAGATCACACAAATAAGTGCAATTTCTGGATCAGATACAACAAACTTTATTTACTAAGCTTCTAATCTTCAGACGGGATTATACGCTGAGAAAACTGTTAGTCTCACCTAAGGATCCCACACCAACAGGGAAAAAATCAGGTGTACAATTTTATACATCGGCCAGGCAGGTAGAGAACTCGGAGATAGACTAAAGGAACACAAATGCCCCGGACACAAATCCCCTGCAGTCGCAGAGCATAAAACAAAATCTCGCCACAACATCCACAAAGGTTTTAGCCAAGGCTGATAGAGAGTAACCCCTTTAATGCGGGAGGCCATCCAGATCAAGAAGAAATTGCCAGAACTAAATCGCGATCAAGGACTGGAATACCTCATTCGACCAAAACTTTCGCCAATGGTCAACGAAAGGGCAGGTCCATCACAACATCATAGGACTTCTTCTGATGAAGATGTGTGTCACACATCGAAAATTCAAAGTCAGTTGAATTTGTTGTAATGAAAGTCAGTTTAAACATTTAGAAAACATCCATACACCAAAAATGGTCTAGAAAAGGGGGTCATTGATGCACCAAAAGGCAAAATATGCAACCCCATGTTTGCGGCACATCCCTGTATGGTCATTTGTACTGAGGGCTGCATTGAAATACTGTTCTAACAATCACCACTGTATGTCATTCATTTCAATTTGATACATGATAAAGGGAACACAAAATAATTCTAATTTGTATACAATTGATAGATTTTCACATCTGATCTTTTCAGTCACCGTACTTCTTCTGTTTGTTAGCTTCCCAAGTGATTTTAACTCGGGCTTTCGCGATCAATAAACTAGTAGATTCTAAAATATAAACAGAGGTTAATTGTGATAGATTCTAAAATCATAATTGTTCAGTATTCAAGATATACGTATACTTTACTTTTACTGTCACTAATTATATAAACTTTTTATGACCATTTATTGAATACTTTATTGCGATAAACATCTGTGTAATTTTGGGTTCAACTGAATGCGTTCATCATAACTAATAAGATGTGTTTACTTAACAAAAATCGACTATGGCATAGTCTACCACACTGTACATGCTGTATGACGAGTGTGTTTGACTTTCTTGAAGTATATATTCCCTGAGTTTGACGTCATAAAAAGCGTTATATTTCCGAAATGTACGGTAATCAAAACGTACGAAGATTAAATGAAGCAAATTTAGGATAAATATTATTGTTTCGTGAGCAGTAACCATGGTAACGAATTATTAATTTCAAAATTTCCGATGGCTATAGCAGAATACTTAATGCAGCTTCACTTCACAGGGGAGAGAGAGAGAGAGAGAGAGAGAGCGAGCGAGGGAGAGAGAGTGCGCGCTCTCCTACCAATGTCCTAGACAAGACATTCAGAATTCGCTCATTTAATGATATTTTCATTTTCAGCGGATTCCTTCTAGATGTCGTACAAAAGTGCCACAAACATGAGTTTACGTCATTTTGAATCACCCTGTAGTAATATTGGTAGACTTGTAAGAAATAAATACTTCCGATTCATTGTTAGGCCTTCTTAAAATGGACTGCATAATGTTTATCTTACTGTACACCTCCTTTAACATAAATTGCAATACAAACTGGCATAAAAAAACGCTTGAAAGAAGCAATGTGGGCTCGCTTCTTACGTAGTTAGAATGATAATATTTCTGATGTTATTTGCCTTTTAACAGGCATAAAGTTGAAAAGGAAGACACTGCCATGTTTTTTTCAATAAAATTAAGATTTTAATCTATTTTGTCTTTAAAATGGCTTGTTATAGTCTTCAATTCGGCGGTTTGGATTTCGGGGTTTGATACTCCAGGACATGTCTGGGGACCAAATAATCCTTGCACATTTGGAAAAGATTTCATTCAGTATTGTATTACTGACGGTATCCCGGCCCACAATTGAACTTTGATATTTCAGTCTCTAAAGACAATATATTTGAAATACGTCAAAGATTGTACTATGACCGATTGTTTATTCATGACGATTTAGTTTTATCAATACCGCTGTTTGTTTTTTGTTTTTCTTTTTTGGGGTTTTTTTTTTACTTGAGTCGAAAGAAAGTAAGATTTGCATACTAAAGCTATTTAACCTAATAACTTTGTAGTCGGGCTTTCACCCATTGTGTTTAAATGGCTGAGAGAGTAAGTGGGCTTTCTTTTATTTACAGTATTATTTCGGTTTCAGGCTAGTCGGAGCATACAGGTCATATTTTCCCAGTTTTGGTTATTTTACTTAAATACTGTAGTTTATTTCTGCAGAGAAATACATTAAGTCAAGGAAGCCACTGATCATATTTCCATATGTATTGCAGTGATTGAGTTATGACAAATAATAGGTCAAAACTAGAATTTTCATTTTTCCACCTCCCAGTGAAAATCATGCAAATAAGGGAAAACAAAACCAATTGAACCCATACATTTCCCTATATGAGTGTGAGCTTAAATTTTTCTCAACATTTGAGCACAAAACACCGCTAGCACAGGCACCGCTCCGACTCGCCTTAAAGTACACAGAAAACCTTGCTGAAAAACATTACAAATATAATTATAAAATTTTTGGTAATTAATAAAAAAAACAATTGACCGAAATTACGGCTTTAAGAGTAATGATTTTACATATTGTCCAATCGTAATCCATTGTAGACTTTAGCGTCCTTGTCCAATGTCCAACAGACCTGGTGACTTCACCACTAATCAAGTTCAAGTTTATTTGTTTTCATCTCAATTCACGTCCAAGTTATAAAAAATGGTAAATGCAAGATAAAGAATATAATATACTATATGACATTATACTAAGATAAACCATAAGAACATGGATAATGAAGAGATGTGGATGCCGCAAAGACGCAAAGCGTGACACCTGTGGCATCCAATCTGAACAAGATGGAAATAGAACTACTATAATCTGAAGCTCTACCTTCACAATATCAGACATGCTGGTGATCAATGCTGGTGGGTTTCACTGAAAAGTGCCTCAAGGAGCAGTCTGAAGACTTCAATTTTGTTGTCATACAATAAAAGGTTTTACATAAATGCCTTTGTAGCTCACTGAAAGTTGAAGGACGTGTATTTTCGTTTTCGGTTTTGTGAGTTATGGAAATTTCTGACATGAAAACTCGAGGTGAGAGGGTACGTACGTGCTCAATTAGACAAAATAAGTATCTAAATTTTACGGTGTTAAATTCGAAAGAAGTTGCACGGCTTCACTGACTTGTAGGAACTCCCGCATATACGCGTGTATGGTGGTATGCAACAAAAGGAATTACATTCAAGCGAATGTAAATGATTCCATTCATTTGCGTAACAATTGCGATTGGTGGTAATATAATTATTGCTTCAGCTAAAATCTAATTATTGATTCGAGTCTAGAATGCTAGACTCGAATTTATTTTAATATTCAGTTATTGATCAGAGACATAACAACAGGAGCCATCTAAGCATGTGGAGAAGTTGGAATCAAATAGCTGACTAGAGTACCCAATGCAGCATGGGAGGAGAGAGCAGCACCAGATGACGAGGAAAAGGCAATAGTAATTCCTATCTTGAAAAAGAAAGGAAGCAAGAGGTGACTGTGAAACATACAGGGGCATCTCCTTGCTGAGTCATGCCGGTAAGATGTTCGCAAAGATTATAGAGAGAAGAATTCGACCCCCAGTGGAGCTGCAACTAGGTGAGACACAATTTGGTTTCAGAAAAAAAAAAACAGGGATGTACCGATGCCATTTTCAAGCTACGACAATTATGTGAAAAGTGTATCGAGTTCAACCAGGAACTGTACATGGTGTTCGTAGATCAAGAAAAGGCTTTTGACCGGGTGGATGGAGAAAAGGTGTGAGCTGTAATGGAGGGCTATGGTATAAGAGGTCAAATGCTAGATAATGTCAGAGCTCTATATAAAGACAGCAAATGCATGGTGAGAACCAGAAGTGGCCAGTCAAAGTGGTTCCCAGTAACATCAGGGGTACGCCAAGGCTGTGTACTGTCCCCACTGCTCTTTTTGATTTATATGGACAAGATCGCCAAGGGAGCAAATGCAACTAGTGGAAAATAAATTAGCTTCTCTTTGCAGATGACCAGAACCTCATCCACAAGAACTCTGCAGGACTTCAAGATCATACCAACAAACTATAAATGCAGCATGTGAGAAATATGGCATGAAAGTCAGCATAGCCAAAACAGAGACTATGGTAGTTGGCCCGTTTGGCCAATTACCCAAGGAGATTGACATCATCATTAACAACAGCAAGCTAAAACAGACAAAGAAGTTTAAGTACTTGGGAAGTATCTTCTCTGAGGATGGAAGTATCAATAGAGAAATAGAGACACGATGTCAAAAGGCCAATAATATCATTTACCAACTCGGCCCACTTCTTTCACATCCTGCAATACCGGTGGATTCCAAAGCAAAACTCATCAATGCCATATATTTTCCAACACTCTGCTACCAGTGCCAAACCTGGACTCTCAACAAAAGAACAACCCAAAAGCTCATCACCTGTGAAATGAGATGCCCAAGAAGAGCAGTCAAGGAGGGGTAAAATCAGGAATGAGGATATCAGAAAGATGTTGCAAAACAACAATTCAGATGGTTCGGTCACCTTGTATGCGAATGGCCCCTAGCCAACCTGTAGCAAGAACGTATAACAAACAGCAAAACAACAGGCATGACAGGAAGCTTAGCAGGATCTAGGAACAAGGGCTAGAGGAAGACGAAGGAAGAGGTAGGCAGATGGAGTAAGGAAGTGCTCGCAATGGGATTACCGTGAGTGAGGCTACCCGACTCGCCCTGGAAAGAAGGTTACATTTCCCCACGACGCTATGAAAAGCAACAGTGGTGGATAAAAGTAAAAGTAAGTACAGATCAGAGACTCTAGTTATTGATCATACTCATAAGGTTTGAAAATTGCGGAGGGTTGTAAAATACCTTAACCAATAAATAGAAAAATTACGAAAATGTCGTTTGAATTATGTATCCAGTAAAAGACAAACTAGACAAAATAAAATTAAAACAACTGATGCATCATGATGATATCACAGATTGTTCAAAATAAATGCCTAAATGTGACCTCAACCAGGTGACATATGATGATATAGAGCTTGAAAAGTCTCTTTTCCAAACAACACATGATGGAAGCTATATATATATATTTGCTCCCATCCATTGTGAAAGGTATTATTTTAGAGTGCCTGAATAATGTACAGTTTGTAAAGCTGGTATAACAGAGATATAATTTATTCCATTCAACTACTCTACTTACATTATCTTTTGCTATGCGATACAAATCTGAGTTATTTCTTAGTAACAGTAAACAAAAAATATATAGGGCAAAAATAATATACTAAGATGGCTTAAAAGCATTTTGTATGTAGAGAGTAGTAATATGGCCTTTGTTCGTGTAATGAATATTCATAACACAAGCCATATTATAACATTTGCTGAGGAGAACGCCCTCAAAACATTTTCAAATTCTGGTTTTTACACGATTGTAATGTACTTTAGTCAATAAAGATACTCTGCAAAAATCAAGACTTTAGGTGCTGTAGTTTTATCAAAATCCGAGAATTTGAATAAAACGATGGAACCGGCGTTTTATTATTACGATGGAAATATTAGTCGATCACGTATGCACAGTACGAACACGGCATGCGGGATACACATACACACACACCCCCGAGGATCGTACCGTATTACAACCGCGGGAGTAACATTCATGGGCGCTAGTAGTAAATTCCACTTTTCTATGCTTTACCTCATTTGTTCGGCTCAAAATTAAAAGGGGACATATCTGACAGTAAAAGCTGTTAGTAGTACTAATCTATTTTTACAGAAACGTTATAATATGGCTTTAACACAAGTGCATATGTCGCTAATGCGTGTCACTCCGTCGATCGATCGTGGCTGAGATATGTGCTTTTAATGTGTTATGACCTTCCCGACTAATATTTCGATCGTAATAATTAAACCGTCGCTCACAAGACATAGTGGCGTATCACGAAAATGGTCATTTTAAGATAATTGCATCTGAAGTTTTTGCAACTTTTAACCGTTTGTCATACATTGCTTCGATTAAAATGTCCCCTTTTCTTGAACGGATATGAAAATATAAATATTTGACTTTAAGATATACATTGCTACCAATTAATTGTAATAAGTCATTAAACTTATTCGCCAGTATGTCAAATTTTTTGGAAAATTATTCTCCATTCAAAATTGACATACGACACGTGATACGCCAGTATGTCGAATAATAGTTGAATTCATATCCATATTGGCCACACAGCCGCGATATATCAAAATAGTGGTGTATGTCACATATTTGCGACATACCCAGCAAACACAAAAACGTTTTTAAAAACGTTTTAAATAAGTTATATTTTGGCTTTTGGTTTAGGTAAAAACGTTTTAATAACATTAAAATGTCGGGTTATATAAAGGTCATGATAATGTTTTGAAACGTTTTGTATCAAAACACACTACAAAAATATTTTTAAATGTTTTCGAAAAAAGGTAATTGTAAACTCTTTTTGTAAACATTTTTGCCAAATATTGTGTCAATACTTAAATAACATTATGTCAAAATGTTTGAACCCAGCAAACACAGAAATGTTCTTAAAAGGTTTTTTTCAAAACCTTTTAATAACATTTAAATGTCGGGTTATATAAAGATCATGAAAACGTTTTTAAAACGTTATTGAAAATATTTTGGGCAAACATTTTTCGCAAAATATTTTTTCAACTAAAATAACATTCTGTTTAGAATGTTTTGTATTAAGTTTTCAAGAATGTTCTTGGAATGTTATTAAAACGTTTTTATACCCTTTATATAACCCGACATTTAAACGTTTTCTGTAAAACATTTTTGGTTGCTGAGCAGTAGATTATCAAAAAATATTTTTTAAGGTTATGAAAACGTTTTATACTCTTAATATACCCTTTATATAACCCGACATTTAAAGGTTTCTTGACAACCTTTTATAACCTTTTGCGAATGATGTCGAAAACGTTTTGTGTTTCCTGGGTAGTGGCGTATGTCACTGATACGCCACTATGTCGTCCAAAACAAGGGGAATGTTGTACACAATAATTCCATTGAGTGAGATACGCCAAACCTACTTGGTGATAATACTTAATTAATTAATGACATGTATGTCTTCAAAATTTGTCAGAATGTAGAGCTTCATACATAGATTATGAAACTGATCTTATCCCATTTTGTCAAAAATGGCTGATACGCCACTATGTCTTGAGAGCGACGAAACGATATACTCTGTCGTTTTATTCAAAATCTCAAATTTAACACAATAGCAACTATTTTAAACTGTTGCGATTTGGTTGTTCACAGCATCTTGAGAATGGTAGTGGGCTTTAACAAAAATTGCATGGATCATTTCATAGCAAATGTGTTGAAGAATTCAAATATCACAGATATACTTTTGTAGGTCCTGTGGTTCTTAAGTTATGTTGTAAAGAGGGCTGAAACAACAACAATAAATCAAGCAAGTTTTCAAAGTATATGAACTTTGTAAAACATCCAAGTGTTGTTTTAGTAATACGAGGGACATTCAAAAGGTTCTACCTCCATCATCACATCTCTGTTATCTTACGTGTCAGGATATTGAAATTAACCATGATTATACTCTTAAATCTTGGCTACAAAATTAAAGTTATTTGATGAAAATGTGATTTGTAGTTGTTTAGATATGTTGGTTAAAACCAACAGAGGTTTGGTACGTCGGAAACGGTTAATAACCGAAGCCAAAAGTTTAGTAAGCATCATATTGTAGCTTTGGATAATCTCCATAAAAGTGTTTTTAAGATGCGGTTGTCCAACTCCAACTGTTACTCAGGAATAATATTTTGTTCCTATGCCTTGGGACTTCAAAACAAAATAAAACACGTAATATATGACACAAAAACATCGAAGGGTTCAACAGACACACAAATGTTAAATTTGCCAGACTTCAACTAGACCACGTTTAAGGGTAATTCGTAATTACGTCCTTATTTTAAGCAATGGGTGCATATTTACGTGGAGATAAGATGGACTACAGCCTGTCTCAAAAAAAGTTGTGCAAGTAAAAAGCGACCTCTTTGGCCATTAGAAAATACCGTTGTGACATGATGCTTAATACATCAACGTCAAGTGCGTAATCTTAGCTCTCAAATGCCGTTTGTTCTGTTCAATTTGCTTGTTTTAATCTCGAGATATGTACAGTTAACAAAGAAAGGGTAGAATCACAATTGTGCCACTTTTACTAGGGAAGAGGGCTGTACTTGTAAATCAATGATAGCATCAAGTTTATCAAGAGTTCCTTCGTAAAATCAAAAGGATGCATCAGTTACACAGCAATACAAAAATGTTTTTACTGTCTTATCATGATACAGGTATAATGATTCTCTTTTTCCACTTAAAACAGATTAAAAGATAAATAAATATTTCACATTCTGCTGTAAAATTAACTACATGTGCATGTCAATGATTTTATCATGGTAATACTGTTCTCTGTCACTGAAGACAATGATGTTAAAAGACAAACAAATATTGCACACTAATAGGTATGAACGCGTATTACTTGTTGGGAGAGAAATTAGACAAAATAATGCACATGCGCTGATGTTGATGCATCTTATTCACGAGCCCCGATGCCGTGAAGTACATTAGACGCATCAACATCAGCTATCATTGATTCACGTGTACAGCCCTCTTCCCTAGTAAAAGTGGCACAATTGTGATATTACCTTTTCGTTGTTAATTAAACATATCTCGAGATTAAAACAAGCAAATTGAACAGAACAAACGGCATTTGAGAGCTAAGACTGCGCCCTTGACGTTGATATAAGCATCATGTCACAACGCTAATTGCTAAAGAGGGCGCTTTTCACTTGCACAACTTTTTTTGAGACAGGCTGTATTGTTAATAACATATTTACAAAATATGTGCATACGACGTATTTGATTTTCAGTTATGTTTCAATCGATAAGACTTGAACCCACAAGCGGTCACCCGATAGCTCCCGATCGAAGTCAAGAGCTTATGGAAAGGGCTCAATATGAAGGCTATTCTGAACATGTAGGGGCCTATCGGTTATGTTGTGCAAAAGACACGATACCCAGTAAAACTGAACTATCCGCAAGCATTAGATATTGATTAAAATATTTGAACAAAAAATCAAGCAATTTAATCATTTTCAGAAATAAATCTGTAATGATTTCCACATAGATGTGGGCAACCTTTTTAATCAAAATTGCCCTTTCTTTTCAGACCGTTTCCGACGTAACAAATCTATATTCACTTTAACCAACATATCTTAACAACCAAAATTCACATGTTAATCAAGTAACTTTTATTTTGCAGCTAAGATTTAGGAGTATATTCATGGGTAATTTTAGGTAGAACTAGGTAGAGCTAGGTAGAACTTTTTGAATGATCCTCGTATATTGATTTAGACAATGAAAAATCGCGTCTACACTTAAAGCCTTGATTTTGAAACTAAACTCCCCACAAAAAAGTTTGGAAACTTTCCAAAACGGCTATATATCAAATATGTCCAAATGTCCACAACAGCATTGCATATTCTTTTCATACTTCTTATCAACCTGGCCACGCGCTCCTGGGGGATGGCATTCCACTCTTGAAGCAAAGTCTGTCTTAAACCAGCCAAGGTGGTTTGATCTGTCACTTAATGCAAACAACTTGAATGCATTAACCCACTCACTCATTCAAAGCAATGAGATGAGCGCAGACAATGGTCAGTTTGGCACATTTTCTTTCTAGACTGGTTCTATTTGGGAAAAATCGCGTTCCTAGCGGCAAGTTTGCGCAAAAGTTAATTTGGGTATGCTAAACTCGAATCTGCTGTCGATGTTTGCCAAGCAATTTTTTGAGACCGTGACCCTTAAAAAGACCACTCAAATGACCCCATAGGATCGTAAAGGGGAAAAAATAATTTGATTCCAATAGCGTGTCAAATTGTGCGTCTGGCCCCGCGGATCTCAGGTAATTGTTGTGCGTATACGCCCTATTCATGGAAGTTATGGGGCACAAAAGGTCACAGGTCGATTTGCTTATTGCGTATGGATCAAAAGTCAAAGTTACTCCAATTTTCGTAAAGGTTGACGCAAATTGTTCGCCTACCTTAGAGGTTTCAGAAAAAGAATAGTTTGTACTATCTGCGATGTCTAGTTAGCATGTTACACAGCAAAGAGTCAAAAGCTATATAGGATTACATAAGATTCAATAGAATTTGCATTTATTTACTGACTTCATTTTTCTGACTCACTTGAACCTGACGACAGTTTGCATCAATTTTTACGAAAATCGTAGCAACTTTAATTTTCACCCCTGTACAACATGCAAATTGATCTTGAACCTGTTGAGCCTCATATTTTTATAAATATATGTCCTACGCGCAAATATGTTGCATTTTTGTGATCCTTACGCCCAGACGAATAATGTGACATGTTTTTTAGTGAATTTGGAATATGTTTAATTTTTGCCCCCTGTATGATCATGTAGGGCTTTGGGGGTCATTTTAGGGTCACGGGTTTTGAATATAGCTTGGCGGATAAAATTTTTAAATTCAGCATACCCGAATGAACTAATTAACTAAAATAATATAATTTAGTTGCCAGCTTTTACTTAAATAAGCACTATTTCTAAAATAGAACCAGTCGATTTAGACCTAAGTTATCGTCACAAATGAGTTGACAGGAAACAGCAATGTTTTCCCATGTTTTCACTGATATGAAACAATAATGGAGATTCAAAAATTTCTGCACCGTTTTTGAAATTCTCCAAACTTTTTTTGAGGAGTTCATATTACAATCGTGTAAGAAGTTAAACAAATATTGATATCGTCCTCCTTAGCAATGCTACAATATGGTTTTAATTATGATTCACCCTGCTTGTTTTACTAAAACTGTAGATCACCCCGGGGGCACTCCAACTTTGGAGGTGACGCGTATGTAGGGCTGTTAAGACCCCTTTTTCAGCATCGCTGTCACCCAAAGACCCCATATTTTTTACGAACACATGCTCGCTCCGCGCTCTGTCACCCGAAGACCCCCTATTTTTCCATTTGATCTGTCACCCTTACACTAGTTAAATTTGAACAGCAACTTTCATTTATCACTGATTTTGTTACTTATTTTGAAAAAATAAAGAAATTTGAAGCCATTTAGAACTAGAAATTCGATTTTCGAGGTTTTTGTGACGCTGTTTTGGTTCTCACTCAAAGATTCCATTAAAAAAAAAAGGTCATGTTCTCACCCAATGACCCCATATTTTTTACATTTTGCTCTCACCGAATGCCAAAAATCATGCTCTCACCCAATGACCCCATATTTTTTACATGTTGCTCTCACCGAATGCCCCTTAGTGCGAAAGCGCCAGCCCTACACCTATATCCATTTCAAATTGAAGTGCCCCCGGGAGATCACCAGGCAATGTGACACAAGATAATGTGACCAAAATAATAGCAGGCTTACATGATAATATTTATTTCACTGTACACTACTGTGACTGCACATACAAATCATAAAGTGCAAATTCTATTCAACGTACCGACATCAAATTCATTTTGAAAAATCGATTATTAAAGTCACAATCAATTAAATTTAGTGTCATTAATACATTGGTTGAAATTAAAGCATAAATATTCCTTACCTGTATAAGCTGAAATAATATTAGATTACGTATCCTCGAGTAAATAACTGACGATCCAAACAGAGCTAAACAGCTCCGAGTATAAATAATTGAACCTAAAAAACAGTGTACAGTAAACGGTTTAATTTAAAACTCACATGGAAGGCATGCAAGGCCGGAAAGAAATGCTGTATGCATAGCTATAAATCATGCTACGATAATTTGTAGATAGAGCATAACTGCCTTCGGGTTGAGTGTGTCGGCGACAGTGCTGTGAAACGATGAACACTACCTACTATGAAATCAATCATATTAATGACACGATTCAATATGTTGAACACAGTATGTTGTGATACTATGAACCATGAATTCACATTATTATTTAATCAATGATGTTTCACTTAAAGCAATATTGTCACATTTTCATTAGAAATAGATTGGTAAATTGTATTTCTTTTTTTTAACAAAACGTTTTCAGTGTCACGTATGCCCCTTTTAATTTGGGTTCGACCAAATGAGGCAATCAAATTACAATTTGTTGGACGCTAAAAATGTTTCATCTTCAATATTGGTCCAACGTGTTTTCTACAGTAGATAGCAAAAAAAATAATAAAAAAAATAACAAAACAAAAAACAGGATACATCAAACGACTTTCCTAAATAATTAATACGTAATAATTGCACGCTAATTATTCTAAATCCCCGTATAAGCCACACATGCTATCTTCAGCAAAAAAACCCCAATAAATAAATAATATAAAAAAAAAAAAAACCACGTGATAGGTCTATGAAGTTATTCCAAAAGATTCCCTGAAATGCGTTCTGCGCGGCCTTCAGAAAATAGTCACTAATGCTACTTTATAAACAAGCTAAGAAGACAGCATTTAGTAAAAAGTCTGAACGAGACTTATGTAGTAGAAAGCAACGAAGATTTGAGATTAATATATATATATATATATGGACAAATGCAAAAGATGACTTGAGCAAGAAGGTAACTAGATTGGACGCTAAAATGCTAAATCTTCGATATAGGTCCTACATTTGACCTTTCAAATATGATATGTCAAAGGACTTTCCTAAATAATTAAATACGTATTAACTGTACGCTAAAAATGCTAAATGCTAAATTTCCGGTATAATCTTCAGGATCTTCATGCTATCTTCAGTAGATAGCGAAAAACCTTTGTTCAATGCCTCATAAAACAAGCTAAAATGATGGTATAGCTAATAAACATTCTGAAAGAAACTCATGTAGTAGACATATGTGAAGTTCTGAGACCTGAAATGAGATTAAAATATAGAGATTGTTTTTAAAGTGACTTCTGTATATAGTAAAGAGATGAAGAGCAAGAAAGTATAACTACTGTAGTCGACTAAATATAAATTCTGAACGATACCTGTTTAGTAGAAAGAAATGAAGTTATGCGATTTATGAAATTAAAATATAGAAAAAAACCTGCAAAAGGTGACTTCTGTAGCAAAAAGAGACTAAAAATTTTCAATTTTCAATAATGCCCTATATGCTATCTTCTGTAGATGGTGTAAAAATATGATACAAGACGTCCCTAAATAATTAATACGTAAAACTTGTATGCTAAAAATATGCTAAATGCTAATGTCCGGTGTAGTCCCTACATGCTGCTATCTTCAGTAGATAGCAGAAAATTGTATCAAACTTATTCCAAAATAATTTCCTCAAACGCAGTGCAGTTGAAAGAAATACCGATACCGTTCCGAGACCGAATGAATTAAAATATAGAGGGCCAGGGGGAAATGCAAAATTGGCCTATTGCAGTAAAAAGAGATTATGAGCATGCTTTGTTGTCCAACAAAAACATCAAATTTTGCTGAGTCCAGTTAACACTTTTAAAAAAAAGGGTCTAAGTGACCAGTTATAAGACACTTTCGGTGACCTAGGGGAAAAATCAGACCCCACATTAAAAGCCATGTGCTCAAAGTTTTCACCTATGTTACTGTCTGAGTATTTTCCTGGGAAATGGTGAATTGCAATGTGTGGCTGTAAGTGAAGTTGGGACATGCCACAATATCAGGGTTTGAAAATAATAAATCAAATCATTAAAAATTGTATAGTATAGCTTTTCCTCAATGTAACAAGTCTGCATTTTACCTGTTCAATCTATTTATGCGAGTATATTTACACAAAAAAACTACACAAGATTCAATCAAATTAAAACTCTCTTTCTAATATATTTCTGTTTCAATTTACAAAATTTCACATAACAAAACCAGCATCATTATCAAACATAACACATATAGCAGTATGCAACAAAAATACTTTGTATCCCATGCCATTTCGTAAAGAATTATGTCAAACAGTATCAATTCTGGAATTGAGAGCATTCTCTACATAGAAACAACTAAAAGTGCATGATCCTTTTATTAGGCAAAAAAATAAAGGTTTGTCTCAAAGCTCACGAGTGGTTTGAAAACAAATGAGCAAGGCAATGTTTTTTTTTTTTATTCCCGACTTGGTATTTTTATGGTATTTTGAGAAAAAAAAAAAAATGCTTGTGAGCTTTGAGACAAACCTTTTTTTTTGCCTTATGTCTATAGGGCAGCTATTGCAAATTACGACTTCTTGCACTAAACCCTCAATATATATTTTTATTAGT
This sequence comes from Amphiura filiformis, assembly GCF_039555335.1. NCBI lineage: Eukaryota > Metazoa > Echinodermata > Ophiuroidea > Amphilepidida > Amphiuridae > Amphiura > Amphiura filiformis. The sequence goes on along the minus strand of NC_092633.1, from coordinate 54,610,022 downwards.
TTGTCAGAGTGCCAAATATTGATTCATCTCCTTATAAATCCTCTTGAATTTTATGTATGTAGACAGGGGATCTCACAAGAGAGTGTCAGAGGGCAGCATATCAATTTGGCTATTCCATTTCAAATTCACACTCCCTCTGTGGAAGATTTTGGAAATATCTACTATAGGGGGAGTGTGGATTTAAATCTGAATGATAGCAGATACATTTTAAACTCACCCTCCCTCAGTTGAAGATTCCGGTTGAATCTTTCTCTGAGGGTGTATGAAATTCAAATAGAGCTGCCTAATGTGTTCATTCCATTTGAAATTTATCCTCCCTTGTGAAGATATTTTCAAAATCTTCCACAGGGGTAGTGTGGATTTTAAATGGAATAGTCCATTACTTATGGTGATTCAACATGGTAAGTTAGGGTGGCGTACATGGTAATTTACGCTGCAGTGCCGTGTTCCATGATCCCTGTTCACAAACAAACAAATCAATATTCGATGCTATGACAACGGTCAAACTCATGATCAGTGTTCGAAATAAGCACTTATCCTCTTGTCCTCTTGTCCAAAAATCACTCGGGACAACCAAATTGAGCTACGTACTTATCCCCTGGACAACCACTATATTTTACCTCCAAAAATATGACACATTTTGGGGACAACCAAAATGTTTTGAGGACAAGCATTATTTATGCTTCAGTTATCCTCGGGACAACCTCCATATTTTCCTTATTTCGGACACTGCTCATGATGATATGATCAGTCCTCAATAACCACACACCGATTGTTTTCCATGATTAATTTTGAGTAAAATAACTCAATTACTTTGGAATGCATGATACTGTTACAAGCCGAGATCTATTTAGATGCATATTCAAGGTGAGTGGTCCGATATTTTTCATAGTGTTTGCTTCCTTACATGGAGGCATATCACCAGCACACTTGATACCACAATGGTGGATATGGCTTTTGCTTTTTTGTTAATACCAATTAAACACCTCTTGAGTCTTAAGTCTTAAGATAAGTACTCCATAAATAAGCTGAGCTGATGCTGTCGCTTGTCCTTGGAGGATGTGTTATGCAAAAGTGCCTCTCAACCTACATATCGGTGAGAAAATGAGCTTGTTAATCATACTTTACCTGGTCTGTGATTGGTTACCATCACATAACTATGGTAGGTAGTACTAGGTACCTCCCTTGTTACACCATGCTAATCAATCACAGATTGCATGGGATTTGATTGACAGGAACATCAGACGTGAACTAGTTTCTTTATTTCTGTATTTTATCATATTAAAGCAATATTATAACATTTCCATAAGAAATAAATTTGTACTTATTTTCCACAAAATGTTAGTTTTTACTGTCAAATGTGTCCCCTTTTAATTTTAAGCCAAACACATGGGGTAAAACAAAGAAAATCATTTTCCAGCATCTATGTCATCAATGTGTGTCACTGTGTCCATCGTGACCGAGGTCAGTCCTTTTGATGCATTATGGCCATCCCGTACAGCATATAGAGTATTAGAAACATCACGTATGTGTTCGACTAATATTTGTATTGTATGAATAAAAAGATAGGACACATCATCTTATCAAAAAATCTCAGATTTTGTCACAAATACAGCCCCCAAGCCAAGATTTTTGCAGGGTATGTTATTTTAGTAAACTACATCACAATTGTGTAAAAACTCAGAATTTTGAAAAACATTGATAGCGTCCTCCTCGACAAATGTTACAATATTGCTTTAAAGGGGAGCACAAATATCTGGAAATTGACCATTTTGATATCCATTTAATCCAGTAGTAATTAATTTTATGAGGACAGATTAGTTGCAAGACATAGGATTGATTGCATCATATCCCACAATGCAAATTGATTCAGGTGACCAACAGGTGCACATATAATGAAAGACTGAGATAAAAAGACTTGATCACATCTGACGGCATCTGTCAATCAAACTCGAGCACGGTTTGTTTACAAGATGACTTACTGAACGTGGCAGTATAACCAGGCGCCTTATTGTTAATATTGCACCTTCAAACATACAAACCATCTCAAAAGTTGGGTCTTTAAAAGTAGGAAACTTTCTTTCCTGAAGGCATCATGTCAACAGTGCCTAGAAAAGATGCTTTTTGCCTGGTAACCCTCCAATCGGCACCAGATAAATCGGCCTTCCTTTTACGCGCTATTAACCAATTAAGGATCGTAGGTAATTTTGTTTGATAGTGACGTCAGACGCAATAAAGTCTTTTTATCTTTGTCTTTCATTATAGTGTTTACATTATGCACTGCAGAATATGTGTAAAAGCCCCAATGAATGATGGGAACATCACGATTTAGATTTCTTGCAGTGTGGTAGGTACATGATGTGTTGCCAGGCCAACAAAACTGGCCTTTAAGGTTATGTTGTAAGCATCATTAGAAAATCTGTCCAATCCCACAATGCTGATCATCATCATTGTCATCATCATCATCATCTTATTATTATTATTATTATTGTTGCTGATGTTGATGTTAAGTTTATAATCATTATTTTCCACTCTATTCACCCCCACTTGATTCAGCAACGTGTTTAACACAATTTGATTCCATAAAGCATTTATTTCTATCTTCTTTTCTCTTCGGTTTATGGTTTTTATTATTGATCTCAAATGGCATTTTGAATTGTGGGTAGCTTTTAACTTAAACAATATGCAAATTTGTTACAAAATTATCTATTTCTTCAGCACAAAATAGCAATATCTCATAGTTATACAAATCATAAAAAATAGTACAGAAAATCAGAAATGCATAAATTACAGTTTCAATCTGATAATGCAGAGAGTGTATATATCTACACTATATACATATGGGGAATTGACACTCATCATAATATCATACATAAACAATTTAGATATATATATATATAGATAAATATATACATAGGTAAGGACAACATTTTACATCACTATGTTACAAAGACGATAAACAAACATAGTTTTAAAACTTTCAACAGAAATTAATGAAGGGAAATATTCATTAACCTGGCAATTCTTTTTGGTAACAACCTGTCACCATAATCAGGCAGTAGCGACTTGCTGACATGTACAATGACTATTCTTTTGCTTTCTCTTACTGATGTATAGTAACTCATAGTAATTCTAAGGTAACTTATATAACTCATAAGATAACTTGCTCCTATAATTGAAGACCAAATTAAAAAGACTAGTTTGCGTATGACGTCCTGTCAACCAGACCAAAAATGCTGTACTGCGCAGGACAGCAACCAATCACGTCGCGCCTTTGCCCCGACGTCATACGCAAACTAGTCTTTTTGATTCAGTCTTCAATTATACCCAGTGGCATAGCATCATAGGGAGAAGGATGGCACATGCCCACACCCAATGATTTGATTTAGAAAATCCTATAGGAAAATTGATGAACAATAGCTTGTGCCCCCCCCCATCAGGCATGGTGCTCTCCCCATCATGCTCCTACCCATAACATAACTCACAAGATAGCATAATACATTTAAAAACCTCATAAGGTTACTCACAAATAAAGTAGCTCATAACAAAACTTGCAGAATATCACTCAGTTTGGGAATACTAGTATGGATTAATTAATAATACAGGGCTAACAAAATTCACTCCAAAATTTCACAAAATAGATCAGAATTTTTTTTTTGTAATTGGATAAAGTTCACAATTTCACACAAGTACTCTTTTCATTGAATCTGTTCAAAATATAGCTCCTGTTATCAAAAACATATGTTTTGCCCTGGATTAACCCTAACTGCCCTATCCCTACAAACTGTTCAGCCCAATAAGACTGAAATAAAATAAAAATATCTGATTGGCTGATCAATGCACTTGACAACAAGCCGGCTGATCCATTGGTCTTGGTAGCGGTAGCGTAGTAAGGCGACCTTGTCAATTCTACTGCGATCGCAATTCACCAGCGCATACCGGACCACGGAAGTTTAAAAAAACAACTTTAAGGTTGTGTATTCCATATGGGGTATGGGTTTCAACTGGAATATCCTATATGTTGCTCTCTACCGCCAAGCAGCAACAAACTTGCGAAACTTGCGAAGTTTCAGGTGTTTGATTCATATACATCAGGCATTTTCTAAATCATAAAAAACATAAATCAATCAAAATTTCCATCTGAATATTATTGCCGGAAAAACCGTTTACATATGAACTAAAAATAATATCAAATGCTATTAAATCAGATTAAAAACAATAAATAAAATCCTTTATTTACATGTTCATATGCAAACATGCAGATTGCAGGTTTAGAAAGCAAATTTGGTAATTATCAGTATATATAATCATAACTCATCAAACACATATTTTACATAAGCAAATTATAGACTAAAAAACTAAAAAAAAGTTTGTTTTCCTGTAGGCCATGAGAATTCTGTTTTCCGGGAACAATTTGAGTGCATTTCATGTTCTCAAACAATTATAACCAGGGAGATGAGATCAAGTTGTTTATCGTGCATTTGACTTGCTGAAGAATGGGAAAACATACCATAAAACAGATTATCTCACTTGTTCCCAACCCATCTTTCAAAATTAATATTCTGACATAGTGTGCATACAATATCCCTTCAATTTATATTAACACAAAAGTGGCACACAGCTTCAATTCCCAGGTGAGAACAAAATTTGAGAATTATTTACATTCTCAAATTCACTTAAAAGTTCATATGTGATGCAATCAACCATATTGTAATTTGGTTTTTCTTATATGATAGTAAAAAGCAGTAACAAAGCTGTATTGTGCAGAAAACCCCGTTGAAATTGAGCAACCAGTTCAAAAGATATAAGCAATTAAAGAGTTTCCAAAACAAAAGGGAACATAAAAAATATTACCTTTGTTTGGCTATATCTCAAAATCAATATTTCCGAGTTCCGACTGATTTTGCTTGATCGCATCACATATATCACCAACATGGATCATCTACAATTATAACAGTAAAACTATAAAAAAAAATAACATAAAAATCCTTTCTCATACTTTCATACACTGATGGAATGATAAGAGATGAAATTGAGAATAATCCTGAAAATAAAACTACTACCTAAAAGTACTGATTAATGTCAATCACATGTGTTCCTGGTAGTTTGACTTATGAAGCACATCAGTGATGAAAGAAGGAAATCATCTAAATCCTGCCTGTAAGATGACTTCCCAATTATGATGACAACATGGTATTTGTCATCCATTGGGATATTTCTGGTGGATTAATTTGGACTTATGATGCACATTAGTGTTATAAGAAGGGAAACCAATTAACCAAGTAAACTCCTGTACTACAGATGAATAAAGAAACCCTGTGATTTTTATAGTTAGGTTTCCAGCAAATTCAGCTCTTAAATTATATGCAGCATAGCACGCCCCTGAGTTTTAAAAGATACTACAATTGGGCTTTAAAATAAGAGGTAACAGGTGCAAATCCTGGAATGATTGACTCTTGTCATTATCTGTGACTTGCCAATGGGCTATTCCAGTTATACACCCCCTATGAAAGACATGACCCACACAGGTGGTTTACATTTCAAATTGAGACACCCATTCAGGTAACCCCATTTGATATTCACACTCCCTGCGTGGGAGATTAAGATCATGTATTCCATACAGGGTGTATAGATTTCAACTGGAATTGTCCAATTTGCTATATCAACCTATACATTTATTCATCTTTTCCTGCTCCAGACTGGGCTAGTCCATCATTGAATCATCCTAACAACCAAATTTGACAGTTTTAGCCAATCCAGATCCAACAATTTTCATTTAAAAAAAAGTGGAAGATTATACAAATTTCTGCCACTTTCAGCTTGATTTTGGCATCAAATCCCCCCCTTGACCACATGTGACATGATCAAGGGGAATAAGTCACATTCTAATGTTCAATTAGAATTTTTTTACATCATTTTCTGGCAGTTAACAAATGCTACATTTTGATGCAAACCCCATCAAAATCATACATCAGGTTACAGAGTTACGAGCAATTTATCAATGGCTGAAAACAATATAAAACAAAAGAATTTGAAGACTGTTTTTGCTAGCAACATCCGACTCATTCCCCTTAATCATGTCACATATAGTCAACTAGAAATGAGATAGTACTGATATATGGGTTTCAATGGAATATCCCATTACTTGTTAATTACAATCACAGCTCAGCATTGTCTTCCATCAGGATGTTCCTGGTAGTTTGACTTGTGAAGCACCTTATTGAAGAAAGGAGGAAGCCAGCTAAAATCCTGCCCATAAGATGACTTTCTTATTGCGATCACAGCTTAGCATTTGCCTGCCATTGGGATGCCATGCTACTGCTACTACTGTTGAGCTGTGAAAAAATCAAACAAGATCATACATTTCCTTTAATGGCACAAATATCGTCCAGCTTCTTGCGGGTGATTTTCATTGCGATAGATACAACCCTTAATGGGTTATTCCACATGAAATTCAAACAACCTATATGGAAGACATGACCTTACTCTCCCACACAGGGTGTATAGATTTCAAATGGAGTCACTCATTTAGGTAACCCACGTGAAATTCACACTCTCTTTGTGGGAGATTAAGGCTGTGCCTTCAATAGGGGTGTACGGATTTCAACTGGAGTAGCCTAATTTTCCAAAAACGTCTTCCACAATTTCTTGTTGTACGCTGCAGACAGCATCGTCCGCAGCAGACAGCGCTGCCGCTGCAGATAGCGACATCTGCAGACGTTGTCTGCTCTGCAGACAGCATCATCCGCTGCAGACAGTGTTGCCTTGAGACCCAAAACCTTGTTTATGTACACAAACCAGGTATAGACAAATTCAATGACTTGAGGTGTGCAATACTTTCACAATTCAGAGAAGATTTTGCAGGTCTGAATTTATCACAATAGACTAAAGAGAATGCTATAGCAAAATTTGAAAGTGAAATTTGCATAATTTTCTGCTATTCTTACATTTAAATTTGGCATCACTGAAATCTTCAGAAAACAGGACTCTCTATCATTTTCACTTTGGTAAACCCCAAATATGGGACAGTCCCTCAAAATCTGAGACGGTATTCGTCTCCGCTCAAAATGAGGGACAGTTACACCGATTGCATTCAAATTCCGGCTTTTTCGCCAAAAATTGCTTTTAGTTTTTGTCAGGCTGATGACTTTCTGAATATAGTATTAAAAACATGAGGCTATAAGTGTGTCTCGTCTTAAGTTGAGAGTGCCATCAGTGTGTTTACGCAGTTGCGTCACCAGATGCAAACAAACTGATCTTCTACTTGTGTGTATACATCCCGCAGGATTAAGTTAGCATGTGCGATGTGAAACTGCCACTGGGAAATACACACATAGCATTATTCTAAACACTATCTCTCACCTTGAGACAAGATGCCCTGTAGATGGAGTTTGGGCTCTCGTAAATAAACCCTCGGCAAACAGTAATGAAATTGTACTGGTGAATATATACTTCAAACAGAGATGTGTTATTGTAGTCTTGAAAACAGGAATATTATGTCAAAACATGTTTTGTTTTATACATTCTCTTTGTTTTTCATTTAAAGAGAATGATGAAATAAAAATTACATCCTACAATACCACTTACTTGTGTTCCTTGATTGTTTTTTCTAGTTTTCCTGATTGTACATTCCAGACACATATTGTGCCATCTTGGGAGCCTACTGCAGCTAGCACACCGTCTGGACTCAAGGCCGCTCTTGTGTAATCTAAAACCACTTTAAAACTATCAGCACTGAAATTAGAAAGATGTGATACAATATCAAATAGAACACTAGAATTAATAACAATCACTTTCCATGTGTGCTAAATTACAGTTTCAAGCTCAACCCTATAAATGGTCTACTGGCACATGTTAACAACTAAGAAATTGAGAACTCTTTTAGTAGAAAACTTTTTTGTTTCAAATGCTTATTCTTATCAGAACTTTGAACTGACTTAGAACATCATTTAAAAAAATCAAAAATTTTGTGAGAAATGGGTAAAACAAATTTGAGTTCAGATTAAAATGGAAAAAGTGGTACCTTTTCGCTAAATTAATTTTTTGCGCTTTGCCAATTTTGAAAGATTTCCTGGTTTTTTTATTCTCAATTTAAAATTTCCTTACATTGACCTATACCTTATTTTCATGGTAGCAGCTTATTCAGGCCTCTAGATACAGATCCTCTCTGTTATACAGCTGTGTGATCTTCATATGAAAACACAGTTTTAATGCTTTGACAACTTTATCTCATCTCCAAAGCCTTCAGAAGGACATATTAATGTTAACATACAACACTTGAATATGTGACACGATCTGGTCCATGGGGCCAAAGGCGGCAAATTTGAAACTGAGATAAAGGCAAAAATATGGAGTAAAAAACAATAAAATACATAAGCAAATACACATCACAAAACCTCATAACTTTAGAATAGGGATGACCATCATAATTTCATGTTGCCCCTTTTGCTACAAAAGATTGTTTTCTGGAAAGAACTCATCAACAGAAGTATTTTGGTGGTTAAATGGTCAAAATCGGTCAAAAACTTTTCAATTATGAATTTTCAAAGTTTCCCATTCTGACCGGTCATTGGAGCGAAATAAATTGACAAAGTCTAAATATAGCAATGTGAGCAAAATTGGTATAAGCATATATTTACCTTTTATATTTCTTTATTTTAATATATATGCAAACATGAAACAAGCATATTGTGAAAGTATCAAAGGGTTTCTTATGAAATGGCACTTTACTAGTCAATAGCATTAAGTATTTCTTCAAACCGAGGCACTGAAATCATGCTTTTAGAAAACATTTGCCAAAAATCATCCATAATGGCCAAAGTGGCACAAAATCAAAAGTCCAGGTGAACTTTTTTTCCACAACAATATACACTACACATAAGAAAAATACTAATGTACTACAAGGGATTTTCAACATAGGAATCCAAACAATCAAGTACCAACATGCACAGCTTTATCCTGATATCACTTCTGGGGTTTTAACAAAATGTTTAACCTCTATTGTGATTGGCAGCAGCATAAGGTATCTCTTTGATAGCTGATAATGCCCAGCCATTCAGCAAGTGGCTAATAACAGACCTTGATAGGCTTGAATGAATACTGTCATGTGCTACAAAACCATCACATCCAGGGCCTGGTCACGCCATATGCTACAGAGAGCACAGTACTTTAACAATGGAGTGAAAGACTCATTATTGATTAGGCGCGTATTTTTTAAAAGTACGGCTCCTGTGCGTAATATAGCAGCAAGTCAGTGCAGATGGTATAAATATAAGAAAATGTTTAGGGTTGAGATCAGGTGAATAATACAACAAATGAGCATGAAACTTCACATTTATGTTCAGAAAGGTGTCTATTTAACATGATTCGAAAGGTGTTTGGAAATTCAAAGGGAAGCTGGTGATTTAATTTTTAACTCGAGATCTACTTGTCCGTTTTTTTTTTTTCCTTTTTACAGAGGGTATGATAGAGGTAATAACAACAACTCTGCCAAATTACAGCTCAGTAGGTCAAGGTGTTCACCTGATCTTTTCATCTGAATATTTTGTGCCATTCTGAGCAGTGCTGCACTGGGCCACTGGCAATTAAGCGCACTGTGGCGATTGACCAATTTTGACTCACACTTACAGAAAAACCAAAAAGTTATGATGCTGTAATTTGCAGGATAGTTACAAAACATAATTGGCATTAACATCTCCAATTTTTACAGAAAAATTATGAAAAATAAAAGAATGAGCTCAATTTAGAAATGTCTGTGCAAGCAGTGCACAGTTGAGCTCCCTGCATGTCTATGGGAGTGTTCTAATCAAGTTGATGGTTCATTGGTCATCCCTATTTAGAACCAAGTATGCTAGACCTTTTGTGTTTTCAGTATATGATATCCTAATATTACTACAAGGTAATAATTATAGTAACTCAATTTTTTTAAATGCCTCCATGGAGTAAATTTAGCACTTCACGCATTCAATGTATTGTTACAATATTTCACTCCGGAATTTCTTGTCATGTATCCAGCTTATAATGTCCTATCATGGTAAGATAAAAGAGGTTGGACTTTATCATCAAATGAAGAAGTCTCGGGACCACACTGCATATTGCTCAATTGTGACATACAGTCTTTGACTGGTAGCAATACTTTGAATTTCTCGGGCCCAGGCTGCATATGGTTCAATCGCAAAAATACAGTCTGGGTACTGTAAAGATCTGGTTGACTGTGATTGACCAGTTGATTCTAACATCATTCACAATTGATCAGTAACATCGAGGTGATCAAATCAGGGTTGATGATTTTTTTGATTTAAAAAAAAAATTTAAATCTGATTTTTTTTATTTAAATCAATTTTTAAAAAAAATTTTAACTCCAAGAGCTCCTATACCCCATAATGAAGTGAAACAGTCAATTTAAGAAAAAAATTAACTTACATTTATCAAAAATGGTAAAAAATTAAAAAAGTTGATTTAAATCACTGATTTAAAAAAAAAATCAAGTGATTTAAATCACGATTTAAATCAAAGATTTAAATCAAACAACCCTTGTACAGATCAGTGTAGTTTACAACCTGTGATATGCAATTATTTTTCATAGCTATTGTAGTCAAATCATTGGTATTTTTCTGTATACAGTGTCAACACATTAAAAATCACCAACAATAAAAATTGTGAAACAATCCCATCCAATAATAATTCCCAGGGGTTTGCAAAACATGTGCTAGTTGCTGGATTATTTGTACCTGGTTTTTTTTTATCCCATTTTAAAGGTTATCATAACATACTGTGTGCCCACATTACTCCCCTTTCCCCTTTTGATCAGGAAGCAAAGTTTTACAGGCTCAATTAACCTAAAAGATCCATCCCCCCAACTGTTTAATTTCCTACAGCAACATATTTCTTTATCATTGATTATTTAATTATACCCTATTTTAAATGAACTTGACAACAATTATAAAATGGGGTACAGTGACCTACTTAAAACCATGTACAAAAACTGGGTGCATGACATTGTAGAACTTATTTAGAAAATTGACCAAACTTGAATATTAGATAAATGTATTCAAATTTAAAACTCTTGAAAAAATATAAGGTATAGCAATATGAAAAGACTTTTCTTTCATGATACTATTAAGGCCAAAATATGATCATGTTTTCAAATTTAAAACTGTATGTCTAAGTTGACTGAACACTCCGATGTGTACTGTATGCAATTAAGTGCTGGCTCAGAGACACACTTACATATATATACACATAGTAATGCATTTATATGGCTATACAATGTATAAGCAGTTATATGCTGCATGCATGTACAGAACATCACTTTATGAATATTCATAGCAATCTGTCACAGTAGGGAATATAAGACCTCTAAACAAACTGGCAACACAGGCGGCAGGACATGCATGCACTTCCAGGTTCAGGTCATTACTGAAATCACATCATATTATTCTGAGTTGCCATGTGTTGGACATTGCTAAGTTTACATACACAATTCAACCATGGCATCATCCTACTTGACCAGTGCAGAGGAGGATTTAATGTGTCCACTATGCTTTTATCTATTCATTGACCCACATACACCAAAACAACTGAATTGTCCTCATATATACTGCCAACTGTGTCTGGGACAGTTGCTGCAAAAAGGCACACAAGTTATTTCATGTCCAGAGTGTAGGAAAATCAGTCGCGTTCAACATGGGGACATATCCTTGCTACCAACTAATATCAGATTGAGAAGTCTTGCTGAGAAGCACCAAAAACATGCAAAAAAACCTCCCAATACCAAGTCAAGTTCAACAAAACCTGAACCAGCAGCTGAGAAAAAATCAGACAGGGTACCATTGTGCTCAAAACATGAAGGTGAAAAACTGCACTTTTACTGTTTGACTTGTCAAGTCGCTGTCTGTTTGGCATGTCTTGCTATAACTCATGAGCGACCACAGCATAATGTCAAGAATGTGACAGATGTACACAGTGAAAAGCTACAGATTATGGAAGCCACAGTGAAAAGAAATGAGAAGAAAATATTGAACCTCAAGAAACAGGCACATCATGTAACTAAATGTGAGCAAAGAATTCATATTCATCTCAAGCAATCAGAGGACGATATTGATAGAGCTGTTGCGATGGCTTTTGCTGCTGTAGAGGAGCAAGCACAAAAACTTAGGACCAAATTACGTGAAGGTCAGGAGTTGGAGAAATGTGAACGTCAAAAGGTGGCATTGAATAAGCGAGTGCATGATCTGCAAACTGTAGTTAATGATACTAAAGCGTTGATAGCAAAGGGCACATGTCATGAATACTTAGGTCAGCATGCAGCATTGGCAAAAAAGTTGAATGACTTGGAGATTGCAGATAGAGAAAAAATAGCAGATAGTGAAGTGTACCTCACTTCATATGGATTCATGAAAGATTCTTTACTAAACTTGGGACAAGTATCATCTGTAAGAGTGCGAAAGATAGAGCTACATACATGTTGTAAATTTAAGTTCCGTAACATTATCAATAACATTTCAACAGGGCCTGGTGGTATATTAACATTAACTTTTCGAGAAAGTAAGTCAGTTCCCGTTTACAAGATGTGTCAGGATTCAAAAGCCAAGCTTATGCATCAGTTTGATCTAGTTTCTACGGACACTGACCCTATTGTTGCAGTGACTGAGGCAGGAAAGTTCATGGTTGGAGGAGCTACATATCAATCTCCATGTACGAGGCTTCATGTGTATTCTGCATTAGGAATACATGAAAAATGTCATATCCTCTTTGAGGATCATGAATTTAAGCTGGTCATTGTTGCAATTACTCAAAGTGATGAGAGGTGGCACATTCTTGCCGGGGATTTCCATTATTGGCGTATCATGTCATACACTGCGACATGGGTCTCTCCAGAAGAGCTTCAAGTAAAGCCTCAAACATCAATGAATTTGCAATCAATACAATTGGTGCCGTGGCAGATAGTTCTTATATATGAGCAGCATGGAAATATGCATATTGCGGTATCAAATTTAGAGGACCGAGTGTGTGTATTTCGTTTCTGGGGTAAGGACTGGTGTGATTTGAATCAGGCCTATTATCGTCAACCAAAACATCATGAACATTTAGTGACATGTATTGACATTGCTAATCCCACTGCTATGTGCTATGATAAGGCAACCGACTGTTTACTTATTGGTCGTAAAGACGCAGAACAAGATGCAGAAGATGGTGGTGTTGTAGAGCAATACTGCTGGCGCACCGGACAAAAAATAGCATGCCTTGTGGAAGGACTGAAAGACCCCAGAGCTATCGCTTTCACAGATGATGGTTTGCTTGCTGTAGCTGATGATAAAGCTGTTAAGTTCTACAAAACATCAGTGTAGAGTCTAGATCCAAAGCAGATAACTGGCTGAGTTTCTAACTGTACATGTCGACTAGACTATGTCATATGGCTCTGGTTTTTTTAACATGTATCAAAAGTGTGAACTAAGAGGGTAAAAATGAAATTGACAGAAGACACTTAAAATATGTCATTTCTCAAAGCAGATGACTTGAATTTTATGAAAATACAAAACTTGGAGCTTAATTCTGTTCATTTGGTCTGTAAACTTTAAAACCCTTTAGCCAAATAAGATTTTTTTTCTAAAAAAGCAACTTGTTGCCAAAGCTAGATGTTGCTTACAGTAATGCCCATTAGTTACCAAATTAGTTGTGATAGGAAAATAATGAGTGCAAGTTACTATTGACCAAATATGGCCATTCTGCGATCACTTTTAGGTAACTTTTCAGGCATATGAAACTGAAAAATGGGCAAAATAGCAGGTTTGGTGGTCAAAAATATGCTCTAAATGTAATTTATTTCATCCACATATATTGCTAATTCATATGTGAACAAGGTAATGATAACCAAGTACTGACATATCAAAATAAGTTTGATAATGCCTTTATAGTAAAAATGTAACTCTCTATACTTGTGGGTTTCGGATGTTACATTATTATGTTAACATGCATTATTTGCAGGTATCTGGCCCTATTTCTAAGCATATACTAGTTCAAAAATGTAAGTGATGATCACTGTCAGATAATTAAAGCTGATACTTTCAAATCTAATCATCATTAAATGATATTTTCATCTTCCTGAAGAACAAATGTTAATTTAGATATATACATGTGGCTTATTCCATGAAGTTGGGACACATTACAAATTGGGAGAATTTTATAGTATAAATGCAGTTTAATATTTCTTATATGAACCTTTTCTCCTCAGTTGATATTTATATAAATAGATATGAAGTTTAACTTCCATGTAAAAGTTACTTGAAAATTGTACCTATTATATTCTTATTTTTACGGGCCATTAAGTGGTTGGTGTCCAGCACTTTTTAGGGCAAAAAACGTGACATAGAAAAAGCAAGTATGCGGAATACAAATAATTTCAATTGTAACATCAAACAGTCACAGTTTTACATAATATTACATGAATTAATGTTGGTAGTAGCTAAAAAGTACATTTAAACAAAACAGAAACCAGTCAATTAAAATTTATGGGATGTCAAAAATGAGCTTCCCGATGCTACACGCGGTGTCCAGAAAAATAAGTGTAGCATCGGTATAACAGCTCACCCACAGCACATACATGTATCATTCAAATCAATTTGTTTTGTGTTTTTATTGATGTAAACGTGTTTATAGGAAATTTGACCAGCATTTGTGCCTAAGCTCTCAGTCGTTTTAAAATTTCATGAGAAAATGTCACTGTGGTGTCCACGTGTAGCATCGGGAGATTTCAAACCATTATACTTGCTTACAGCAAGGTCAGTACACATACTGACATGAATGGACTTATTTTAAGATGTGACTGGGTAGGGGTTTTCAAGGGAACTTGATTTGAGGAGCTGCCATTTTACCTAAGAGTAAATATTTTGAAAAAATGGTGCGGTGTCCATGTAGCATCGGGATGTAGCATCGTGATCAAAGTATAGCATTGGGAAGCAAACAGTTAAAATGTATGTAATTTCTTCTTATATTTTGAAACTAGATGACAAACAACTAAACATATTAACTTTTGAGGGCAGGCAAACATTGTAAAATATTTATGTGTTCAATACAAATTTTTATGCACTATTAGACACGGTGTCCATGTAGCATCGGTACACAGTTTTGTCAGTTTTATGTATTCACCAGTTTTTTAGGTATCCTTGTTTTATTTTTTCGACAACTTTTAATGTTCGTAGGCTCAAATATAATTTTTAAATAACTTTACCACAAAGTATGATTACTTCTTGTGCAAAACTCACAATCCTACCTATTCTACAGGACACGGTGTCCAAGTAGCATCGGTAGAATTATGTTGAATTTTTGCAACAAAGGCAAGTTTTTTTTACTTCTAGTTTCAAAATAAACTACCAGCTGTGAATCTAATACTTTCTGAACCATCCTAGGTAGCTGCAAATATATTCCTTGTGAATTTTAGATACAAAAAGAAATCAAACATAATTTTGAATAGATTTACCTGTCATCCTTCATTTTCGATGCCTCATAACTTTTGTTTCTGATTTAAGATAGTGTAATTGGTAATATTATGCGAATTTGCCATGGTAGGACATCATAAAAAAGTATTTTATTAAGACATGTTATGGACAGTATGTTTAAAATAGAGAGAGCTAGTATAAAATGGTGTCCATGTAGCATCGTGATATTTGCCTCGACTACTGAACAACAAAGCACTTCCACAGAAATTCTGTACTTTCCAATGTAAAAAGATCACTTTTTTGTTGAAGTATGATAGTTGAAGTAACTAAAACACACATTACATTTAGAATTAAGTCATTTTGAAATTTTGACCCTTATGTCACACTTTGTGCCCCAACTTCATGGAGTTAGCCATGTACTGATATCCACATTTATTCATATACATTGTTACCACATCCTTATTGTAAATGTGCACTGGACATCATAATAAATCAAATTAATTAGCTCCCTGAAGCATTAAGTTGATAATACAAAGGGCTACACCTTTCTTACAAGCATAATCAGGCTCTCTTTTACGTCTTCCCAACTTCCCAGAGTGTTTCGGATGTTACATTACGTTAACATACAATTGCAATCTAATTTAACTAATTGAGGGAAACATTTGTGACATTTCATTGTTTAGCATAAATATCAATCACTTTGAATCAGAAAACCTGTTGAAAATATTCAAATGATTCAAAATATGTACAAATACTTGTATAATTAAAGGAAGTGATTCGGATGTTACATGCTGTTAACATTTTTTAAAAGTTTGATGGTTGGAAGTTGAATTAACAAACATAAGATCATTGCATATGTACAACAGGTATGTTGCCATGATGGACACAGAAATGTTTTAATGCAAGGCACAATCATTATCATTTGCACATATATATAAAATATGCAAAAACTGATGTGTATTAAAACAGTTCAAAAGGCTGTATTAACAAATAATTCCCATGAAACTTGTTCTGTTATTAAGAGTATTTTTCTTAGTGGTTAATTTGTTTCCATTGATAATTTATAGTTTTATTGGATATAATGAAGCTGTATGAAGCATAATAAGTATTTCTCCTGCTTCATTTCTGGTATATGTGCATAGTGATTCCAATATAGGCCTAACACATGTACATGTACATATTTAAAAAGGTTCACTTTTTTATGAAAATGCAGCTTTTTTCAATTTTGAAATTAAATGTTATCATTGTTATGATAAAATTGTTACTTAATTATTTTCAATAAGTTTTAGATATCATCTAGTGCTAAAATATTATAAAGTTTTTGAAATTACAACTTTATTTTGGACTTGTTAACAAAAAATGGGTAACATCCGAAACATATTTTAAATCAAAGTATTTTGTTAGTGTATGGAAAAATACTCAGTGTAAGTTGCTTTTCAAATTTAAAATAAATTTCTTAGGAAATGTGTATATGTCAGTAATGAAATTAATTTGAAAGGAGTGAACCAAATCAATTATGTTGCCTTTTATCTTATGTGTTGTGCATAGAGACAATAGATATTGTAGAGCTAACAACTTGTAATTTTATCCACTAGCAAGGTTT
The DNA here is from genome assembly GCF_039555335.1 of Amphiura filiformis. Classification (NCBI taxonomy): domain Eukaryota; kingdom Metazoa; phylum Echinodermata; class Ophiuroidea; order Amphilepidida; family Amphiuridae; genus Amphiura; species Amphiura filiformis. The sequence continues at coordinate 54,592,982 of NC_092633.1, read as the reverse complement.
ACAAAGGTGAAATGGAGTCAGCAATATTAGGAAAATGAGAATATACACCAAATTTACTAGAAATTCACATTCATTTAAGTGTATATTCTAAAATCTTCTTACAATGCCCTGTCATTGGCCTCACTTTCCGTTAACATTTTGCCTTGTAACATCCGAAACAAACTTGACATGCTAACGGTTTGCACATTCAAAGAACAAACCCAAGTATGGTAAAAAATATATCTACTATGGCCTTCCCATGATTTCCAATCCATTTGACCCTTTCATTTCCCCTCTAATTTAATTTCTTCAATAAAATGTCACTCTTTCTGTCTCGGATGTTACATTTGATTCGGATGTTACCATTGTTAACGGAAATGTTGTGTGGCCAACATTTTACATAAAGTCAAGAGGAACTAAAATCATTTTTCATTAAGATACTTGTTGACATGTCTACTTCAACTTAATAATGAAAATTCAAAGCTGGTATTGTTCTTCACATAATTATAAGACAATATGTATTCTTTCGGATGTTACAAAACTGTTAACGGAAAATGAGACCCATTTAAGTAATGCTTCACAATAATTTGAAAACATTCAACCGATACAAAATGTGCATTTGCAATTATTTATATTGCCCTGAGGCATACATTAAAAGTATTTGTGCATGTTTTACTTGATAAAACAATCACTTAGACCATGTTAAAAATAGAGCAAGATTGTTAACGGAAAATGTAACATCCGAAACATAATTTTCAAGTGCTCAAATTTTTTTTATGTTAGAAATTATTTAGGTAAATCTTGGATTTCTTGGATCTTGTACTAACATGTGTCCATAAAATATTGAACAGAATACTCAGAGCTGATCTGGTTTTATTTTGCATACAAAACAAATTAGTCACTTTTGTTAGGTTGACAAATTTCCGTTAACAATTGGACATTTGGTCTTGTCACAAGTAAAGAAAGAAAACTGGGACAAATTTTGTTAAGCTATGGGAGATTAGCCTTGGTCTACACTACATAAAAATATAAAAAGTTATCCTGAAATATGTCATGTGTTTCTGCTGGGGTTTCCCAAAGTGTCATTTAGCCTTTTGATACATGTTAAAAAAACCAGAGCCATATTCAATTTTTGATAAATAAAAATATGTTATTAAATCATGATGAATGCATTCAGTTGAACTCGGAATTATACTGTTTAAGTATTCAATAAATGGTCTTAAATAAGTTTATAAAATTAGTGACAGTAAAAGTAAAGTATGTATGTTATTGAATGTACTAGCTTGGCATAATTAATTATGAGAGCTCACTTACTAAAATCTAATCTTTTCAACATTTGGCTCTGATTATTTTGTATCTTTGCATATATTATGTGTAGTTTAAGTGGTACTGTCTGTTCAATTAGCTTAGATTCTTGAATTTTTAAGATATTTGAAAAAATAAATAATTGTGGCCAAAGTCATCAAAGAAAAGTGTTAGCACAGCCTTAGACCTAATGTGGTTTATACTTTTCAAATTCCAAAGTTCAATTTAAAACCTCATTTCTTTTCAATTTTGCCTCATTTTAGGCAGTTACTTGGGTCCACCATAAGGGTTTGCGACCTTTTTACAAATCGAGTGGGACGGTCCATTCTCAACTTAGGGCATAGACCCTATCCAATTTGGTAAAACAATCTGTCCACCAATCTGTCCTGCCATTCCAATTGTTATATCGTTCCGGTTATTGGATAGGTTCTATAGGTGATGATGGTCCACCGGTTTTTGTTACACGAAACTATAATTATGGCGCGATTACGTTTTATGCATAACATTAATCTGAGCATTATTTTTTCCTAAACAATGACATTAAAATTATGGATTTCGTTCTTATTTCAACTGGTTTACAATGTAACTTGAGTTTTGTTTAATACCATCATTCCTTCCCAAGAATATCAGCTTTAAACTTGACATTTTCAGATACAGTGACTTTACAAGAATTGTCTTCTGTAACCTGATTGTTTTAAATAATATTTTCTGATGCAAAAATTCTTTTGTTTCCAAATGTCCTTCTCATACAAAAAAAAACCCCGGAATAACAAATTGAAAATAAATGTGTAATTTTGTAGTAGGCCTATAGTCCTATACCTTCTCAGAACAATTCGTAAAATAAATAAACAAACAAACAAACAAACAAACAAACAAACAAACAAACAAACAAACAAACAAACAAACATACAAACAAACAAACAAACAAACAAACAAATAAATACACAAGGAATGTATTTATATATATAAGCTGGGCATATTTTAGAACAGCTTAGTTCATAAATAATAACGTAATGTTTCAACAGTAGGGTTTCAACACAAATTAGGCATACTGGCTGATATAGCTATTTTGATGGACAATACTTCCTGATACGGATGGTCGAATAAATACTATCTCAGCGTATTATGACATTCGTCCCCATTGCTCTAAATGGATTGATTCGAAAAAGTTTATGGTACCCGACGTTCTACAGATTTTAATAAAAATATCGTGGAAAAGACCAAAATTGAAAAGAAATGAGGTTCTAAACTGAACTTTAGAATTTGAAAAGTATAAATCATGTTAGGTCTAAGGCTGTGCTAACACTTTTCTTTGATGACTTTGACCACAATTTTCTATTTTTTCAAATATCTTAAAAATTCAAGAATCTAAGCTAATTGAACAGACAGTAGTAGTACATGTAGTGGTAGATTTTGTACAGCGCATTGGGGTCATTTGACAGATTACACTTTATAAGCATGCCTTTCATTCATTCATTCATTCATTACTGAACAATTCTGATTTTGGATCAACCAGTCTATTGATCGCAAAGACAGAGTAAAAAATATTGACTATGTACTTTCAATTTTATGCAGGACTTTGCCAGGGACTTTGTACCTAACACACAATGTCAATCATACTATTAATCATACATCTATTTGTTATCATCCAATCTAACCACAAACACCAAGTTTACAAGTATGAGAGCTGCGTCTTTGCACCATGTTTTTTGCGCCTACACAAAGCGCCGTTGTTTCTACACGATTACAGATGTTTTGTTATGAACAACAGAAACCGACTGCGAAGGAGACTACAAATAAAGGCACTTACCAAAATGTCTGTGTGACTTGATTCATTCTCAGGTCTACAAGCTTGAGAGAGTCATCTCTTGAACATGCTAGTAAATAATTACGGTCTTCTGATATTTGCAACGAAGTGACTTTCCCTGGAAGCTGTATTTCATTAGCTCTATGCTCAGACCTGAGATAAAATCAGGATAAAAAACCTTTTAAGTTGTCAATTAGCGGTAAATTTTTCGATCAAATTGTAATTCTTAAAACCCCAATTATACTAGGGAATGTTTTCTCATTTTTTCAAAATATTTGTTTTAAACAAAAATATACACCATTATGTGCAATTTTTAGCTTAATAGAGTGACAAAATTGCTTTGTTCACATGTTTTTTTCAATATTTTAAAAAAGAGACAAATTTAAAAAAAATTAAAAAACCTTCCCTAAGTTCATGTCTCTTCTTCATGAAAAGCTAACTGATTTTTTTTTTACTCCTAACGGATTTTTTACTAAGTTGTCACAAAAAAATTGGGGTAAAAAAGTGAATTTTTGTGATTTTTTCAAAAACTCGAGATTTTTGAACAAATCTGATGTCACCATGGGATTCCCTGACTCATTTCCTTTCCAAAAATGTATAGTTTTATATACTTTGGACATACAATTCAGAAATAATGATGCTCGAAAAGGTCCATGTTCTCTCCCATTACTCTGGCCTTAAGGTCATGTCTTCCATAGTTGTATGGATTTCAACTGGACTAGCCCATTCAGTCCATGTAATAAAGGCACTTCTCAACTTATATAAATGGTTTATGGTAATCAGGGTTCAAGACTTTAAAAAATACAGCACAAATTTGGACCCTTACCTTGTGTCCCAAAATCGTATTCTTCTGTCGAAGTGACCGCTTATTATATTAGTTCCTGCCCCGTCGCTTGTGACTAGATCATTGCAACTAGACATGGCAAACAAGGTTCGACTACCTGATGGTGAAATATGTGAAATAATACGATACAATTAATTTGTCTTGAAAGAAATTCACTCAAGGATGATTTGAACGTTTCAATAGCAAAAATACATAAAACTGTAATGCTGGGCGTAGGTGTTTATCCGTAAACGAGGACACACACATGACATTTCACATTTGAACCGTGGTACTATCTGTAACAGGGAACCTTCGTTGTTACAAGTAGGTCTGTAAACATCCACAATTGCATTTATAATGCATTTGAGACATACATCTTCTATCATACATTAGATATTCATGTACCATCAGCCTTATTCAGCTCATGATATTCTTGGAAGTTTTTGCACTTTACACAAGATTATCATGGATTAATTTTCACTGCTTCTAAGTTATGAATTTTGAGGTGTCAAAATTTGCAGCACAATTTCATTAATTAATGGACTTAAGTACAAGTGTCAGTGCAAAGCTAATTTGTAGTATACACATGTCTTATTCTACTCCCAATTCCAGCACCAATTATTTTGACAATTTGTCAAATGAAACATAGCTATATCCTAATCCTTTAGTTAGAACTGGCAATAAAATGTTGAATTTTACTGTTTGGTTAATGTTTGGAAATAAGGTCCAAAAACATGCATTTTAAAGTGACAATCCAGCACAAAGACTACAATCTACGAAAAAAGTCCTTGGAACGCTTGGTACACTCTGTTGAAATTCCGTGCAGAATTTCATATGATCATGGAAATGATGTATATTGTGCCTGGGAACAAGCATTACCTCTACAACAATGATTTACCCTTCCCCTCTCCACATCAATCAATGTTGGAACATATTGGGAAACCGCTGAAGACATTGGCATTTCTCAACATTGAATGGGGGAGAGGGGGTGAGAGTTTTCCGTTATTTACACGCAAGCGTTCCAAGACTTTTTTCGTTGATTGTAGTTTCTTTACGCTTCTATTCTCTTTTAAAACATGAATGAAGTCATGCAGTAATGAAAGATCACAATTTAGTTTTTATTTATTAAAAGTTTATTTTGGATGTGACTTTAAAAAAAATCTGACCAACTGACCCAAACAAACCAAGGATTCTCATAAAATTCTTGTGAGTTTAATCCAAATATATTCACCTGTACTGTCACAGATTTCTTGGCCTGATTTCCAAAAACTGGCAAAATATTAAAATTTGATTTTTATTACCAGGTCTAACTTAAGGATTAAGATTTGGCAAATTAGAATAATATTTTTTAATAAAAAAAAATAGGTGCTGTATTTTTCTGGAATCGGGAGTACTTCTTCACATTGTATTATACTTACATGCTTTACTCCTAAGATCCCATAGTTTAAGTGTTCTATCATGGCTACCAGAGACTACTTTATTTGATTCTCCCAGAAATTTGGCTGCTAGAACTTTCCCACTGTGGCCTGTAAGTGTATGCTGTAAACATTACAAAGATCAAGTGTTACAAAACTGAGATTAACAAAATACAATGTAGATGAATTCAGTAGGAGAAAGTATGGCTCAAGATAGAACACAGCTCACCATCTGGTTCCAGACAAAAGCAGCTGGAATACTGTCATAAACAGGGTCACAAAGGGCCAGTCATGACCCATAGGACCCTTAGAAGCAACCAAAACAGAAATTTAGTGTACCATCACCCTTGGCATCTTTATCTATGCCCGTGGAACGGTGGCATAGATATTGTATTTGTTCTGTTTAGTCTTCTCCTTCTCCTTCTTCTTCTTCTTCTTCTTCTTCTCAAGATCACTTTTTGCACTCCTCTAGCTCAAGAACCAAAGTAGTCTCGGGGCCCAAACTTGGTATAGTGATGGCCCGTGACCCCTAGCATCATCCTAGGGTACCTCGACCCCAGAGGTCAAAGGTCGTGGGCTACAGGGGGCAATATGTGTAAAATTTCAAACGGCTCTAGCTCAAGAACTATAGCGCCCTCAGGGTTCATACTTAGTATAATGATGGCCCATGACCCCTAGATGTAACTTAATGTAGCCTCGACCCCAGAGGTCAAAGGTCGTGGGCTACAGGGGGCAATATGTGTAAATTTTTAAAACTGCTCTAGCTCAAGAACTATAGCGCCCTCAGGGTTCATGCTTGATACAATGATGACCCATGACCCTTAGATATTTCCTGCGGTAACATCGACCCCAGAGGTCAAAGGCCATGGGCTACAGTGAGCAATATGTGTAAAATTTCAAACAGCTGTAGCTCAAGAACTACAGCGCCTCAGGGTTCACATTTGGTACAATGATGACCCATGACCCTTGATGTATTCTATATTAGCCGCATCCCCCAGAGGTCAAAGTCTAAAGACTTTAAAAAGCAAAATTGGTACGACATTATTAACACAGTGTAGCGCAATAGGTAGTATTTTGTTAGCTACCTGTGTTTGCAATGATAACGGTCTGAATCGTACGTCAAGAAAACTGATCACTTGACAAAAACTCCCTTAAAAGGGAATGTGTAGGCATTTTGATTTTGATTCCTTGGACCACTTCAAAAGGTTTTCATAATGGGACAAGGGGGGTGCTTGGTTAAGGGGTGGGGTCACGGGCATAGATATTCGTGTTTGGTCAAACACAAGTGGTTTCTAGTTGTATTTGTCATCATCGTCGTTATGAGCATTATTTTCATCTCCTCCTTATCATCGTGTGAAACGTGATGTCATCATCATCATCCCTATTAATCAAGGTCATCAAAATCCTGTCTTCCCAAAATTAATAACTCGCATCTTTCAACACCAACATAATTTTTTAAAGGAAATTTATCTTCAATGTCATATTACTCAATGGATTTTCACTAGCACTATGCTTCGCTGCTCATAAAATTGTCAACAGAAGTACTTTCAGCCTTTTGTTTGAAATAATCCATGCTTTTATCTCTAGACTAGATGAGTAAATATATGTGACACAATCAAGGGAAATGAGTCGGATGTCACATATTGATTTTGATATATCGGCAAGGAAATGTTAAAATTCTTTTGTTTTATATTGTTTTCAGCGACTGATAAATTCACGTAACTTCACAAAGAAAAGGCGTATCAACATGGGGTTTTCACTTTCTGAAAGCTCTAAATGTCCTCTTTAGAAACATGTGTAAAACTCATTTTCGACCAGGGCCGATATGTGACTCATTCCCTTTGATCATGTCACATATGTCCAAATATTTGGTAATTTTGAATAACACTATTAAAAGTAAATCTGGATGAAATTACAAAACTATTAGGATTCAGAAACAAAACAAAATCAAACATACCCTTAATCTGTGGTCATGTACACCCCATACTCTTGTTGCGTAGTCGCTGGATGACCCTAATATAAATTGTTCTGTAGAATCAAAGTCTATACACATAACAGCAGCATTACTACCAACACACATGCCTTGTACTTGGCAGTTAGCAGATACTGAAAACAAAAATAAGGTCAAGCATACGTCAGACCTACTTGCAGTCGGGATGAAAATAGTCATGAATACAAGTATAGATGCAGATTTTAGGTACAATAGCACAAAAAATGACAGAATTGAACAAAATACGACAGAATCATGTTGAGCCATGAGCTAGTCAATGACCAAAACTTGACAGTCTTCTGTTTTAACTTACTATTATGAAATTCCCAGAGTTTCAGTTTTCTGTCTGCTCCGCCCGAGGCAAATAATCTCCCTGATGTTGAAAACTTGACGGCATTGACATCGGCATCATGGGCATCCTATCAATAATAACAGTAATAAAACAGCATTTATACAGTGCTTTATGAATCAGATTCCTCAATGCACTTTACACTATAATAAAACTACCCAACTTGATAAATTTACAAAATATGATTTAACTTAAAAATTAAACATATATTAACTCTGCAGCCTGCAATCAAATAAAAAATGTAAAGAGTAATACCAGTGAGAGGCCCATCAACAAAATCCCCAAAGGGAACTGTTGGCGCATCTCACACTGGCATTGCCGAACACCAAAATATGACAAGAAAAAAATCACAGACCAAGAAAAAAAATCAGACCATATTGTGAAAACTAAATAATCACAAACCAAGAAAAATACTAATTTATAAATGTGAGCAAAAAATGGTACACAACCATCTCCATCCAAGAAGGAGATGTCATATCAAGAGCGAGAAAGTGATGTGAGTTTAATCCAATCAAAGTTTGACATCTTTAATAAATATGCTAACACACATCACAGATCCTAAAAGAAAGCGAATAACCGTTTCCGCTTTAATTCTATAACGAACAGAGCTGATGCCATAGTAGTTTCAATCACACCTGTTGGCCTGCCGTATTTGTCAAGTGGTAGGGTAAATGTATTATAATAACTTTTAGGTATGGATATACAATAAAAATTATTATACACACACACATGTATCATATTTGTATTAAGCAATATTATAATTGGTCATCAGTGGTAAGCCTATTGTCAAATCTTTATTCTAAATTTAAACTTTGCTTCTAGGGCAAAAAATATTGTTTTCATGATTTTTGTTAAGATTTTGTAAAGATACAGAATAACAGCTTAAGTACTGCTAGTGTAACATTGGAACTGTTCCATACATAAACTGTGCTTATTGCACCGTCTCATATCATAAGTACAAATACAATAATTATGACACTTTCAAATAAAACACATTCCAACTTATCAATGTATTGCCATCCTCATGTACTTACAATTGTACACACGGCTTGTTCCGGGACTACAGCGGCCACACATATACCCATACTACTCCCTTGATATGGTGATGCAGCTTCTAATGATAAGCTATCAGCAGCTGATACTTTTCTATCAAACATAGCACCAAAAAAATGGAGAAAATAAGGAACAAAAGATTGATAAATCCTTATGCCTCATCTACTACATATCTTTTAAGAAATGTACAATATAGCTCTAGGGGATACTAGAATATTTAGGTTTAATTATATTTTAATCACTAAAAAACTTCCCTTTTTTTCAGAACAAAATATATATAAGTTACAGAAGATTTCCCTGCAATGAATGAATCCATCACAAATCTGTTAACCAAATTTGTGTGTACTACGAACAATAGGGACTGTCTTTTGGAATTTGCAGGAGAGCATTAAAAAGCTCTTCTGGAGCCTTCAAGGAGAGCTGTTTAGAGCATTTACAATAGAATGTAAGGACAGAATGGTCAACTAAGAAGAGCTAAAAATCACTCTCCTATATCAGATTTAAGGAGAGCAGTAGAGAGCGATTGCTCTAGCTCTCCTCAAAAGGCAGTCACTGGACTCAACAAGTTCTTGGTCACCTATAAAAATCTGAAAAAGATATACATTTGCTCTCATTTGTAGGTGACATTCTAATGTAAAATCATGTGGAGTTTGAGGCAATTGCCATTTACAGAACCAAAGTTATAAGAATAGATGTAGAACTTATTGAATGACTAGTAGATTAAGGGAGTGTATGGATTTCAACCTGCATAACCCATTTTGGAACAGACGACCCTAAATGGGTGACTCCATTTGAAATTTACACTCCCTGTATGGAAGATTAACCCTAACCCTACACGTGGTTTTTTTGCTATCGGAAGGGAAAGAAGAAACGAAAAAGGAGAGAAGGTGAAGAAAGAAGTCACTTGGTACCCCCGGGATTCGAACCCGGGACCCCTCGCATGCCACGCACACGATCACTGACAGGTAGCTGCCGAAGTTTGGCTGCCCCGGGCAGCAATTCCCTGGGTATTTATGACTTAGGCTGATTGCATCATCAAGTCACGTGGAATGCATTCACGCAGAGTGGTTTTAATAGTGAGCTTTAGTGAGACCTAGTTGGGTTAGGGTTAAGTTCATGTCTTCAATAGAGGGTGTATGTCAACTTGCATAACCCATTTTGGAGCAGAGGACCCCGAATGGGCGATTCCATTTGAAATTCACAATCCCTGTGTGGAAGATTAAGGTCATGTCTACTATAGGGGGTGTATGGATTTCAACTGGAATAGCACACTGGACCTACCTCTTAGGGTCTACTTTGATTTCTTTTGCAGCTTCCATCAAATCTTTTTGCATCTTTTCTTGTTTATGTTTCTGGAAAGCCTCATTGTCCTGGTTCATAAGTAACGCATCTCTGGCTTTCTCTTGCATCCATCTTGTTATCAACTCTGCGTTTTCCATCTGAATTATTTTCATGTTCTCTTCTGTCTTAACATACAGCAGCTGCAGAGTGCTGTGTTCATCTTTCAGAGTCTAGGTTTAACAAAATGTACAAACAAAATTGGTTGACATGTATGTGTGTTATCTTTATAATCACTTCAAATGTGTGACTCGGTCAAGAGAAATGAATCTAATAGTCAACAATTTTCAATTTATATTTTTGTTCATTTATTCATTTACCTGATAGGTTCATTATAAGAATACTAGAATTACGCGGTTCATAATACATGTAAGAATATAATGTTCAAGTGCTATCAGTGTACTAACTCAGACCTGAAGCTGCTTTATTTGCTGACAAATGGTTGGCCCTTTGTTTTAATATTTGGGCCTTTGGGGCCCCTAGCCTTGAACATCTGGGGCCAAAATGGGTAAAAGGCACATCTATGGGTTAGACCCCATACGTGTAGTGTGCCACATATGAGCCCTGGCCCTCTTGTAGTTTTAGAGCTAACCTTGTTATTCCGATGCCCCATTTTTCACATTTGGGGTCCTGGGGCCCATAATAGATGACATATGGGACTCTTGTATACTTGTGAATGTAGAGTGGCCCTACGGCTATCAGTGTACCAACTCAGGATCCTGAGGCTTTACTTGATGACAAAGAGCATGCTTTGTATTATTAAATCTGGACCCCTGAGGTCCATGACCTTTGAGCTCTGGGGTAGGGCCCATACATGTGCCCAGAATGTATCATGGGGTCCTTGTACTTTTTGTGCTAGTGTAGTAAATGTGTCGTAAATAATATTTACAAAGTTCTAGGAGAGTAGTTTGGTCCAGTAGTTAAAGCCATATTGTATTATATCACTCATACATAATTTCTAGACAGTTCATTGGTTGATTACCATTTGTCATTTTTACCATCACCCTCTCAGTGTGATAGTCTTTACCATCATAGTGCCTGCTGTAGTGCGCCTGCGCCAAGCCGTGCGTTGACTCTTAGATTCGCCGATTTAGGTATGGGGTGGATCCCAAAATGTGAAGTATATCGCGGCAAAACATGGTGTTATGTTAATGAAAAAATGTATTGCCTACCTTAAATAGTATTTTAGTAATAGAATTTATGTATGAGTGATATAAAACAAATATTAACTGTCTTAAATTTGTGTAATGGTGAAACATAATCACTGGTGAAAGATGTATTGTTCCATTCCACTTGCCGTTCCGGCTCGTGGAATGGAACAATCCATCTTTCACCTCGTGATTATATTTCGACCATCACACTCATAGACATAGAGGAGGACGTCCCCAATATTTTTCAAAATTCTGTTTTTTTACACGATGGTAATGTAATTTATTGAACTAACATACCCTGCAAAAAGTAAGACTTTAGGTACTGTAGTTTTGTCAAATTCCGAGATTTTGAATAAAATGCAGTAACCGTTGTTTAATTATTACAATGGAAATATTAGTCGAACACGTACATGTTTATAACACAGTGCGTACATGGTGTGCGGGATGATCATACACACATCAAAGGATCGTGGCGTAGAACAACCTACGTAGTGACACACATTGGCGACATCTATTTGCTTTACATGTACCTCAGTTGTTAAGCTCAAAAATTAAAAGGGGACATATCTGACAGTAAAAGCTAACATTTTATTGAAAAGAAATACTAATCTATTTTTATGAAAATGTTACAACATGGCTTTAACGTCATTGACTCTGGTAAGAAAAGACCCCAATTCGTTCCCCAGTGGAGTGGTGGCAAAATTCATATTCAATTATATCTGCAAAGTGTGCAGACCTGGGGTGGGCATCATGCACAATAAATCCTCAAAAACTCACATCATTGGCTTTCTGTAGTTCCAGCACTGCCTTCTGCATATTTTCCATCTCGGTTTCATAAGCATTCACCCGGATCGATGCTTCTTGTAAACTGAATTGTAATTGAAAAAAATCAATTTGCTTTGTGTTTTTTTAAATATTAATATTGTATTACAACAACAACAACAACAACAACAACAACAACAACAACAACAACAACAACAACAACAACAACAACAACAACAATAACAACAACAAAGCAAAGTGCAATGAAACCAAACTACAATAAATTTGAAAACAAGCAATAAACAAACAAGAACTTAACCATAACCATTTTTACATCCGAGATCTTCCAAAGAAAGAAGTTTTATCAAATGAGCTCTGGTTTTCTGCAAATTATAGGTACATCTAAAAGATGTGGCTTTTTACAAATGTAAACACTAAATTATGGATGCAAACACATTTAAAAATATTATCACATTCGTTGGAACCTGCTTTATATGGGACACCCTGTACTTGTACAGCGTGATATATGATTATACCTCTAGTACAATAACTGAAGTGGTTAGAAAATAAGTGAATATAATGTTGAAGTGCTATTAGTGTACTACTACTATATGATTATACCTCTAGTACAATACATTATACATAAGTGGTTAGAAAATTATGGGTTTGAGTGATTTTTAAAAGTGATCGCTTAAAAGCGATATACTATCATGATTATAGTGGCACAGTGGCACTTCTTCTTCTTGAATACTGCTCAATCCTCCTTAGGGAAACTGACGAGCAGGGATGAGTGTGCATGCGAAGATTTATTTAGTCCTTAATTCCCAAATCCTTAGTCTGGAAGTAGGTGTGTAGTGCTTGCTTGAATTGTTCTGGTTCAAAATATTGATGTTATGTCCGGTGGCAGAATGTAGGAATACTTGAAATTGTCAGTGCGGGCTTGTGGCTGAATAAAGGTGTCTTGTATGGATCGACGAGTGCGTCTTTCAGGCGGTAGCAGGTATGTCTGGACTGGTAGTGCCAGGTGCCACCCTGTGGCTTTTTGGAGGATGGAACTTCTGGCCATCTTTCTCCTTGTTGAGAGCATTTCCCATTTCAAATCTGTCATCATTTTTGACACACTGGCCTTCCAGTCATAGCTATTACAAACTAATCTTGCAGCTCTATGCTGAATCTTGCCCACCTGAAGTATCTGTTCTTTAGTGTGAGGGTCCCATACCCCATAACAATACTCCTACTCCAAGGTAGGCCTGACAAGGGCTTTGTAAGCAGTGATAATAGTGGGATTCCAAATCAGTGATGCACTGACCCACCCCAGATCTGTATCTATCGATTGACAAGCATAATCCCTCTGTCTGTGTAAGACTTATATCTTACACTGGGGTAGATTTCAAATCTCTCAAAACCTCTTACTCTAAAGGTAGCTATTTGCTACCTACAAAGATGCCAGCCTTTTCAGAAATGGTTTCACCACATTAAAAGTTGAGTGCATGCTATGAACTCATCATCTGCATTATAAACAGACTGCCTCAAAAAAAAAAAACAATTTGATAAATCCTTATGCCTCAAATGTTTTTCAAATGGGGTTTACCAGAATGAGTGACTTCATTTGAAATCTCTACTCCCTGTGTGGTCTTGTTCTCCATAGGGTGTATGGATTTCAACTGGAATACCCAATAGAAACCTACCTTGCCTCTTTTGTCTGTAGTTCTTTGTCTTTTTCTTGGAGTTGTGCTGTAATATTTATCAACTGTTGGGCATTCTGTAATAAAGAAACAACAAAATAAAAATGTTTATAATAAAAAATTAAGCTTCTAAATCTACCTTGTAACAAAAATAGAACATATCTTTTCAGTGTTTGCCAAAATAAGCAAAAAAAAATCCCTTGATTACAAATGCAATAGTTGCAAGTCCAGTAGCACCTTCTAAACTTGATTCAAATGGGCATTTTATTTGCTAAAAAATGCACATAATGAAAGGATGGTCCATTACTACTAAAAGCGATATTACAGCCGGTTGTTTTCATATCTAAATACCATTGCACAGGTTTCACAGCCTGGCTGGGAAATCCCTCATTCAATGACAGTTTCAAGCATTGTGGTTGCAGCAAGCTGCTGCAGCTTGCTGCGGAATGCTGCACACTGGTAAGTAGGTATGGGCCCTAAAGGGTTCAAAAACAAGTATTGAAATATTCAGTATGTTCAGCCAAATTTAGTGCCGGTTGGGAAGGCATCAATAAGGCTTAAATGCCAGTCATTAGCACTGAGTGCTGATTGTGGATGGCCAGTGCTGACTGGCATAGTGACATCCCTGCCTGTTACAAATTTAACTTTCTCAGAATCACCCTAATACTTACTTCTCCTTTCTTCCTGTGGATATCAGTCAGTTCTTCTTGTAACTTAAACACTTTTTGTTCTAACGCTGCTGTTTTAGTACCTGGAACACCACTACCAGCCCTGTATGGGATCAAAATAGAAAGCGACTGTTATTCAGGAAATGAAAAGGCCTACAAATCTGACATGAATCTGTGAATTTACATTGTATTCACCTAAAGGTCCTCGTAAAACATCAACAGTACAAATCCATATAATTATGTAAACATCCCGACACCACTGGCTACAGTTTATTCTTACAGAGCAAAAAAATGTAGTGAAGAACTGAGGTTGACCATGGTTTGACTACTTATATCACATTGCTCTAAATGTCCTACATGTACTATAACATGTTGTAACAAAATTGTCATCATGTTTTGCTTGAAAACATTTTTTCCACTCAAATAAAACAAGAAATGCAGTAATACTGTCCCAAAAACTAAAATGCCTGTAGCCTACAAGAAACAAACTGGTTTTTTAAAACAATATTATATGTACATGTAAGTGAATCAAATAATATCACATACCCTGATTCAACTTTCACTTGTAAATCTAGATTTTCATGTTTTAACCGCTCCACTTGGATCTTTAGTTGAATGCTCTGGGCCTTCACTACCTCTAGATTTGTGTACATCTTAGCATCTGTAATAAGAAAACATTGACAAGTACTTGAGAAGAACAAATTTAAATCTTTCTTTACCCAGAGCATTTATACAAAACATTGGAAAACACCCCCCCCCCACACACACACACAATGCAGTTGGCGCGACATCTATCTCATTTGATAGTCAAACACCAATAATCCTATTGTTGAAGAGGATAAAACCTTAAATGGTTATAGAATATTTAATAGCTCTGGTCTTTGTTTGCTTTTGCTGAATCCTGTTCAAGTGATGGGTTACCAGGCATTGTATTTTTTATAGGTATGTATAACCAACAATTAACAATGAGAGAACTTTCTTGAACCTCATTGACTTGGGTATGATTTGAAATGACCGCCAATTATGACTGTTTGATATTTATTGCCAGCAATGTGAAAAAAAAGACATGTATGTAGAAACGAAAAAAGCTACCATTTTGTTGAAGGAGCAAAGTTCAACAAACCATAACCCCGCTTCTAGATATCGTTTGAAGTCATTTGAATGATATACCATTTTAAAGCTTATGATGTATATTTTCTAAACACGAAATAAAACAAAATTGACCTGGGGAGGAATTTATGGCTCAATCGTCGTGTACAGTCACATAAAATGTATATACTATCACCCTTTATTTTTTTTGTTTTTTTTGGTGTCCACAAAACTTTACTAACTCACAAAATCTTATGTTCCAAGTAATAAATGCTCTTTCAGATGAAAATTTCAGTAGAAATCCATATAATGTTGTACACCAAGAATAAATTTGTGACAGAACCACTTCAGGGGCTACAATTTTGTACAGGCCAAAAATGTCTATTTGCTCATAGATAATTAGACATTGGTACATCGTTAATCCATTCTGAATATAATTAGGACTTACATGTATAAGTGCACTGTGTGTGTCCTTCAAAATTACTTTTGATTTTGGAAAATGGCACATATATCACATGTGTGTCCTTCAAAATTAAAAGTACTTTTGTGGAACAGTACGCAACACTGAGTCTGATTTTGACCCCTCCCCTGAAATCCCAACAAAATTCAAACATCTACATTTTTTGGCATCAGGCATTTCACACACAGCCAGTGAGTAACCACAATAAATCACCAAGAGGAACAGAGCACTTTGTTATTTGGATCACTTCAACAAATGGTCATGTTTTTTGAGGTGGGACCCAATTGTGTTAGGGGGATGTCATTTTCTTCGGAAGGGAGTGGGTCATGAATATGTCGGTGACCGGAGTAAATTTTTTTATGACCCCCCCTATCGCCGGCTATTTTTTTTTGCAACCCCCCCATCTCAGGTCGAAAATTTTTATGACCCCCCACTTCCACCTACACAGACTAACGACAAATTATTCATCGCCGGAACTAAGGCGTGAAGTGCGCAAAAACTTAAATGCGAAGAAAGTGTGCAGAGCGTGTTAAAATTTCCTTCCTTCTGATATCAAATACCTGTATCAATCTTACATGTACTATAAATAGGCTAATGTTGTGTGCGGGTATGAAAGTTAAAGGCTCCATCAGTTTCGATCCAAATATCATCTAATTCATAGGGGACATCGAGGCATATACCGAGACGGTAATGCGAAAATTTGGTTGAAAACGGTCAAGAATTGGCTCCAAAAACAGTGAAAATATGGGTACAAACGGGAGACAGAGCCAGAGACCAGTGGACATGATAATACGGAAAGAAGGAAAAATAAAGGTCAAAAAGGTACATGGACGGGTCACGGGATTATGATAACGGGTGAACACGTCCGCAGACACGCTATGAGAGGACGTAATAAATACGGGAAAAGGTTGTATGGAAACGGAAAATCACAAACTAAACAGAAGAAACTAAAAAAGAAAATGTAAGAAGAGACAGATTTAGATAAATAAATAAGACTGTTTCAGTAATAGCGGGTATCCCGCTAGTTTTTAATAATTTGCCATAAAATTTGCATTTTTTATATCATGAATTTCAAAAAAATCAAAATTATTGGATATTCCTCATATTCAGAATGCAATTTGATGTGCTCTCACATGATCACATCCCATAAAAATACAGTGCAAACATTGTAATCCGATCCCTTAAGGAGGATTTCGTGATCCTGACCTAGCATCCTCTTTTTATGACATTTATCAGTAGATATCCACAAAAAAAGCTTATTCCCAAAATTTCAGTTGATTCCGATTTTGCGTTTGCGAGTTATGCATGATTTGGCACAGCGGTAGTTCCCTCGCCTTGCACTACTGAGGTCCCGGGTTCAAGCCCCGGCAAGGCCCAAGGACTCATGGGATGTGCACTTGGTTTATCCCGATTCCATGCTCACTCTCGCAGGTTTTCTCCGGTTTCCTCCTGTATCGCAAAAATCGGTGATTAGTTGTTTGGTTATCAAAAACTTCCTTCACCCAATGGAATTTGGGGAGCTGCACAGATAATAGGTGGATGTTACAATCTAATTGTGTGCGCCGTTCGGCAGCAACTGGCCTAGTTGATGCGATCTGATTGTGATGATTCATTATTGCAGCGAAATTACAGCGCTTTGAGTCCTCTAAGATCTGGAGAAAGGCGCTTTATAAATCCAAAATTTATTTATTTATTTATTTTATTTCTGTGTATTAAACTGCTCCATAGGCAACTGTTAGGTATGATCATCAAATTTTCAAGTCGGATGTTTCACATGGAAATTGTTTTATTTGGTAAGGTGATTATTTAACTTAAAAAATGAGGGGTCAACCATGTCTGTAGGACAAAAAGTAGCAAAGTTATGGGCAAATGTCTTTTTACAAATTCTGTGACCATCATCAACTGTATATGAATTACTGTACAAAATTTAAGCAAGTATTTATAATGCAGCATGTTTCAGCACGGGCTGCACGGTGATCCATTTTACACAAAAGCGATTTTATTTGAAAAAATCTTACTATCACTGTATGATAACTTTTGTATCAAGCTATACCAATTGACAGTTTTTGACTTTCCACTCCAGGGTCTCGATTTGGACGTGAATCACCGAATCGATTCGCGCAGTGATTCACCTAACTTGGTACATATGCGAATCAAAGTTGATTCGCGTAGAAGAAAGAAAAAAACAAAAATAATAAAGAGAAATGCAAGAAACATTAAAAAAAGAAAAAAAAAAAAAAAAAAAAAAAAAAGAAAGAAACCAAGTGAAATGAAATAAAAAATTACATTGATAATAAGCCAGGGAATTTCGTGCGGGCTAGCGGGTACCCGCCCGAGATTACGTTACTCGGGCAGGAAATACCCTGCCCGGGTGCCCGAAATTCCAACAAAAAATAAATTCCAAATTTTTTTTTTTTTTTGGTTTTGTAGTGTCCCTGGACCTAGACCTAAATGCTAGTATCCAGCGTTCGAAATTTTGGTTGTCCGGTTGCCCGGGACAACTAAAAAAGTCGCCGGACAACCAAAAATACTGATTCGGTTGTCCGCCGGACAACCATAAATCTGTAGCCAAAACTCACCTTTGTATGCCTACAGACAACCAAAAACTTAGACGGACAACCAGAAATTGTAATCTGGTTGTCCGTGGGACAACCATTTATTTTTCCTTAATTCGAACACTGCTAGTATCATTCATGGTTGACCTATAAAAAAAAAATGAATAGGGCCTACTCTATAAGGCCAATGGAACTTGATTATTAGTTTCCGTTTGCATGTTTGAAAAAAAGGATGAGGTCGCTATTTCATTATTCATTATTCTGTCTCTTTTCATTATCCATTATGTCAACAAAATCAATGATTTTATCATGAACAGCTTTCTCCAAATTTAGGTTCCCCACCAGTACCAATGTATATATTGTTGATGAAAGACCATCTCAAAACCGGTATTAATGCTATCATCTTTACAGACATTTTGCAACAGATTGAGAAAAGATTTGAATTTGTTTTCATTTAAGAATAGAAATGTGCAATTTTTGTAATCACTAGAAACACGATGAGGTAATCCTTAAATTTCCATTAAATTTACTACATCCTCTACCTCTACAACTAAGAAAAACTGCTGATTATGATCAGCAGGAGATGTCAGACATTTTGAGAGTTTCAATTTTGATTATTTCCATTTCAATTTTCAGATCATTGACTTTTTTATGAAAATATTAAATGAAAGTTTTGGTCAAATTGAAAAAGTGATGCGGGCGGTCAATCACACCCCTAATTGATAAACAAACCATCAATTTCTCACCACCGGGGAATCACCTAGCGATTACACAAGTACAAGGATGGGGAATCCCCCTCGGAAGCTGAAGGCCATTTGTTTCTATTGATTTTTTGATAATATTTCGAGAATGGCACATCCGATACCCATAAAAATGGTGTCATTTTAAAGCTAAGATAATCAGCTTTCATCTTGTAATTTTGTATGGATAACTCAATTTTTATTTTCCCGGCAAGAGGTCCCTTTTGATGTGACGTGATGGCTCACATTTAAAATAATCACAATCTTAAAGTCAACAACAACAATGTAAATAAATCACGAACATACAGAGTGTTCAGAATGCCAATATTTGCAAAATAAAACAAATTGGGTATATTCAAAGTTGAAGCCTTGTATATTTCAAAGATAAAGTATGTGAATAGGGTTCCGAATTTTGCACCGTATCATCCTTATGGACACTCAATAAACATCCACTCAAATAACTTTAGAATTACCAGTGCTAACAATAAGGGTAAAGACAACTTACGTGATTCATAGATAGGTTTAATGCAGCTGCATTCCTTTTCATTTCGTCTCTTCAGTCGTCGAAAGATCAACTGTCTCCAATCGCTTTTCGTACGGATGGAAGTCGCCATCTTTTCGTTTTCCGGTATAGCCGTGTTTCTATTTATAAACACACGTAATTTTTGCATGACCCGTACTGTACAAGAACTGTCCTAAAAAAGGACAAGGTTGCTTGTTTGACATTTTTATCATGGCTCGGGGCTGTCATTTTCTTAGGAAGTGGGTAGGCCTATAATGTGAGTTTATCATATGTGGGCCATAATGATGCTTTTATAGGACCAAATTAGACTGGGAGCCCAGATGATTTATTCAGCTCAGAAGAGACAAAAGGTTTGATGGCCCGTGGATTAAAAAAATATTATACAAATATTTACTGCTCATGAGGGATCTGGTGGAATCTATTGGTCCCCGAGGTGAACTGGAGACCGTGAGCCTACTATTTCCCGAGACCGCCAGGTCGAGGGAAATAGTAGGCTCACGGTCTCCAGTTCACCGAGGGGACCAATAGATTCCACCAGATCCCGAATTTAGAGCAGTAAATATTTGTTTTATATCCTTCATTAATATATTCTTTGTTCATTAATGGGTTAAAAAGTTAGAAAGGCCTTTATCATAGGCATAGGCCTAGCATAAATGTAGGCTAAGCCATAGCATACATGCATAGTAAGGCTAGGCGTAGGCCTACATGCACAAACTTGAACTTAACAAAGCACGCACACAATTTGAGTGGCTATAAAGCTTACCGTTGTAATGTTGTATCTCTACAATACCGCCGTGAAACGAGTAGGCCTAACCATGTTCTCTGTTATTTCGCCGGCAATATAAGATATTGTTCCTGATGTAACTCAGATTATGTCATGAAACTGCCGTATTTTAGCTACACTTCTGTGCTGCTGCTTGTGTGCTTCGCAAGACAACATGACTTGCTACACATTAATACCCAGAACCGGTAGCGATATCCCGCGTATGTGGCGAGTTGCACCGACCACTAGGAACTGCGACGCGGCTATGAGGTCATACGCGCTCAGAGGGAGTATAGTATACAAATATATACTGCCATGAGAGGTTCTGGTTAAAACTATGGGCCCGAGGTGAGATCAATAGTACTATTTTCCTGAGGGGCGCAGCCCCGAAGGAAAATAGTATTAATTGAACTCAACGAGGGACCATAGTTTTAACCAGAACTTCGAATAAAGGCAGTATATATTTGTTTTATATACTTCATTAATATGTTCTTTGTTCATTGATTTGTTAAAAGAAAATTATTTGACGTTTTGACTCTCCCGCTTCTATCCTGAGTGAACAACACGACTAATTTAAGCACAACCTACCCTTCAAAAAATCGAATAGCCTAAAATCGGGCTAACCAATTACAGCAGCGCGAAATGACGCTTTGGCAGTTTCGCGTGCGTGAACTGTTCCGTCGCATCGAATGCGCGCGCGCGGAAGGCATGGTCAAAAGTAGGGCCTACTATTTACGGCTTGGAGGTACTATTTACGGCTCATCCGGGACATTGAAAATACTATTTACGGCTTAGAGGTACTATTGACGGATAGGAGTACTGATGGTAGAACTATTTTTGGTCATGTGATCCACTTTTAACCAATCAATGAACAAGAATATATTAATGAAGTATATAACAAAAAATATATCCCGGGGAAATAGTACTTTGAGTCGGCTTTTTGACTGCTTTGCAAAATAGCAAAACTATTTTTGGTCACATGATACTCGTTTAACCAATTAATGAACGAGAATATATTAATGAAGGATATAATATCCTATTCTGTCGGTCGGACATCCGGGCTATCTCTAGTCTCGGGCCCAAACTGCATGTGGCTCACGGTTTGTTATGAACAACAGAAACCGACTGTGAAGGAGGCTACATAGCGATGTTGTTGGAGTGATATTCAATTTCGGAAAAACGACACTCGACCATGGAATTTAATTTTAAGTTAAACGGTAAATCAAGTAAGTTTCTTCCACTCTGAAGACTTAGAAACGGTTGTGTGATTCCACTGACTATTTGCGGTCGAAATTTACATAACACCAATGACAGAAATCATCAACAAAAATCGAATCAGGGACTTGTTTTCACTCGAACATCATCAACCGGAAGTGACGTGACACGGACCGACAGAATTTTGCCAAATGAAACATAGCGGCCCCCTAGCTAAATCCTAAACTGGCAAATAAAGTAAAAAATTTTAATGTTTAGTCAATTTTTGGAAATAAGGGCCAAAAACATGCATTTTTATATGTTTTCGCCCGGGTTTTGTTTTGTTTTCGACAAACCGTTCAAACACAAGGGAACGTCCATTATATATGAGCCTTATATGGAAGTCACCACTTGACTTCGATTATTCCGTTGTATCAAAAGCCACAAGTACTTGAGTACCATCACCCACGGTCAGCTGACATTATTTTAGCAGATTTAAAAAAAAAAAAAAATACATTTATTATAAATGAAAATGAATCATGATATTATGATTTTTAAAAAAATTAAAAAAACACAGGAATTATTAGTAGGCCTACTAGAGATTTATCATGTAAAATAATAAACAAAGTCGTCATTTTAATAAATCATGACAAACTTATAAAATTAAAATCATGCTACTATGCTAGCCTACAGTGCCATCTAAATAAATTTAAATTAATTCATGAATGATAAATAAATGAAAGTTACCTGAAGAAATTAACAAAAATAAGAACACAAACAAATAATATATTATACTTAGCTATAGGCCTACAAATAAACGAACAGGCCTATAAAAAGAAAAAGATAAAGAAAAAATCTGAAATGAATTCAGTGTAGGCCTACTTTTTAATTGTATTGTTACAAATTCAAAAATAAGATAGTGATATTAAATAATAAATAGTAATAATAATATTAGGTCTAGTAATAATAATAATAATAAAATAATGATTAATATTTATAATAATTTTTTTTTTCGAATTCTGTGACAATCTAGACTACTCCGCAGTCCACTTGTCCATTGTGCATAGGCCTACTCTGGATATTGCTTAATGATCATTACCTGGCAGCAACTCTGATGTCAACACAATTGGATTTTTCTTAAAGAATAAAAAAGAAAAAAAGAAATGAATGCCCAATTTCATGGCCCTATAATATAATCCATTAGGGCCTAAATAAATAAACAATAGCAGAATAAAAATAAATATATGTAGGCCTAAACAATAACGTGCTTAATTTTGTAAACAACTAAGTTGTATAATTATGTTTAATTCGGGATGATTACCGCCGAATTTCGCTGTTTATTATGTCAAAAGTTACATTTAATATAACCAACCATTGATCATGTTGATTAGGTTTCTTAAACCGTGAAGAGAGTTACAACTTTTAACCAATAAACGGGTTATCGCGCCATGTAGTGAACACGTTGCTTCGATTGCATAAAGTTGTTTAAGGATTTCGTATACGGGAAAATAAGAGTGTATTCAGCTGAAGAAACACATGGATGAATCTCTTTTCATTGGAACTATTACCCATTGAGGTTTGCAAAAATACCAATGCCAGCAACTTTTTTCCTGTACGGGAGCCCAGACAGTAGCCTCAAAGGGCCCGATGTCCCATAATACGTCCACGGCGAATTCACCGTGACCTTTCCAGCCATAAACCCGCTTATTGAAGATTAAAACGATATAGGCCTATATGCAGTACAAAACCATTATATAGTAATCTATTGTCCAATGCAAATTTATTACCACCTGATAATATTGATCCAATGAGCGACCGAATTGTCCGCTACGGACGACTAATCCAATCGATAATGCCGCTATTGACATGTACGAGCGGAGCTCCACTGACCGAGTTTTGGGATATTTTTCACTGGTTTGCAGCTGTTTGCTGTCATTTACTCATCAAGGCGAACCACCGTTATTATAAGGACTATGCCAATTATTTAAAGATTGACATGTAGAGAATAAGCAATAATTGATTGACAGAAAGTACTAAATTTGTACCTATGACGGTTTTATGACACCAAATTTCCAAATACGACCAAAAAATGGCTGCCCGGTGATGCAAAATGTGCATTGGAATGCAAAAGAATAAGTAATTGAAACATAGAGCAAGTACTAAAATCCCGGGGGGCTGAAGAAGAAACAATTTTGCCGCCCCTTCCTTAACAGCCCGAAAAGGTTGACCCAATTTTTTTCACGGTCGTTTGAAAAAGTGAAGAAAAAAAAAAAAAAAAAAAAAGGGATTTTAGGTGCTAGCGCCCTAAAAGCAACCTTTTTTCAAAAAATTTTATGCTTTTTCAAATTTTTGCGCCCTTTTTTCTTTGCTAATTCGTTTTGCCGCCCCTTCGTTTTTGCCGCCCCTGTTTTTGCCGCCCCTTCTTCTACCGCCGCCCCTTCGTTTTTACCGCCCCTACTTTGACCCCGGGGGGCTGGCGCCCCAAAGCCCCCCAAAAAAAAATACGCGCATGATAACTAGTTCATCCCCAATAGCTACAGCGCTACCAGTAGGGTTCAATTGCCTATTGTGAGTGCCCCTGTGTTGTGTGCATACATGTAGTTAACAATAACTGCATGATGCTCTAGGTCATGTAGGTGGATCTTTTTGAATTGGATCTTTTGCACATTGGGGTTTACAAAAATACCAATGCCAGCAACTTTTCCTGTACGGGTAGGGCTACCAAGCCTCACAATGCCCCGGTACGGGTATCCAGACAGTAGCCTCAAAATGCCCGATGTCCCATAAATTTTAACACCATGGATACCAGTGCTGTAGATGGGCGTCAAGTCTACAAAAGACAAAGCTGAAAACTTTTGCCGGACCTTTCCCAGCACAGAAAAATCTGCTCCTGAAGGTCAGCATTCAGCATCATGCTCAAAGGATCTAGGAAAAGATAGCCTTCAAGGTCAAAAATTTTAAGAAGCTTAATAGCAATCTGCAACCAGATAAAGTTACTAGTCCTGATGTAATCATTGCAAGCGTCCTGAAGAAATATGCCTACAGCACAGAACTTGCAAGAGCAGTCAGTCTGCTGTTTGAGCTTTGCTTCTCCAAGGAAGTTTTCCCCAGCCAATGGAAGACTGCATTTGTCACCCATATTCACAAGAGATTGGAAGTCTAATTCATCTATGTATCGCCCCTCTCTCTGCTCTACATCATCATTAAGATCATGGAGGCTGTTGTACAGAACCAACTTCAGAAGTACCTCCTTGGAAAGCACTGATATCAGATAGACAGTTTGGATTTAGGCCATACCACAGCTGACATCTTTACCATTCTGACCCAAGAGTGGTCCTACCCCGGGTCCAACTCCCTGGACAGAGGCAACGACCTGCGTCTGATTGCCCTGGATATCAAACAAGCATTCGATAATGTTTGGCATAATGGACTTTGATCGAAACTCAAGGCAAAAGGATTATCTGGCAAGCTGCTCATCTGGATTAGGAGCTACCCGACATACCGTATCGTTCCATCAAAGTTGTCTTTATCTGGCCAGTCATCAAATACTTCCTCCATTAGGGGTCCAAATTAAACCCACTTTTGTTCTGTGTCTTTATTGATGACCTGGGTGATGCATGTGAAACCCAGTTCTACATCTACGCAAATTATTCCACCTTGTTTTGTGAGATTACATCTGGAGACAAAGAAAAAAAAGCGTAGTGATTTACAGTGCACTACGCAAGCCTCAGCACACTTTACATGTTGTCGCTGATCACTTCGGCCCACATCATTCCATAAACCACTTAACAACAACACAGGGACTTCAATTTGCAGCTTCAAGCGTGCACACACCAGATATTCCACAAATAACTACCAAACAACATTGAGGCCTTTTACTGCTAGCCTGAACAGAGAACTGGAGAAAGTGATAATATGGGCAGATATATGGGCATGACAGACGGATGGTGACCTTAGAGACATCGAAACGTAAGGCAATGAGAATATCAAGAAAGAGGAATCCAACCAAGCTAAATATTCTGTTTGGTACCACAAAACTGGCTGAGAAGGAGGAGCTGGAGATCTTAGGAGTCACAGACGACAGCAAGCTGACCTTGACATTTCTAACGTCTCATCCAGAGCAGGCAGAAGCTGGGCGCTCTGATGAGAGTTGCAAATAAACTTGATGTCAGAGGCAGAGCAAATGTTTACAAGGTTTAATTTTGAAGTGTGATGGAATACGCCTCACTGTCTTAGATGAGTGCTAGCATCACCACTCTAGGATTACTAGACTCTATCCAGAGGATTGAGAGGAAGGCCCTTCGAATCATAGGCGTGAGCAAAGAAGCAAGTACAGAGCTGAACATCACATCCATCAAAGACGTCAAGTGGCTGCAACAACAGTCCTCTATAAAATGCACTGAGCTTGTACCCACGAGATCTGAAGGCACAGCTACCAAAGTCATTTGAAGTCAGAAGGCTACCCGCTCAAGCTTGTCCATGCCTTGCCATACTCTCACAGTACCAGTTTCTAGAACCATATCTACTGACAGGACCTTCATTCACACTTCAGTTCACGTTTGGAGTAGCCTACCAGATGCATGGTAGTCGGACACATATCTGACAATGGCGCACCATCCTTCAAGATCATAGTGCATATTAAGCATCTTATCACATGTCTGATGCTTTGGCACATGTGTTTTTCTTTTATAGTGCCTAATAATCAAGTGCCTGTATATAACTTCTTGAAATGTGTCACTCCTCATGGGCTATTGTTCACTCTAGCATTTAAAAACAAAAGTTTTTTAGCCAAAGAGATACATACTGCAGTTACTGTCCGTTTTCCTATACACAATACACAGTGCTCTTACCATTGACGCGTAACCTCTACAAATAGCGTATGTTAGAAGTTAACGTCGCTGTGTGAAAAATAACCGGCCAATATTAAAAGTACTCTTCTAAAATTCTAGAAAATATAGTTTTGTAACATGTCCTAAATTTTTAGCTAATTTAGATGTTTGGAAATATTCGCACTTTGGTGTTTTAGTGTATGTTATAGGTAACAGTACATTGCCTAGTTAACGTCGCTGTGTGAAAAATAACCGGCCAATATTAAAAGTACTCTTCCGAAATTCTAGAAAGTATAGTTTTGTAACGTGTCCTCAGTTTTTGGCTAATTTAGGTGTTTGGAAATATTCGCACTTTGGTGTTTTAGGAAGGATATGTAAACGACAGATAACACCAAAAATATGAAGAAATTATTTCCAAACCGTGTTACAACCCACAGCCATTATGTTTCTCATTTTCAAGAATGTGGTTAACAATATGCACAGTATTGTCTCATTTCGTGAACAAAGGCCACACAGTAATTGTTACCTTGCGTTTGCTTTATAATCGTTCACCCAACTGAAACTATAATACCATTGCTCAAAACAGACACATGTGTGTGTGTGTGGATTTAACCAGAGAAAATCTGATGTAACATAGTTGAGCTGTTTTCAATGAGTGTTATCTTGGTTTAATAGCTTTTAATGGGGTTTAAGTCCTGCAAAGGTCGTGGTGAATTCTACTGTAGACATGACTGCATCATGACTTTTTAATTGGAACTATTGTATATTGGTGTTTACAAAAATACCAATTACAGCAACTCTTTCCTATACGGGGGCCCAGACAGTAGCCTCAAAGGGATCGATATTACATAACTGGTCATTCAGCCAACTGTAATGAGTCTGTTAAAAATGCAGTGGGGATCGCCCTGCAGGTAGAAAGGGTTTATTTTTGAAATGCTCTCTTTTCCAAATCAAAATTGGTATAACATGTATACATGTGCCGAATGAGGCTTTAAAATAGGCTACGAAAAATAATCTATTGCTGATATTGATGAAGTAGCTATCTTTAGGGACCGTTCACAAACACTTGTTAGGGGGGCCTGATGCAAAAGGGGGCTTAAAGGTTTTGAACCTCCTAGCGGGAGGGGGCTAAAAAAATTGACCACAGATTTTCCCGGGAAAATTGAGTTAAATATGCTTTTCTATGGGGTTGACCCATAATTTTCATGTCAAATAAGGGGGACCCTGAAATTTTTGAGATCTGAAAAGGGGTGGGGGCCGAAAATTTTTCGCGATTATTTTTTTTTGCATCAGCCTCCTCCCCCAACAAGTGTTTGTGAACGGTCTCTTACTACTTCTGATATTGGTATTGATGAAGTAGCTATCCACTGCTGATATTGGTATTAATGATGAAGCTGTCTACTGCTGACATTGTTACTGATGAAGTAGTAATCTATTGTTGATTAAAGAGGATTGAGGTCAATTTGCCTGCCAACCTGTTTTTTGTACTTCCTCTCTTTTTATTTATTTATTTTCAAATTTATTTAAGGTGGATCTTTTTGAATTGGATCTATTGCACATTGGGGTTTACAAAAATACCAATGCCAGCAACTTTTCCTGTACGGGTATCCAGACAGTAGCCTCAAAATGCCCGATGTCCCATAAATTTTAACACCATGGATACCAGTGTTGTAGAATGGGCGTCAAGTCTACACTACATCAAAAGGCAAAGCTGAAAAATGTTGCCGGACCTTTACCGCTAAATTTCAGATTCCTAGCACAGAAAAATCTGCTCCTGAAGTTCAGCATTCAGCATTATGCTCAAAGGAAAAGATAAAAAAGGAAGGGTTTATTTCAAACTCTAATGGTGACCCGCAGGTCAAATTGCTAGAATTGTACATTAAACACAACTAAACAGACACAATGCAATTTGCAGGCAGCAGCTTAATCAGCGCCACTATTGCCACATTGAAACAAACAACTATTCAAACATCCAATCCAACCCCATCCCCCAATAGGCAATGAGGATAAAGTGCCTTGCCCAAGAACACAACACGTTGGCACGAGCGGGGCTCAAAATCGCAACCTATGGATTATGAGTCGGGCGCCTTATCCATTCGGCCACACGTGCTCCCAAATAGCCAGATAGCCTTCACGGTCAAAAATGTTAGAAAGCTTCTTTAGGAATCTGCAACCAGATAAAGTTACTGGTCCTGATGAAATCATTGCAAGCGTCCTGAAGAAATACAGCACTGAACAAGACCAGTCAGTCTGCTGTTTGAGCTTTTCTTCTCCGAGGGAGTTTTCCCAAGCCAATGGAAGACTGCATTTGTCATCCGTATTCACAAGAGATTCGAAGTCTAATTCATCTATGTACCGCCCCTCTCTCTGCTCTGCATCATCATTAAGATCATGTAGGCTGTTGTACAGAACCAACTTCAGAAGTACCTCCTTGGAAAGCAACTGATATCAGATAGACAGTTTGGATTTAGGCCATACCACAGCTGACATCTTTACCATTCTGACCCAAGAGTGGTCCTACCCCGGGTCCAACTCCCTGGACAGAGGCAACGACCTGCGTCTGATTGCCCTGGATATCAAACAAGCATTCGATAATGTCTGGCATAATGGACTTTGATCGAAACTCAAGGCAAAAGGATTATCTGGCAAGCTGGTCATCTGGATTAGGAGCTACCCGACATACCGTATCGTTCCATCAAAGTTGTCTTTATCTGGCCAGTCATCAAGTACTTCCTCCATTAGGGGTCCAAATTAAACCCACTTTTGTTCTCTCTCTTCATTGATGACCTGGGTGATGCATGTGAAACTCAATTCTCCCTCTACGCAAATGATTCCACCTTGTTTTGTGAGATTACATCTAGAGACAAAGAAAAAAAGCGCAGTGATTTATAGTGCGCTACGCATATGCACAGCGCCTATACGTTGATCCACAAGCCTCAGCACAAATCCAGGTTGACGCTGATCACTTCGGTCCCACAGCATTCCATAAACCACTTAACAACAACACAGGGACTTTGCAGCTTCAAGAGCGCACACCCTAGATATTCCACAAATAACCTCCAAACAACACTGAGGACTTTTACTGCTAGCCTGAACAGAGACCTGGAGAAAATGAGAATATGGGCAGATAGGTATGACATATGGATGGTGACCTTCGAGACATCGAAACGCAATGAGAATATCAAGAAAGAGGAATCCAACCAAGCTAAATATTCTGTTTGGTACCACAAAACTGGCTGAGAAGGAGGAGCTGGAGATCTTGGGAGTCACAGACGACAGCAAGCTGACCTTGACAAAGCACATTTCTAACGTCTCATCCAGAGCAGACAGAAGCTGTACGCTCTGAGGAGAGTTGCAAATAAACTTGATGTCAGAGGCAGAGCAACTGTTAACAAGGCTCAATTTTGCAGTGTGATGGAATACGCCTCACTGTCACCACTCTTTGATTACTAGACTCTATCCAGAGAATTGAGAGGAAGACCCTTCGAATCATAGGCGTGAGCAAAGAAGCAAGTACAGAGCTGACCATCACACCTCTCCATCAAAGATGTCAAGCATGTCAAGAGGCTGCAACAACCTATATAAAATGAACACCACTTTGTGCCCACCAGATCTGAAGGCACAGCTACCGAAGTCATTTGAAGTCAGATGCCTTGTCCATGCCTTGTCATACTCTCACAGTACCAGTTTCTAGAACCATATCTACTGGCAGGACCTAGGGTAGTCGGACACATATATATCTGACAATGGCGCACCATCCTTCAAGATCATAGTGCATAAGCATCTTATCACATGTCTGATGCTTTGGCACATGTGTTTTTCTTTTATAGTGCCTAATAATCAAGTGGCTATATAAGTTCTTGAAATGTGTCACTCCTCATGGGCTATTGTTCACTCTAGCATTTAAAAACAAAAGTTTTTCAGCCAAAGAGACACTTTTTAATTGGAACTATTGTATATTGGTGTTTACAAAAATACCAATGACAGCAACTCTTTCCTATACGGGGGCCCAGACAATAGCCTCAAAGGGCTCGATGTTACATAACTGGTCATTCAGCCAACTGTAGTGAGCCTGTTAAAAATGCTGTAGGGATCGCCCTGCAGGTAGAAATGGTTTATTTTTTAAATGCTCTCTTTTCCAAATCAAAATTGGTATAACATGTACTACATGTGACGAATAAGGCCTTAAAATATGCTACAAAATCTATCTACATGTATTGCTGATATTGATGAAGTAGCTAACTTTAGGACCGTTCACAAACACTTGTTAGGGGGCCTGATGCAAAATGGGGGGGGGCTTAAAGGTTTTGAACCTCTTAGAGCGGGGGGGGCTAAAACATTGACCACATATTTTCCCGGGAAAATTGAGTTAAATATGATTTTCTATGGGGTTGACCCATAATTTTCATGTCAAAAAAGGGGGGCCCTGACTTGAAATTTTTGAGATCTGAAAAGGGGCGGGGGCCGAAAATTTTTCGCGATGAATTGTTTTTTGCATCAGCCCCTCCCCCCCAACAAGTGTTTGTGAACGGTCTGTCTCTTACTACTTCTGATATTGGTATTGATGAAGTAGCTATCAACTGCTGGTATTAATAAAGTAGCTGTCTACTGCTGATATTGTTATTGATGAAGTAGTTATCTATCATGTCTATTGTTGATTAAGGAGGATTGAGGTCAATTTGCCTGCCAACCAGGTTTTTTTTTGTACTTCCTCTCTTTTTTTATTTTTTTATTTTCAAATTTATTTTCCTCATTCTGCAGCTGTGAAAATAGCGTGGGAAATCTGTCCTCTTGTCTTTGTCATTGTTGTTTTGTGTGTGTGTTTGTTCTGTTTTGACCTTTTGGTTTATTTAAAAAAATCATAAAATCAGCCTTCTTTCTTTTGCGTGAAAATGTTTAGTAAATCATAGACAGTAACACCATGGCTGTCGAAAGATTTAAAAAAATTGAATGAGTCTCGTTCCCGCGAAAGAAATATATTTGTCCGTTGAAGATTGTATTAATAGAGTCTGACTAAACCCAGCAGGTGTCGGGAGTTCGACGGGAGAAGATGTGTTTTTGTGAAGTATTTCTGCTCGTTGGCATATAGTTCTGTCCCAATCTTGAAGTCACTGGTTGGATGTGTTTTTCTGGTATATGAAACGAACAAACAATTATAGAGAATAACACGTAAAATCCGAGGATTGCGGCCATACATGTATCAATCATTTTTACAAATCATTGTATCATTGACATCATTGTTGCTATCAACATGACCAATGTTGCCGTCAGCGCCTGTCAGGATTTGCTAGGTATGCAATTCTACTAACTTAAAGCCATAATGTACGATCTTATAATATGAAATTGGTTCATTTTTTTCAAACCTGATTTTTTTGCATTTTTGTAATGTTTACACATGTACCAACTTGCACCTAAATGGAATCGGCCAAATTTGTTGTCTTTGTAGGTCAACAGAGCAAAGTTTGACATATTATCATAATTTAAAAATTATGATAATATAATAGAACTGCGTGCTAAATGGCCAAAAATAACCAGTGGGGTTTCTTTCACTTTACCTTGTTATTTCAACCTAAAATGGGCGCAACCCTTCTCGTCAGTTATTTCTAATATTATTTCAACATTTTGAATAAAGAATAACAAAATCAAAATTTGACGGAAATCGTACATTAAGGCTTTAACAAAAGACAAAGTTATCGTAATGTTTAGTGTCAGTGTTGATATACAGATTTGTTTCTAATACTGTCAAGTTCAAATTTATGATGTTAAAGTAAAACATTGTAATCATCCACTTATCTTCCCTTATTCGCTCATCTCAATATCTGTTTCTTTTTGTCTGCTGCACACTGTATCCGTCATATAGCTTACATGCCGTATTCGTTTGGGCGGTAGTTTGTACGTACACATTCTAGCATTAGAAAGCTTTTTAACTGCATGTTTGGAACTATTTGTATCGGGTAAGCTTCTGCGTAGCCTTAAAGGCATTAGATCCGCAGAAGGGCTGACAACATCACGAAGCCGACACTTAAATAATGCAGCAGCGGCTTCCTCGTAATTCGGAAGCTGTATTTGATATGCATTTATACTTCCATCGTGTGCATTCTTTTCTCGTAATTTTGTGTTAAGTTTATCTAATTTGTAGATCTTTGATGTATCTTTAGCTAAAGATAGTCTCTTGCAATCATTCGGGAGCCATCCGTTAGTTGCAAACATTGATGCACGATTTGTAGTGCGAGTCGATTCATATAAACCACTGTTTTGTTCTTCGTCATCATCACTTTCAAGTTCTTGATTGACTCTATCCCAAAAAGTATCAATAGATTCGGCAACCGTGGCGTTTAATCGAGCTCGTCTAACAGATGAATGTATTAGATGTTCTCGTTCTGAAAGATCTCTTTCCATTCGCGTTCGTTTGATTTCAAATTTGGTTCCATACATAATTTGTACAATCGGTGGTGGAGTTGCTCTTTCCTTGTCAGATGCAAAATCATGAAAACCACTATGCTGTATTGTGTTCTCAAGCTCCCTGTTGACACCCATCATAGATCTGCCGTGATATCTAATAGTACTTTTTTCCTGACGCCTAATACCTCGAACAGTGTTACCCAATACTGCAGTTTCTCTTGCATTCATACGTCCGGCCATCTTAACATTTACATCAGGAAAGGTTAGTTTCAACTTTTGGTCATCAGGAGCTTCGTCAGTTAATGACGTCTGCCTTTGATTTAGTAGATGCTTATTTTCCATTCTGTTGTTATTGCAATCGATTATTGTATTGTCATCAGATCTGAAACTATCCATGGAGTATTTCGGAAACGTTTCGGAATCCATATTTTATTAAACTGAGCTAAACTGGACGCAATCAAAATAACCATTGGAGCATCATAATGATCACCAGAAGAGTATTGTTAGTTTTCGACGTTACCAAAATGTATTTGATTATCATTCAACATCCATTTTTCCAATATTACAATGGACAGTGATGAAGCAAACGTTTTGAATGAGTCTTGGTCGCGCGAAAGAAATATGACATACGAATATTGTTGTCCGTTTGGTTGAAGACCCAGCAGATTGGTAGATTTCGTAAGTTAGACGGGAGAAGATGTGGTTTTGTGAAGTGTTGCGGCTCATTGTCATATAGCTCTATCCCAATCGTGAAGTCACTAGTTGGATGTGTTTTTCTGATATATGAAACGTATAAACAATATAGAATAAACACGTAAAATCCGAGGACTGCGGCTATCCATGTATCAATGATTTTTATAAAATCATTGTATCGTTGAGATCATTGCTGCTGTTATTATACGTAGCCTTACCCAATTGAAGTTAATTATCTGCTCGAAGTCACGATGTACTAATTATTCGACGGTCTACTAATAACATTATCATTTGTTTAAATCAATAACTCATACTTTTTTAGCTTCATGACAACAGACATGTAATAACAGTTATATTAAAATATTGAAAAAGTATTAATCAACAGATAACTAGACCTATCTCAAGACTTTGCTCAATTATTGTAATATATAGGTCTATGTTAATGCAACCGATTTCTTTTGGCTAAAATATAATCACTTACAGAAATTTAAGTCTAGCCGATGGTAAATGAGTCCAACTGTCTGCGGAAATTTCATTTCCGTTGGGTTGGAAAGTTGTACGAAGAACAAGAAGCACACTGAAGTAAGGAAATTCGTACTAATGAAATCATCAATCATACCAATCAAATGATCATTATATCCAAATAGGCAATGGGCCATTCCATCTAAAATTCATACACCCCTATGAGCTCCTATGGAAGACATGACCTTAATCTCCTACACAGGGAGTGTGAATTTAAAATAGGGTTGACCTGATAATGGGGGATTCCATTTGATTTCTACACCCCTGTGTGGGAGATTAAGGTAATATCTTTCATAGGGGGTGTATGGATTTCAAATAGAATAGCCCAATCTGAATGGTAGCTAATCATACTAATGGTAGGCAAGCAATAACTTGCATGGTCACCAGAGAATTTGGTCCCGATTAGACTCAAATACATAAGTCTGGGAAAGAATATTTTGAATACTGTTATGTGCCCCCAAAATATTCCACAATATTCATTCATTCATTTTTTTATTCATTCATTCATTCATTCATTCATTCATTCATTTATTCATTCATTCATTCATGCATTCATTCATTCATTCATTCATTCATTTATTTTTTCACTCATACATCAAAGAAATATTTGTCATAACTCACACAATATCAGAAACAGAAAGACAACAATGCCACACGTTTACAATATTTTTACACTTTTTTTGTGTGAACGTAACCATCCCAGTTAACAAGTATTGCACAAACCCTCTTATAGTGAGTTTGAATTTTACTTGGTCTAGATATTCCATAGCGATGGTAAAAAGTGCTTGTCGCTCAGTCACAAAAATCTGTCATCCTGCAATTTTCTGTCAATTTTTTGAGAACAAATCTGAACCTAAAACTTAATTTTGGAGGTTTATAATTAAACAAAAAGGTATTTTTGACCCTTTTTCGCCGACTTGAACAGCTTGTGTGAAAAACGTATACCATGCTAGGCGTTCGTTGTGTGACCCATAGATATGGAATGTTAGATATTCCATAAGAGTAAAAACTGCCGGGGAAAAAGTGCTCTTTCCCTCACAAATACGTGTTGCCCTCCAATTTTCTGTGAATTTGTTGGAAACATATCTGAACCTAAATCTGAAATTTGGAGGTTTGTAATTAAATAAAAAGGTATTTTGACCCTTGTTTTCGCCGCGGTTTCTGACCGCATTGAACATGCTTCGTGTACAAAACATATAGCATGTATCTCGCGCTGAGTGCCCAGAACGATGATTTTACTGGACTGGGATTTTCCATAGCGATGGTAAAACATGCTTCTGCTTCATGCGCAGTAAATTCTGGCCCTGCAAGTTTCTCTTAATGTCTCAAAAACTTGTCTCAACCTAAATTTAAAATCTGGACGGGCACTGTTTACGAAAAAGTGATTTTTGAGATCTGTTTTCGCCACTGTTTCTGTGCCAATATGAATAGGTTTGTGTATGGAGCGTATTCGCTTGCATCTTAGCCGTCGTGTGGCCGATTGCGATGATTTAAAGTTGGGGTTCAAGTTGACGTCGTTGATAATCAAAATTTCAAGGAATTTTAAAAATAATTTGATCGCTTTATATCTTAATTTAACCCCCAAAATGTGTTGTTTGTGACAGCACTGCTAAGCGTCAGCGCAGTCACCGGAGCAGATCAGTTACATAATCCAATTAAAATGTGCTTAACAACAGGGGATTAAGGCCTTCGCAACCGGCAGACTGGCTAGGAATAAAATAATTGTCACATTCCACTAGGGTGCTTAGTTCAGGTGCTATAGAGTAAGGTCCGATGTATCATGCACAGAAGCGTAATTCTCAAAATGCACCGATCCAATCAAAATTTGTCTTAAATTACTCCTCTCTGCAAACCAAATAGGAAAATAATTTATTTGAGAAATGTATAACCTCAGAATCGGATGAAATGTTATGGCTGTACATATTACTATTGGACCTTGGCTGCATGAACTCCGATCGGACCATTTTTTTAAACTTTTAACCTCTGTGTATGAAAATTTTGACATTTGATCTATACGACCTTAACTCCTGAACTAAGCACTGTAGAAAACTATGACAATTGAGTTTCCAATTTAGATACATTACAACATGATGCGACTATTTTTTGTTAATTTGACCTTCGACCCCACGTGGGAACCACAGGGGCATCGAAATTGAAGTAATTGAG
Source organism: Amphiura filiformis (assembly GCF_039555335.1). Taxonomy (NCBI): domain Eukaryota; kingdom Metazoa; phylum Echinodermata; class Ophiuroidea; order Amphilepidida; family Amphiuridae; genus Amphiura; species Amphiura filiformis. Next base: position 54,556,721 of record NC_092633.1, on the reverse strand, counting down.
TAAATCTCTTGTATCAAAATATCCAGTGTATTTTGTGTGGCTCAATCCAGTAGTAAACATGCTTAGAAAAAAGGCAAAAGAATAGTCCTGGCTGTCATTGTCTCAATACAAGATAAGATGTGCTAAAAAGTCCTTGTCCTGTGGGGCAGGATTAAATAAAGGGATACAACCCTGGGCATGAGACATTAGGAATTATTTCCTAGCCTCTTAACCACATGATTGATGGGCTACAGTAGCTATTCAAGACACAGTGTATGTAAGGGATAAACTGTGCATATGAGATATAGGTTCAAGTTGGGGAAATGTTCACTCCGTGAACAATGAACAAAAATCAATCCCATAGAGTTCAATTCCCATTCTATAAAGCACAGTGTCAGTTTTAAAAAGGCTAAAGAGGGTTGAAAGTGCATTTTATTTAGCTATAAAATGAGACCAAAAGCATGTCAATACCTTCTTGCTCGGCAGAGATATCATCAATTAATTTGAGTCGCATTTGTAAAAACGTAACATCTCCACCTTTTTTAGGTGGCGAGTTCAAGACACATGACCATTTCAAATAATTTTGATTTTTTTTTTCGTGATATAAAATGTTATGACAAATTATTAAAATTTAGTATTTTTTTAAATATATTTTTGATATTTAACAGTCCTCGAAGTAAACATTATAAATTTAATTTCAAGAAGTTTAAACTGACTTTCAGCACCAAAATTCACTAACCTTGAATTTTCGATGTGTGACACACATCCTCATCAGAAGAAGTCCTAAGATGTTGTGATGGACTTGCCCATTTGTTGACCATTGGCGACATTCGAGTATTTTAATTTAATGATATGAACTTAAAGCGTATGTAGCTGGGATGAAAGGCCGACCACCAATTAAAAATTTTGACCTTTCATATTGAAGATTATACATTTTTTCCAAAGAGACTTATATTTTTTGGTGTTTTGAGGGAAAAATCTATATCTTCAATACGCAAGGTCAAGATTTTAAATGATAGAAGGCCTTTCATCCCATGATGGGCAAAAAGACACTTGAAGAAAAGCACGCTAACATTTTTAATGAATTTATTATTTTATTAACAACGTTCTTTTTATCATGTTTATTACAATGTTATACAAGAACAGTCTTAGCAGTAATATTAATGTTACATATTTCATACTCACTTACTATCAAGCTAGTAATAATACAATAGAGTACAAGTACTATAAAAATAAAAACAATTAAACATTGATTGTCTCGGGATGCGTCGCTTGCGTAGTGGAATGCGTCGTTTGCGTCGGGGAATGCGTCGTATGCAAAATGGAATGTGTCGTGTGCGTCGTGGAATGCGTCGTTTGCATCATGAAATGCGTCGTTTGCGTCGTGGAATGCGTCGTTTGCGTTGGGGAATGCGTCGTTTGCGTCGAGGAATGCGTAGTTTGCGTTGGGAATGCGTCGTTTGCGTCGTGGAATGCGTCGTTTGCGTCGGGGATTGTGTCGACATCACATTGTCAACTCCCAGGATTTTGTCAACAAAGTTTGTGACGTACATTTGGATAATAATGAGACCATAACTTGGTACGACGTTTCAGCGCTGTTTACTTTATGTGTACCACCCAAGGAAGCGGTTGATTGTGTTCGCGAATTTCAAAGGAAGGATATTACCCTGAAGGAGCGCACAGACCTCAGTCCCGACCAAGTTTGTGAAATTCTTGAACTGTGTCTGAATACAACCTATTTTGTCTACGGTGGCAAATTCTACAGACAACGCCATGGTTGTGCGATGGGTTCACCAGTATTACCGAATGTCGTAAACTTGTTTATGGAACAGTTTGAACAGTTGGCCCTTACATCGTATACTGGTACTCCCCGCTACGCAAAGATCAACTAGCTCCGTTCTTCGACCATATCAAAAGGACAACGTAGTAAGTTCACCCAGGAAGAACTGAAAGATGACAAACTTGCTTTCTTAGAATGTTTGGTCACCGTGCAAAGCGATGGCAGTCCAGAAACATCGGTATATCGCAAGGACACTTACACAGATCAGTATTATGTTGTTCGACTCGCTCGCACCACCCATTGATCCATATTAACTTGTAATACGGACTTTATTTCACAGAGCGAACACTATTCCCTGTCTACAATTCTGCCTTTTGAGGAATCCATTTCATTCTCTGGTGGAGATAGCCTGCACTCTCCTGTTCTATCTACGGTTGTGACTTTTGAGGAATCCATTTCATTCTCCGGTGAAGATGGCCTGCGCTCTCCTGATCAGGAAGATACCTCTCAGGTTGAACTCGAAGGTGACATGTGATACAACAACATCCGCTTCGCAGGTCAATGAACTTTTACCGCCAGAAGATCAGTCGGGCTGATGATGCGTTCAGGATAGAACGTGAAAATTTCCCACTCAAAAAAAACCGTAAGTCCAGTTGCCTAGATTGTAGTTCAAAATATTATAGTATATCACGATATAATACAAATTTTATGATAAATTATTAAAATTTGACATTTGTAAAATTTTTGATATTTATCAGTCCTCGAACCAAGCTTTATAAATCTGATGATATGTACTTAAAGTGTATGTAGCTGGGATGAAAGGCCAACGATCAATTGGAAATGTTGACCTATCATATCATGCATATTGAAAATATACATTTGTCCCCAAAAGACCTAATTGTTTTGGTGTTTTCGGGGGCAAAATCCATATTTTCAATACGAAAGGTCAACATTATCTATTGATCGTCGGCTTTATTTTATCCCAGCTACATACACTTATTAAAATTTAATGGTGAAACCGGTACAAGAGCTTTTATCGTGTTTTATAGTATAACGACACCAAGTGATTATCTTACATATACATAAAAGTATTTAGCATAATGCTTACAACAAAGTTTAAAAATCGTGTTCGATATTAAAAGATGAGGTCACTGATTTCAGAGTAAATACTAGCACCAGAAATATATTGACGCCATTATACAGCCCAAAGAAAAATTGATCGACAATCTTAGCCGCATCTCTCCACTCTTGCAGAGGAGCCTCGTCCTCCTCATTTTTCTTTTCTTCTTCTTCCTTAGTTAAAAGTAATTGTCTGATTTTGTGGACATCTGATTCCAACATACCGCATCCGTCTGTGTTTGTGGTTGTGTCTTTTGAGGAAACCATTTCATCCTCTGGTGAAGATGGACTCTGCTCTCCTGCTATATCTGTGGTTGTGATCTCTGAGGAATCCATTCCATTATCTAGTGAAAATGGCTTGCGCTCTCCAACTATGTCTACGTTAGAGACTTTTGATGAATCCATTCCATTCGCTGGTGAAGATGGAATGTTGTCTCCTGTGATATCTGTGGTTGTACCATTTAAGAAATCCATTTCAGTCTCTGGTGAACAAGGATTACTTTCTCCTGCAAAACCATCATCCTCCGCGTATACATCGACGAATGATTCAGTCTCACTATTGCGACGGCCATCGCTCCGGTTGTTTTCACCCCAAAAGCCAACAAAGGGAGTCTTTAAAAATTGGCTGATTTTGTAGACTGGTGATTTCAACATACCGCCTTCACTCATTTCATCCGTCTTTGTCTGTGGTTGTGATCTTTGAGGAATCGATTTTATTCTCTGGTGGAGATGGACTGGGCTCTCCTGCAGTTTATGTTGCTGTACCTTTTGAGGAATCCTTGCAATCTCTGGTGAAGATGGTCTGCGCTCTTCTGCAATGTCTACAATTGTGACTTTTGAGGAATCCATTTCATTCTCTGGTGGAGATGGCCTGCGCTCTCCTGTTCTATCTACGGTTGTGACTTTTGAGGAATCCATTTCATTCTCCGGTGAAGATGGCCTGCGTTCTCTTGTTCCATCTACGGTTGTGACTTTTGAGGAATCCATTTCATTCTTGGGTGAAGATGGTCTGCGTTTTCCTGCTGTGTGTACGGTTGTGACTTTAGAGGAACTCATTCCATCCTCTGGCATGTCTGGTGAAGATAGACTTCGATCTCTTGCAATGTTCATGGTTGTGACTTTTGAGGAATCTATTTCATTCCCAGGTGGACTGCGCTCTTCTGGAAAACCAACATTATATGTATGTATTTTGACGACTGATTTATTCTTATTATTGTGGTTGCCACCTTCAGCAGATGTACTGTCGTTCCTCTTGGTTTTACAGCAACCGCCAACAACGCGAGCCATGTAGACGAAGATGAAAACTCGTAATCGTGGCCCCATCCGAGAGCAGTTTTAGGGTCTTGATGATGAATGTGCAGAATCCAAGTAGATATCAAAACACACATTCCCACCCAACATATCATGATCGTAAAGTACTCAGCTGCACAGAAAAACAAAAACAACGAAAATGAAGGATCAATAAAACAAACAAAATATACTTTTCAAAAGTTAGAGATTTGGTGTTTATAGGATAGGAGCTTACAGACCTTTCTTACAATTGAATACATGAATCCAAAACCCACCCAAGTCCATGGGAAGTGATTTTGAGAAAAAAACCTGTGTATCATTTTAATTCCTTCAGTTAGATTTACCTGGTCAATATGGTAAATTGTACGTGCAAATGGGTGGGTTAAACTGTATCAGGTATGACGATTAACATTTCAGGGACTTCGTGGGGTTCATGTTAAATTCTGGACTTGGGTGGTTTTTTTAATCATATACAAAGACAATAATGTTGGAATGATATTACCACTAGTAAGATAATACAAAATAAAGCACACAGTTATGTATAATGTTGATAAGCATTCTGCCATGTAATATAAACCACACACTTTCCTTGATTAAACCTTTTTTTTTTTTTCAAAAATCACTCTCCAGCAATGAAGATGTTACAAGTGGACTTTTATACATACTGGATTTCAATCAATGTGTTACAAGACTCAAATCATGGACTTGGGTTGATTCTTTCATACATGCTATTTTTCACATGCTCAATAGACAACACTTTCACATGCTTAACTCAATTTGGCAAAAGTATGGACTTGGGTGGCTTTTGTATTCATATATTCAATTGGTACCTTCCTGGCGTTGATGGGGTGAACACCCGGGTGAACATCGATATCACGTAGACCTACTATAAAACAACGAAAACGCGGTCAAGAAGGATATCACGTTATACCCCTCTTGATCTCGCCTTCGTTGTTTTGTAGTACGTGATTTTATTTCGTAGTACTTTACAGCGCAGATGAGCGCAGGCCATCTTCACCAGAGAATGAAATAAATAAATGATCTTGTATCTTGTACTTTATAGTACTTAACAGTACTTTATAGTATGTGATATCGATATTCAGGAAGATACCAATTATAGGAATTGTCTATAGCGTTGTTTGTCTTTCGATCTTTAACAGATTTTAACATTTATAACGCCATTCAATGTGCTGAATTGAGAAAAATCTGGATTTAATTGGTGACATTTATAGATTAAGGTCTGACTCGCAACATTAGAACTTAAAAAATGAACCATGAAAGTATTCCGTCCTTTAGTGCAGACGTTAAGCCGTCGGTACTTTGTACAATGAGCAATAATTATACTCCCTGTGTACATCGTAGTTGGTATCGAATGGAGTATTGTACAGTGTAAACCCCTAATTGTCCCGGGAAGTTCTAGGCCATGTACCAAGCTGTACTTACTCAGTAACGGGAAGAAATCCGCACTTGGTGGCACAATACTCATCACATACTCATTGAAAACTACCAGGGATAGTAAGGTCGTCACAGCCAGACCCATTTTTTCACCAGATTCTGGTTGGAGGTAAAATACTAGCCCTGATAATGACGAAATGATGAAATAAGGTACCAACAAGGTGAACAAATAGAAAGTAAATTTTCGCTTCAGTTGTAGTGCGAAATATGTCTCTGGCCATATCAGGACATCAGAAGAGACAATATTAGTATCTGATGCATTTAAACTTGAAGGAATGATATAGGCAATCACTTCACGGTAAGCCATAGCGGACATCAGATCCCATTCGCCGTTCGCGTGGTACTCCGAATGTGCATCGAATCCAGCAACTCCCCCTAGTATGTCTAGGTTTACTAAAGTACCATCATAACTCCAGGAACCAAAGCGAAGAATGCACTCTTGTCGGTCGAAAGGGAACGAGATTAACCTCATCTGACAGGCCGACCGCAGAGTGGCTTTTACGGTCCACCGTACTGTACCGTCGGAACTAACCAAGACTTTCAAGCCTTCCGCTTTTATATCATTGGAATCACCAACGCTTCAAAAATATACAACACACAAAAAAAACAAGTATTAGTCACTATAGTTCCATATAAAAAGTTGCATTCACAGCTATTCACACTCTCAGTAAAAGGTTCTAAAAAGCCTGAAAGAACCCTTTTTGTTAATTTAATATAGCGCCCTCTAGAAAAAGTTCTTTAAAAAGATAGAAATCTCATAGCTCTTTAAAGGGTTCTTCATCCCTTTGTAGAAGCATTTTTGGCTCGGGATTTTTGGCCTGTATAGATTATTTTGGTTCGTTACAAACCCGTTGTGGGTACCAAAATAGAGGTTAGATTATGATTATAGAAGCCTTTTTCACGTGAGGCATGTGTACTAATAGTCTCGGTCCCAGCCGATTTGTGCTCCTTCGTCACTAAACAAACCGAGGAACACAAACCGGCTGGGACCGAGACAAGTGTACTAACGCGAGTAGCGCCTGCGCTATTGAAATGAGCTTAATTTGTATATTATAAACAATATATTTATGAAAGCGGAATTAGTAGATACATACAAAATCAAGAACTTCTCAGACTTCATTTACTTGAATCAATAGACTTACTTCATACCAAGTATCCTGATGTAGGCTTTGTAATCATGAGTGACTTTAATAGAATGCAAATCAACAACATTCTTTATAACTGTAATTTGAAACAATTGATCAAGTTTCCCACCCGTGGTCAAGCCACTCTGGACCTTGTACTAACTAACATTGGCGCTCATTATAATGAGCCCATTCCCTTATCTGCTCTTGGGAAGAGTGACCATATAAGTATCATGTGGAAACCTTTAGAGCATGTTGCCAAACATTCCAATGTCGAAAGGACATATCGCTCCATGAAAGAGCACCAAATCAGAGAATTTGGTAACTGGATCCAGCACAAAGACTGGACCAATGTCCTTAACGCCAGCAACACTCAGCAAAAAGCTGATGCTCTCTATGAGTCTCTCCATGGTGTTGTAGAGTCATTCTTCCCTCTAACCACAGTAAAGGTTCATAATAATAATAAGCCCTGGATGTCTGATAAAATCAAAAAACTTGTCAAAAAAGACAGCTTGCCTTTTCAACAGGTAACAATGAGGTGTACAAGAAGCTGCGTAACAAGGTACAACGAGAAATTAAGAGGGCTAAGCAATTCTATTATGCTAACAGGGTTCGTAATCTTCAGGCTACCAATCCACGGAAGTGGCATCAGCAAATCAAGACCATGACGGGAAATACAAAATCTGAAGTCAGCATACCTGTCCCAGGGGTGGACAATGATGATCATGTTGCCATTGCGAATAAAATCAATGATCAGTTTGTGCAGGTCTCCTCCCATATGACACCTTTGGATCTTTGCAATCTTGAGACCTACTTACCGGCCATTGATTCCCCTCCATTGCTCTACCCATGGGATGTGTATGCTGAACTCAGTAAAGTTAAAGCCAGTAAAGCATGTGGCCCAGATGGGGTTTCCCCAAGGTTGATCAAGGAATTCGCATACGAATTAAGTATCCCTGTAACTGACATTTTGAATTGTTCTTATCACGAGGGAGTGGTCCCCACACAGTGGAAAAAAGCCATCGTTGTTCCGATCCCCAAAACAAAACCTCCCAAGGTCGATAAACTTAGACCTGTCTCCTTGACCGATGTTTTGTCAAAAATAGGTGAAGAATTTTTATAAACTGGTATTTTTGTTAGCCAAATCCAAATAGAAATTACTCACGAATCTGAGCTTTCGCCATCTTGGCTGATGGCTTGATCACAGATGAACTGGTCCACTGCTTTTCCCGCGAGACTTGGTTGCTAAGGACGCATCCTCGTTACCCGGAAGTGATGTTGATTTTAGCAGTGGGTCATATACATGATCTAGAAAGTGTGCTAGATCTAGAAAAATGAGCACACATATGAAAAGCTTAAGAAAGACCCGACCCAAGTGTACAAACGGAAATTGCTTGAGATTTTAAAGAGGTTGAAAGAAGAGAAAAAGATAGATGAGGGTCAATATAGATTGTTGTATCCTACTGCAGAAAGTGTTCCGAGATTATATTGTACTACTAAAATCCACAAGGAAGGAAATCCCATCAGGCCCATTGTGGATTATACGGGGTCGTTGGGCTACCAAACATCTAAAGCTCTCGCTGAAATTCTGGGCCCCTTAGTTGGTAACACAGAGCATCATGTTGTTAATTCTAAGCAGCTGGCTGAAGAGATGACAGGTGTACTGATTGAAGATAATGACATCTTCAATTCCCATGACGTGGTGTCATTATTTACGAACACGCCCATTGAAAAGTCGCTCAATGTGATCAAAGACAGGCTAGAAAAAGACACTCAGCTCAATTCAAGAACAAATCTCACCCCCGACGACATCTTACAGCTTCTCCAATTTGTTTTAACTACGACATACTTCAGCTTCCGTGGATCTATATATCGCCAGGTTTTCGGGGCAGCGATGGGCAGTCCCGTCAGTCCAATTGTAGCAAACCTCTTCATGGAATGGTTGGAGCAGGAGGCTATAACAACAGCGCCCCTAGACTGCAAGCCTAAGCTATGGAGAAGATATGTCGATGACATATTGGAAATTATCAATAAAGACTCTACACAAAAGCTCACTGACCACCTCAACACTACCGATCAATCAGGAAACATAAAGTTTACCTACGAAGAGGAGAAAGAGGGCCAAATACCATTCCTGGACACTTTGCTCATTCGTAAACAAGATGGTACGGTCAAACTGCTGGTGTATCGCAAAAAACCCACACCGACCAATATTTAAGTTTCAAATCTCAGCACCCACTTCACCAGAAACTGGGTGTAATCAGGACATTGATGGATAGAAAAGACAAGATTGTGACGGAGGAAGAAGACAAAAAAGAGGAGGAGCAAAGAATTATTAAGGCGCTGGCGGTCTGTGAATACCCCCGATGGGCAGTGGACAGGGTGAAACAACAGATGAAGGACAAAGCAACAGCATCAAAACCACAGAAAAACAAACGAGAACCCAATTAAAGGCATGGTTGTAATACCCTATGTGGAGGGTACATCTGAGAAACTCCAAAGAGTCTTTCGTAAACATGGGTTTACAACGGCCATGAAACCAACCAACACGCTCAAAAGTATTCTTGTCCACCCCAAGGACAAAAAGGACATTGACCAAACCAGCGAAGTCGTGTATGACATTCCATGCAAAGGTTGCAACAAATCCTATATAGGAGAGACTGGAAGGCCGTTTGGGGTAAGAAAGAAAGAACACCAGAAAGACGCCGACAAGATTGCGACTAAGAACTTTACAAGAGCCAACAGAAAGCTATCCACCACAGAGCAGCACAAATCAGCAATAACCGACCACATAGCGCAAGATAACCATGTCATCGACTGGGAGGGGGCCAAATTACTCGACAGAGACTCTAATGCGTTCACGAGGAGAGTCAGGAGGCCATCCAAATCAGAAGGAGGGGCAAAATCTCACTCAATCGTGACGAAGGTGCACACTTTCTAGATCATGTATATGACCCACTGCTAAAATCAACATCACTTCCGGGTAACGAGGATGCGTCCTTAGCAACCAAGTCTCGCGGGAAAAGCAGTGGACCAGTTCATCTGTGATCAAGCCATCAGCCAAGATGGCGAAAGCTCAGATTCGTGAGTAATTTCTATTTGGATTTGGCTAACAAAATACCAGTTTATGATTTCAACAATCCTACCAAATGAATCTCTTTACTGAGGTGAAGAATTTGTTGTGAAGTGGATGTTGGAAGACATCGAAGACAAAATTGACCCCCAACAGTTTGGTAACATCAAGGGTATCTCGACTTCCCACTACTTGATCAACCTCCTCCACACTCTTCATCAAGGTGCTGACAGGGTCAACAACGTGGGAACGGTGGTTCTGACGGACTTCTCCAAAGCGTTCGATATGATAGACCATAACATCCTCATTGAGAAATTTATCCACTTGTGAGTCCGCAGATCCATCGTTCCCTGGTTGTGTGACTTTATCAGCAACCGTATGCAATGTGTTCACTACAATCAGTCACTCTCTGAGTTCAAAGTTCTCAATGGTGCCCTCCCACAGGGGACTAAACTCGGCCCAATTGGCTTCCAGGTTATCATTAATGATGCAGTCCAGTCCAAAGATGCAAGCATCAACTGTTGGAAGTACGTGGATGACCTGACACTTGCTGAAAATCGTCCGTATTCCCAACCAAGCAAGCTTCAAGACACACTGGACGAGTTCACTGAGTGGACAAACAAAAACAAGCTTAGCTTGAACCCTAGCAAGTGTCAGGCCATCCAGGTCTGTTTCAAAAATGAACCACCGCCCCCTATTGAGCTTAAGATAGCTGGTAAGCCCTTGAACTATGTAACTGAGGCTAAGATACTAGGGGTTCACCTTCAAAATGACTTGAAATGGGACAAAAATGTTAATGAAATAACAAAGAAATCCAACCAGAAGTTGTAGATGCTTAAACTGCTAAAAAAAATTGGTTTCAATGACGAAGAACTAATTACTGTGTACAAAGGTTATGTGCGCCCTATTCTTGAGTACGCAGATGTCACCTGGCACTCCTCGTTAACAACAAATCAGACAAAGTCACTTGAACAACTCCAAAGACGTGCATGCAGGATCATTTTAGGCCAGCGATTTACTATGCTGAGGCGGTGCAAGCTTGCGACCTTGAGCGCTTGTCAGATAGAAGAGAAGATCATTGTCGAAGGTTAGCCGAAGGGCTTGCCGACTCAGACCGTACCAAAGATCTTCTTCCTCCATCTAGACAAAGTGCTCATGGTCGCAACCTTCGCAATGCGCATAAATTCACCCAACTGCGGTTCAGAACCTCTCGCTTCCAAAATAGTCCCATACCATACTTTGTGGACCTGCTAAATAAGTAATGTGTAATTTTTCTTTTTTATTCATGTGCTCATTGTATCCTGCATGCACAGTGGCCGTGCAATAACCCCCCCTTTTCTGAAGTGTATTTTGCAATGTGTTTCTTTCCTTTTCTTTTCTTTATTAATATTTAATGATACTATTTTAAAAGTGCAATATTAGTTTTTGTAAATGAAATTTTATACCATTTTATGTGTTTTATAGATGTTATTCTTTAAAAATATTTTTGAATGTTTGTTGTTTTTATCTTTGTAAATTTATCATGTAATTTGACCTTCGGGTCACCTTTTGATAATAAAATATGAATATGAATATGAATATGAATATGAATATGAATATGAATACAAAAGGTTGAAGTATGCAAAATATATTATACCCATTATACAAAGTGAGGTCTGGTATCCAAATAAACTCTGCTGGAATCACAAGTTGTGTTTTTCCTCCGAACTCAGTTTCATTCCACGTCAGAAACGCGTCTTTCCACACCTGCAATCGAAAAAAATCAAAACTAAAAACAAAAGCACAAACCCACAGACATTATTATTATTGTTATTGTTATTGTTATTGTTATTATTATTATTATTATTATGTTGTTGTTGTTACTGTTGTTGTTGTTATCATACTATAATAATTTTCTTTTTTTTTCTTTTTTCTTTTGGAGCTTTGTCATCATGCATTTTCGTTAAGAGAAATGAAAAGGAACTATATATTATTAAGGTGTGGCTTTTCTCGGATCGACTTGGAACTCTCGGAATACTACTGTGCTGATATATTAGTAAGTTCGAAGCATGTTTCCGCCCAGGCAGTACATTTTATTTGCTATTTCTTATTAGAGAAACCAGTAGGAACAACCCGGTAAAAGTAGGTATTCAGATAACATCATAGCCATGATTCGGTATTTTGTTTGGACCCTCTAAAACATCACCAGATAGCCATTAGTCTCAAATTTGTTACCATTATTTTTTGCTAAAGACGGGTATGTGGTTAAATATTGATGATAGTTGCTAAATTAAGGGGCAGGGGTAGCATTATGGCGCATTTCGCCAGTTTTACTCAGTCAAATTTCACAATTTTGGTCTTAGGTATGAACTGCAGCATTATAATAAATAAACGAAAAATAATTTCCGGCTATCCATGTCTTGAACAGAGGTCACAAGGTCACATGGCCGTGAAAATTACTGCAAATTAGATGTTATATGACCTTTTAACCCCTGTTCAAATCAGAACTGCTTTAAAATAATGTCTCATTATATTTTGTGCTTCTGCAGATAATATCTATGCAAAAATACAAAATTATGGCAATTGTAGCCAAGTTTAGACTTTTTACTACCTGGTGATGTTCTGGAGGGTCCAAACAAACTACCCAAAGTGTTTAATATTTGTCATGTGGTCATCTGAATGCCTACTTTTCCCAAGGTGTTCTTATCGAGTTCTCTACATAGAGAAGAAAGAAATAAGTAGGGATTATGTGAAAATCTACTACCTTCTACAATGTCTACTGCCTGTGTGAAACATGCTCCGATCTTACTGATATTTTAGCACAGTAAATTGGTTTGCGAATTGCGAATACTTACTTGCCGTACCCAAACATTAAGCTCAATTTGATGATTTATTTCTTCCTATAAGGAGAACAAAAGGCAAAAAATAAAAAACGAGTTACAATAAATAGTAACAAGGTCATAAATAATTTATTAATAAATAATACAATAAAATAATAAAATCTATTTATTTATTTAACAGGTCAAATAGGTACATTGTTCAATACTATACATATTTTTATGCCCATAACATATTAGGCCCTAAAAATTTATTTGTCATCGGATTTTTCCCCTTAAAAAGACAAAATTGATGTTGAATATATCAATCATTTCACTAATAAGCTTGTCATTAATTTTTATCCACAAATCAATACAGGATAGGTCTTAGATAATGACTTCCTCCATGAGCTTCTATGGTTTTAATTTAATATACACAGTCCCCGGGACACAGTCCTTCAACATTGGGTCCCTTATCAACCAATTGTCACCCATTTTGCCACTCCTGTGCATCTTCTAAACACCTGACATGACTGATATCAAGGATGGCTCGTTTTCAATCCAGATTGACACCTGACACATTCAGATTGGTCAAGTTACTTTTGGACGAAAATATGATATTTTCTTTTGAATTCACACATGACCAAAAGTTTTCCTATCAACAATAAAGCAATGAAAAATCACCCTGTACTACGCCGCAATTGCTTTGCGGTGTGGTGTGTTGCAGATATATCGATTACGTTTTGCGCAACTTAACGCAACTCGTCGCATTTCCAAGTTAAAATGTATTTAACTTTTTATTGTGATATCGCAATGCAGTTAGTTTGCACTACGATGCAGTGCACTGCATCACAAAGTAATTGCGGTGTACTATGAACGGACCTTTAATGCGATGTCTGAAAAAACACCGACAGAGTCTAATCAATTCTGTAGGGCATTTCCTAGTCAAATTGAAAAATAAAAAAAAAACATTGAAAGTTTTGGTATATAAAATTTTTCATATTTTAGAAATATAATAATACCTAAATGGTTTTGTTGCTTGCATATTAAAGTGCTAGGTTAAAATAACTGGTGTACAAGTACAGCTTTAAATGCCAGTTTATTATATTATAGTCCGACTACGTTTTCGGTTCTCCGCAGCGTTTTTCGGGTTTCCGCTGCGATGTCGAGCTTCGGTTCTCGGCTGTTGATTTTCTGCCTAAATAATTACTTTGCAGGGGCGTAGCTCGGGGCCCATGGACAAGGATCAGTACGAGGCCCCCTTTTAACATCTCCCTTATTAGCCTTATCCCTAAGGGAACAACCCAAAAGTTCGATGAAGTCCTATAAAAGGAATTAATTTTGTAAACTATGTAAATTAATTCATATGTGTCCATGTTTGTTAAAATCTAGTTAATCCTTAACCAAAATATATGGTTATGAATTTTGAAACTTAAATGACTGCAAAATAAATTGAAGAGGAAGTCATTCCATATTTTTATCATAGTCCTAAGTCTACCTGTAACATGTGTAATGAACTTTATTCTTCGCTATACAGAATTCACGGGTCATTTGATCATTATGAAAATTATTCGTGTGTCTTCTCATAAATCAAGTAGTCATGGAAACCTAAAATAAATCCCAGTTATATAAATCATTCCATGTCAACAATTTACATATTCTATAGAAAATATTTGACATTGAAATAAGAAAAATAATAGTAGTGTTAATATACGATTTTGGTCAAATTTTAATTTGATTATTCTTTGCCAGAAAGTTTACTGGTCATTTTAATCCAAACTATTGAGGTAACTTAAGTGACAGAAAAGCCGCTTAAGGTGGTACTACACGTACACCCCCTGATAAATTTTGTAACTAATTTTGCATTTTTCTCAAAAAATAACTACACACTGGTAACAAAGGTTATATATATTATAGGGGCAAGGAATCCAATTGCTTCACTGAAATTTCAGTGATTCAAGACAAGTGGTTCATTGTATGTTAAGAAATGAGGTGCATTCTAGCTGTACCTCTTTTCTTATCATAAATAACGTATCATGTAACTTTGTCTCAGCAATGTGGAGTGATACTTTTGGCTGGTGGAGAGAATTAAAAATTAATGTAAATATTTCCTATCGGGAAGTATGTTTCGGTATTTAGGATGGTAAATATGCCACTCTTTTTCAACTTGCTTCTATTATTAATGAAAAGATTCATTTATAAATGTAGAGTTCAAAAAATTAACCCTATCTTTGATGATTTGAAAAACTGGGTCTCCTTCATTGAAAAAGCCGAGAAGGAAATTGCAAATAAAAAAGATACTTATGGTTATCATGTAAAGAAATGATCAAGGCGGGAGGAGAAACTGTTGTTCAAGCTATGAAAGAAATAATTGATAACATCTGGAAGACAGGAGAGTGGCCCAGTGACTGGACTCAATCAGAAATAATCACCTTACCAAAGGTACCTGGCACTCAAGAATGCTCTAAACATCGTACCATCAGTCTGCTATGCCACGCTTCAAAAGTGCTGCTAGAAATTATACGCTGCAGGCTAGCCCACTACATTATACCGCAGATCGCAGAAGAACAGTTTGGATTTGTTGCTGGTAAAGGGACAACTGACGCAATCCTCACTTTACGTAACATCATTGAGAAAACAGTGAAACGCCAAGATCAACAACTGTGGCTGATGTTTGTCGACTACAGCAAGGCCTTCGACACGGTCAATCATGATGTCCTGTGGAAAACTCTCTTGGACTTCGGCACGCCAAATCACCTAGTCTGTCTGCTAAAGAGGTTGTACTCAAAAGCGACTGGTGTTATTCGTGTAGCAGATGGCCACACAGACCCATTTCCATTTGAACAAGGAGTTCGGCAGGGCTATATTATATCCCCCATGCTGTTCAACGCCTGTGGTGAATCGATCATGCGACAGGTGAATGAGGTTGTAGATGAGAGATCAGGCAGCATTGTCGGTGGAAGAGCAATATGGAATATTCGCTATGCAGATGATACCACACTCATAGCATGCACGATGGCAGGCAGAACTTGAGAAGCAAGCAGTCGGTGCAGTCACACCTATGGTCTCCATATTAACGCAGCCAAAACCCATGTTATGACCCACGGTAGCAAAGAGACAATCTCCCTGGGTGGAAAGCCAATCAAGCAGGTTGAAAGGTTCAAATACCTTGGCTCAATGGTAGGGTGTGATGGAGACTCTACACCGGAGATCGATGCTCGACTAGCAATTGCCAATTATTAGGATTATGGAAGGCTAAAGCGATCAGCCTGAAGCTAAAGAAACAACTGGTGAGATCCCTTGTCTGGAGTATAGCCCTGTATGGTGCAGAAAGTTGGACCCTAAAACAAAGCGATACCAAGAAGATAGAGTCGTTTGAGCTGTGGGTATGGCGCAGAATGCTTCAGGTCAGCTGGAAAGATAGGAAAACCAATGCATGGATCCGTCAGAAAGTGGGCATCACAGAGAAACAAGGTCTGCTCAGTCAGCTGAAGAAAAGAAAGATATCCCTGTATGGTCATTGGAAGTGGCGTCCAGATAGCATAGTTCAGATAACGATAGAAGGAAAAGTAGAAGGAAAAGCCAGGCCAGGTCGAAGGAAAACAGGATGGATTGATAACATCAGAATGTGGACTAATGGTGGAATGGCCGTGGCAAGAGAGAAAGCACGCAAGAGAATGCCGACGGTTCTATGAGGACTATGGCAACGCAGCAGCAGCAGCAGTAAAGAAATGGGAACCATTTTTAAGATGAGTTCTGTCTAAAAGATGTCAGAAAAAGTTGTTTGTAATAATTTTGGTATCTTGTCTGATGGTTGTGTGTAAACTTGTGTGTTTTATTTTATTTTTTATGCAAGTAGAAAAAGGTACTAGTATTTATTTTATGATATTATTGTATTTGCATTTTATGCAATGTTCTTTGTGAGTTTAAAAAAAATTAAGACCCTCATGGGCTTTGAAAGACAACAAATAAAGAAATAAATAACGTACCGCTTGTCTTGAGTCACTGAAATGCCAGTGTAGTAACTGGATTCTTTGCCCCTATTATATAAATAACTTTTGTTACCAGTGTGTTATTATTTTTTGAGAAAAGTGCAAAAATAGTCACACATTTATCAAGGGGTGTAGTACCACCTTAACTGTGGTTTTCTAATTTCTAATTTTCTAATTTTGTCCTAAAAACACAACGAATTTGGTTGAATCCAATTACTTGTAAGTTGGGACTGGCATGTGTTAACATTACAGGCATGCCAAAACAATCAGTTTTGGAAAAAACAAATTGACCAAACTCATTTCAAAAGATCGTACATTATGGCTTTAAATAGCTTTTAACTACTTTTTACTAACGTAATCCATCAGCCCTCCTGTTAATGTTCCTAATCGCCTTTCTGTAGTTAGGGGCTGTGTAATAATTATGAGCCCTGGGGAGGGTAAAATTAGGGGGGGCAAGAAGTGGCGAGCGGAAAGGGGAGCAAGTAATTTTGGCAAGCCGAGAGGGGGGGGGGCAAGCGATTTTTGGCACACATTCATGGGGCGCCTTTTAATAAAACGCTCTAAAAGGCTTAGGAAAACAGTACGGAAACGCTTAAATATGATAATTTTCCTGCTCGCTCCGCTCACAACATACATCTAGACCATTTGAAGTTTGCAGATTGGGATCCCAAAAATTTGGCATGTTCAAAGGGGGGGGGGGGCAAAGATTTTTTGGCGGGCCGGGGGGGCTCATAATTATTGCACAGCCCTTATCAACCCCCACGTTCTCAAAGATTGCATGTCAATCGCGGACCACCTGTTACGGCTTTGCCTTGCGGCATAGGGGCCCCTTACGTGTATATTGAAGGCAAGTCGCTGGTGGCCCGCCTCTATAGTATGTAAGTAATGTAAAATCTCACCCGACTGGGAAGTCATTGGCCGTGTGCCCAGTATGTAAAGCAGGTCACCACTCTTAACGAGTAAACTCCTATCATGAAAATCGCCCCCCCCCCTGTTAAGGCCCCGAGTGTCGGTGGCTGCTCGTCGGCAACAGAGTGGCAGGGGGTGCTAAGAATTCGCCGGCGGATGATTGGTTGCCATCTCCACAGGTACAGCCAGATGAAGAAACAAGGAAGACATCCAGGATCTGCGTAAGTAGCCGGTAGTCGACAAAATGCCACAATGTGACAAAAGCCACAGCTGAGCAGGCCTCAAATACAGGCCTCAAATACAAGGAGCCGCACTGTGACAAATAAGCCAATAGTGACAAAACAGCCAACTCGAACAAAGACTGCTGTAGAGGAACCTACAAAGAAAAGGAGCTCAAGTGGTATTAATATAGGAACCTGGAATGTCAGGACGCTTAGGACAGAAGGTCATTGGGAAATCCTCCTTGATGAGGTTAGAAGATTTGGTCTTGACATCCTTGGACTCTGCGAAACACACCTGACAGAATCTGAGACACTCATCAACAAACATGTATACACCATCCTTCTAGCATGTAGGAAAGATGGTATTGGAAGAGAAGGTGTTGGGCTTCTAATATCACAGCCACTTCTTGAATGCCTTGTCAGCTATGAATCTGTCTCTTCTAGAATCCTAACAGCAAAGTTCAAAATGAAGGAAGGAATACTCAACATCATTAATGTTTACGCCCCAACCACTACACACAGTGATGCAGAGAGTGATGAATTTTATGATGGGCTACAACATCACCTTCATCACCTATATCCTGATAGGGGATTTCAACGCCAAACTAGGGTCTGACAGTGAAGCTTAGACCCCCGCAATGGACAAGTATGGTATTGGTAAGATCAACAGCAGAGGGGAGAAACTGTTGGAATTCTGCATGCTCCACAAGTTGACAGTCTGTAACACCCACTTCCAGCATAAAGCCTGTAGAAAGGTAACATGGACTTCACCTTGTGGTCTAATAACCCATGTGAACAAAAAGGGCGAGAAACTGGACCCAATCAACTACAGAGCTATTACCCTCCTGTCAATCCCGGGAAAAGTATTCTGTAGGATGGTTCTTAACCGAATACAACAGACTGTAGATAACCATCTGAGAGAGGAACAGTGTGGGTTCAGGAGTTCCAGACGCACCTCAGATTCGGTATTTACAGTACGCCAAATCTTTGAAAAGGCTAAAGAAAGACGCATTCCAATACACTGGAACTTTGTAGACTTTAAAGCAGCATTCGACACCATATGGAGGGAGGCCCGTTGGAAATGTCTGCCGTCAGTAGGAGTAGACGCCAAACTGGTGAACCTCATTGCCAAAAAGGAATGAGCAAACCAAATGCTCAGTCGTGGTAAATGGAAAGATCACCGATTGGTTTAAAGTCCTAGTTGGTGTTAGACAGGGATATCTTCTCTCACCATGCCTCTTCAATCTATATCTGGAGTTTGTCATGAAGGACATCCAAAATCTAGGCTCAGATGTGCAGATGGGTGACATGTGCATTAACAACATCCGATATGCAGATGACACCACACTCATGGATATGGACTTTGAGAACCAACAAAATGCAAGATCATGTCTGACGATCCACGAGATATCATGCTGAACCAAATGCCCATTGACAAAGTAAATAATAAATGTCTTTCTGGGTAGTAGTGTGCCCTCAGTAGATGAGGATATTAAACGTCGCACAAAGTTGGCAGCCTGGGCATTTGGTAGATTGAAAAATACCATCTGGTCTAACCATGACATCACCAGAACGCTGAAAGTAAGGATCTACCAGTCGCTCATCCCCCCTATTACCACCTATGGGTCAGAATCCTGGGCGTTACGTGAGTGGGAGTTTCCCAACTTGACAAAATCCGCAACAATTCCATCAGACAGAGTCTCAACATCTAGCTCCATCAACGATGTTATCTGACGGAGACGTTTGAAATGGGCAGCATATCTTTACAGGAGACTAGTATGGTTTAAAGGCATATTCAGTGAAGGTGTAAAAAAACAAAGTGTAAAAAAGATAAAATTGTGTATAAATTGCCTGAAAGTGAAGGATAAGTCATTAAAATTGTCATTAAGTATTTTTGAAATGACAAATTTGGCAAAAACAAGGAAAGAGCGATAATTGACTAAGTTATAGCCCCATTCAAATACATTTAGCTAATTTCTAGAGAAATTACACTCATGTAAAATGTCTTATTTTGACTTACACAGCTAGCATTCGGCTTAATCACTATAACGCTAACAAAGGTGCCAATATCTGCATTTTGTTGATTTTTACGATCCTCCAGATGAGTTTATTACTGAATATGTCTTTAACATGTTTAATACTCACCACTGCAGTGATATCAGTAAGAACAAGTTGCATAGAAACATTGACTGGCAATGAGCTATCTTTGACGGGCGAATCACTTTGTGGTAATCATTGCTGGGGGTCAAACAATTTGCTAAGTAATTCTCTATAATAATTCGCCGAATAGACACCTGTATAATGAGAAAATCAGTTGAAGAACATGATCATGGATGTCCTTTCTTAATTTCATGGTATTTGACTATGAGATAAGGTGGTCTTCCAAGTCCTTGAAAGTACTTAATAAAAAGAAGTTTATTTAATCAATAAATAAAAAGTTGAACTATGATAATCCCTATTCAATCCCGTGTAAGGCAGGAAACTAACTGGCCTATTACTCAGAGTGGCAATTTGGCAAATATATCAAGTACCATTTACAAAATTATCCATATCTTGAACAGTATTGACGCTATTCATATAATTTTGGTATCATTTTAAAGCTTATTGTCTAGTGCTTACATTTGTATTTATATCATGAAATTCCAAAAATGCGACTTGTTTCTGCTTTTGTCAGAACGGGTCACATTTGTGCGCATTTGTTCAGGTAAAGTTATTTTAGCAGCGTGTCAGCGGGACGATTGGGGAATTTTGCACCTCTGGCTCGGTTCGCCCCTGGGTACCACTCATGCAAATCATAGTTCTACAGACAATTCAAGGGATATATAAGATACAAAGTAGCAAGCTGGTCTGAATTTCATAATGTTAAATATTCAAAGGAATGATTAATATGACTTGTATACAGTAAAAATATCAATACAAAAGCAGTATTCATTTGTCCCAGGTCATTGGCTTTAGGAACAATAACGCGAAATCTGTTCATTATATTGTTATAATGATGGGGATCCAATGACCTGTGAGATCACGTGAGATATATATAACGCATTCTGTTCATTATACATTACATACCTTAACCTATTCAATTGTGTACAAATGACTATATTTGATTTTCAACGTGCTCAGATATAATGACACCAAAAACTCAAAAAATTAATTTAATACCACAGAAAATTTGAACCATATAAAAATCATCATGTGTAGGCTATATTGTATTCGTATATCGCCTCTAAAACTAGCATTAAACCAAACAATAAAAAACACGTCCTGAAAAGGGTCTGATACTCCGAGCTGAAATTTATAGGTTTTAATTGTGGCCAAAATAGACAAAAATGCCACTAAAGAACATCTGCTAAGCCTGTCAGTGCAGCAGGACCTGCCTCACGGTTTGAACGATATCTGAAGGTGTCCATTAAAAGGTTACATGTAGAAAATGAACCGCATTTTATGATGGTACAACAAAACAATGTCATTTTTTAGATATTATTTATTGATCCTTCTTGTAACTGTTAGAGCTTGTTAGCTAAGTTTCAATTCCGTATCTTATAAGCAACTTAACTTATGAATGCAAGATGACAGGGGTGTCAAGAGTGGCTAACCATCAAAATATCGCACAACGAAAGTTGAACACACGCACACCTTAGTTTTCAGATTTTTTTTCTTTATTACCTTTTATGTTTCTCTTATTTTTCATTGTTGAACTTATTGAACAAAAGAAACATATTGAAAAATAAAATATTGTACACTGAAAATAAATCACTTTTAGAACTTCTAGACTTTTGGTGGTTACAAATAAAGGAAAGTGGTCATTAGAGAAGAACACGTTATGTTATTATCACTCTTGGTAGATTGAAATGTCAATCTTTTCGATTGGCCCGAAGAGTCACTCCGAGGAGGATTGACTTTTTCACTCTTTGCAATTTAGCGAGAACTTTATGTGTTGTGGCATCTCATTCCACACTGTAACACCTCGATAATGAAAAGTTCTTTTTCCTGCTTCTGACGACACCTTGTTATGGTAAAGACATAGACCCGAGCTTGATTTTGTTACGTAGGCGTGGTGGGTGTTAACTGTTAACATAGGAAAATTCGTTCGTAGGTAATCTGTGGCATTCCCTGTCAAGCATTTATGAACAAGATTAATAAGATTGATATGAGAACGGTTTTCAAAGTTCTCCATTTCAGAACATCATACATATCCAAAACACGTGCCCTTCGTTAAGTACTAACCTCGCAAGTGTATTTTGAAGAACTTGTAATTTGTTACTAAGATCCTTAGAGCAATTGTTCCATACAAGATTTCAATAATCAAAAACGGCATTACGAGTGTGTGGCAAGTAATGTGGTAACTTTGGGGGAAACACACTTTCTTACTCTCTAAATTCTAAAGAGTGAAAAAGTCAATTCTCCTCGGAGTGACTCTTCGGGTCAATCGAAAAGATTTTCAATCTACCAAGAGTGAAAATGACATATTTTTCTCCATATTTATGTTTATTAAATTTAAACACACTTCAATCGAGGGAGATCGTGCTGAGGGAACACTGTGAAAATTTCACTCTAAAAAGATTGAAATTTCACTCTTTGCAGAGTGAAAATTTTACTCATGTGGAGGAAAATATGTTATTTTCACTATTGGTAGATTGAAATGTCAATCTTTTCGATTGACCCGAAGAGTCACTCCGAGGAGGTTTGACTTTTTCACTCTTTGGAATTGAGAGAGTAATCTACTCACTAGACCAATACGCTGAGAAATCTTTTTACAGGTATTGTGAGCATGATCATCACACTTTAGCAACGGATCAATCCATGTCCCAAGATACTTAAAATTGTCAACACATTCAATGTCCTTACTACTTACAGATAAATTTATATTTTCACATTTTATGCCCTTTTGTGTACCACATATCGTGTATTTTGTTTTTGAAACGTTCAGAGAAAGCTTATTTCTTTCTAACCATTTTCAACATTATTTAAATTGTCATTTAGTTTAGTGCACATATCATCAGCACATTTACTTGAATACATAAGTGCTGTATCATCAGCATAGAGTACAGTCTTACATGTGAGATTACTTGATTGATAAATCGTTCACAAAGATAGAAAATAACAATGGTCCCAAGATTGTCCCTCGGGGACACCAATAGTAATACATTGTTGATTGGATAGTGTTCCTCCAATTGCAGCTGCCTGTGTACGCTCTTTTAAATAGGATGTGAACCAAGTAAGCTCCATATCACGAATGCCAATACCATAGAGCTTTCTCAACAAGAGATCGTGATTGACGGTATCAAAGGCTTTCCGCAGGTCGAGAAACTCTATTCCAGAAGGCATTTAGCTTGACAAAACCAAGTGAATTTTTACTCACTACAATATTTCGTCCTTCATATCGGAGGACTTCATCAGGTATGACTGATATGGTCATCTGAACCACTTATCCTAGTACAAGCCTAAAAGGTATTTCTATGAGGGTTACGTCCGGGGTTGCGCAAAATTCGAAGTAAGCCAGCCTGAACCCCGGCCTGAACAAACTCTTTCCGAAATAACATTAATACAAACAGAAATTGTTTTTAAATTAACTGCTGAAAACTTACCCATAATGTTTTGTTGTGCCAAAAGCAAGCAAATAAAGCAGGAAACACGACAGAATATGTCCAAATCCATAATAACGAGTTACAAGCAAGCCGCTCCTCCCGACTGTCCTGACCGACTGTAGGGAAAAATGACGTTCTAAAAATTATTTCCAGTTGGAGTGTTTAGATGAGTAACTATACTGCGCCAAAAAGTATCCTTACACTTGGAAAAATAATCACAATTTCAAAAACCGAACCATATTGGAATAAATTTGTTTTAAAAGTTTTAAAAGTGACAAACTAGCCTATTCAAAACTCCACAGACAAGACATCTGGTTTGAGAGTGGTAAAGGTAAAGGTAAAGGAGTCGATCCTGTATAAAGAGTGATCGGAGTGCCCATCTCTCTTTCATTGGCGATTGAGCCAGACTCCTCCATGTAATGTTGCTATAGGGGGATCGCTACACCTCCTCTACAGCGAGTCTGTTACTATACCTTCCCAGCATTTAAGAATGCCGGTACCCATTTAAACACCTGGGTGGAGAGGAGTAATCAAGATAAAGTGCCTTACTCAAGGGCACAACACGATGGTGTCGCCGGGGCTCGAACCCGCAACCTTTCGATTATGAGTCAGTGCCCGTTCCGCTAGGCCACCGTGCTCCCGTTGAGAGTGGTGAATGGCTAATTTATGCGTGCCTTTAATTTAAAACAAAAGGAACAAAAGAAAACTGAAAGAAAAGAACTGACAAATAAAATGAAAGTTAAAAAGTACAGAGAAGTAAAAACTGAAATAAAACTGCTTTAAATGAAGCTTAATTGCAGAAACTGTATTGTCTCTTGTTGGAATCCTTTTGACTTAAATTCCTGTGCTGTTGATCCCCTTTTTGCCGCCTGACTCTTTCTAAGAGATCATTTTATCCATATGCTCCCTCGCT
This sequence comes from Amphiura filiformis, assembly GCF_039555335.1. Classification (NCBI taxonomy): domain Eukaryota; kingdom Metazoa; phylum Echinodermata; class Ophiuroidea; order Amphilepidida; family Amphiuridae; genus Amphiura; species Amphiura filiformis. The sequence goes on along the minus strand of NC_092633.1, from coordinate 54,532,486 downwards.
TTGGAATTACCTCCCGGAAGCCATCGTCAAGTCCACATCCCTTCAGGCCTTTTCCCAGCTATTTCCTTTTGCTTCTTTCGTCTGTTTGGCATGTTTTGGTACCTTTTTGTGTTTTTATTTATTCTCTATGTTTGTTTTTGATGTTATTCATGTATAGGCATCCCTTCAACTTATTGTTTGTCAATATTGGGTTTAGCCTGGCGTTTTGCCGAATGTTATAAATAAATAAATAAAAAATAAATATAGGCAAGTTTGTCACTTTTAAAACTGGACCTTCGTCTATTCAATTGCTTGTAACTTTACTTCTTGAAGTCACATTGGATTCAATGTGGTGTCATAATGTGCAGGATTAGATAGTGCATCTATTAAAAATAAATTTATTCCAATATGATTCAATTTTGTAATTGTGATTATTTTTCCAAGTGTAAGGATACTTTATTGGCGCAGTATATTTTCAACTGTTGCGATCTGGTCGTTCACAGCATCCAGGGAATGGCAAAAATTGCATTGAATATTTCATAGCGAGCATGTAGAGGATTCAAATGTTTTAAGGTCCAGAAGTGCTGTGTTATGTTGTAAAAAGGACTGAAACAACATCACCTTCGTAATGCGTACCAATAACAACAATAGCAAGTTTGTAGCCTGAACTTCCGCAAAAAACATCAAGGTGTTATTTTTCAATAATATATTAATTTAGACAATAAAAATCGATCTTTTTGGCTGCTGCCTCGACCAACAATACTTAAAGGGGGGTAACCCTATTGGTTTTGGATATGGATTGTCTTTAAAATTACATAATAATATCAAATATCGCCCCCTTTATGCTGCTTTGTGAAAAAAACGAGAGCATTTTCAGCGTAAATGTGAATAAATAGCCAAATTTGCAATCCAATACCTTGGTATACGTGAATTGCATTCTGGGCAGGCAAGCAACAACAACAATTCCCGTTCGTATGACGAATGCTGACATGCTGTACAATGCCCGGCCCGTATTGAACGGAAAATATTTGTTGTTTTTTCGTACCGTTTCAGAAAAAAGGAAACAAAATATATTTCCCATTGCAATATGTACATTTCAAATGAATATAAAAAGGTTTGGGTTAAAAATGGAGAGGAAAAAAATCTTCCGATACCGGATTTTGAACCGGGTACCTCATGCGCTAACTAATTGAGCTATTCGGCCCACTACGTCCGACATGGAAGTTTTATAAATATATACGGCGCACCGTCTCCTCAGCAGTTAGTGTGGTTCGCTTTTTTCACAGAATGTGTATGACGCGAAACCAAAGTAGCTGTTGAGGAGACTCATGATTCGCAATTCATCCCGTACCCAGAAATCCGAAGTAAGTTCTAGTATTTACAAACTGGTAACCTGTAAAAGCCGCTGTGTTTCATGATTTCTCCGGAAATACGTCGACTTGGAGCGTCAAATTTCAGGATAGTAATGAGAAAAATAGTATCTATCATGCGATACCAAAACCTCATCAACAATGAAAAAAATCGGGGGGATGATGCTGTCGATCGGGTTACGGACCTTTAATCAACAGCTAGAATTTTGAAGTTTCTATAATATCTGGCTATATCTGTAATCGTTGAAAGTATTTCTTAGTAAAGGATTTGCTTGTACGGTGAACATAACAGGTACTAGTTTCATAATAGTTTAAGAGTTTAATAAAAATTCCTTTAAAAAAGAAATGGGCGCCCAATGTGAGCTTGGATGTGATGTGAGGAAATGCAAGGGGTTTGATTTGTTCAAAGAATTTCATCAGCAACGAAAGAGAAAGAATATGGAGTAGTCGAGGTGTAAGGGAACGCATGGGATTTAACAAGATTGATTTGAAAGTGAAATGTATAAATTGGTATTTGATTTTGGTTGTAAATGGTTGGGAATGGTATAATGTGCGGGGGGTTGCATTGTATTGAGAAATAAGGAGGGGTGTTTATTGCTGTGATCAACTGCATCGGATGAAGACAGAAATAAGAAATCTGTAGACGTGTTATGTATTTTTTTGTAAAACACTTGAAAAATATAGACATAATCATTGAGATAGCATACTAATGTTACGGTAAGACATCTTAATAAGTGTAAAGTAGTTATTACGTTGACTTGAGATATGGTTGTGCAAAAATATATATTAAAAATATAAGTTGTAAATTTGTACATTATGCATGGTATAAAAATGTAGACATATTTAAGCTGCTATATATAATCATTCAGACGGGTTGAATAATAGCTAGGTTTTAAGAGTTATACTCGCTGAAAGGAATGTTTGGAGTACATAAATTGGTTAGAACTAATATATGAAATATATAAAAAGTAGTTATTGAGATATATTTGTTGAAAAATATGTATTAAAAATAGAATGTGTAAACGTTGAACATAGTTTATACGTTATTTATGCCTAATTGAAAACTTTACATACATACATACATACATGTATAATGTGAATTCAGGTTTATATAATTGAAATATGTGTATACTTGCTTGTTAGTTTTTTTGACAGCAAATTTCATGATGCATGTATTATTTTTGAAATAGTGAACGGTTTAGTAATAGCAACAGTATTTCGATGTATTGTTATCTTGGATATGTTGGTCTCTATAGGTAAGGCATGGATTCGTTGTTCTGTAGTTCAAAAGTGATGCATGAGTAACAGCATGATTTATGCCAAACTGCCAAATTTGGATGGTTGTACAGGGTGTCCCAGAATGATTTATACCGTGTTCGAAAAAAGGTTTTAAAAATATATAGTCAATAGTTTATCTAATTTTAATAATTGCAATACAATGAGACACGTATCTCCTACTTATTCTGTGACTTTCATATAAATAGCTCGATTCGTTTTGGCGTGACATTGATATTACTGAAACTGGACGAAAACTGCATGTGTGTAATTTACAGCGTAAAGGCATCATAACACGAGACTCCTTTATTACCATCGTCCAGCCGTACTTCGCAATATATTGAAGAAATCCTACATTCTTTTATAGGAAATACACCAAAATTTGGCACAGATGTAGAGCTTACAACGCTGAATAATTCTTGATATAGGATTAAGTGAAACATTTCAATATGACATCTGAAATATCTGAAATATTTAGGTTGAAAAACATACTTTTTATGTGATTTTGACCATAATTTTTACCCAAATATGTCATATTACAGAGGATATAACATCCTCAAGGATCCTCCGCAGTAAATTTTAATCTTCTCCGTTACGTAGCTGTGGGTTTGCTAATATACTTTGGACATAAATACATGTTGTGACACTAAGGACGAACCTTCTCTATACTTTTATAACAAATCTATCTCTGCCGGCATTTCAAATGATGAAACTCACACACCGCAATAATTGTCTTCAAAACGGCCGCCAAATGATGATTTCCAAATAACTTTTTGCAAAGTCAAGCCAAATAAGGGGCCCCGCCGTAGCGGGCGCCCCAAAAACTCTTAAACTTTTATGAAACTAGTAGTACCAAGCAATTTATTTTACATGGCAATGACAAAACGGAAGATTTCCTTAAGGTTACACGAAGAAACGTATAAAAAACGTATAAAAGACGTATAAAGTTGTTCTCTAAAACCGCGCTTTCTCAGCAATCAAATATCGCAGTGAGTCAAATGTTGGAGCATAGATGTATCTTAACATTATTTTTGTGTGTTTATACAAATTTTCAGAATCCGTTTGAAAATCCTTCGTTTAAATCATTTTTACGCACCATGTTCACAAGATCAAAAACACGTTCCATGCAGTTTTTTTCAAATATTCGCTCCGTATAAAACCACGCCGAGTGATTGCTTTCTCCTTTTTTGTATTGTACTACAAATCGACCAAAGAAATAATGTTGCCATGGGGAAGAAGCAAATACAGTACCGATTAAATTTTATTAGCCCGTTTTGGGGAACAATTTTCGAGAATCTTGTACCACAAAACACTGTTATGTTACATTATCGATATCTGGATTGTGGAACGTTAATTTTGATTTCTAACTGCCTACATTATTTCTCAAAAGTATGTCGATCCCTTTACCATTTGAATTTCACTCCAAATTTAAGCTACTCATTGGGTCGGCTCCGGGGGTCGGCTAGTATTTCATGATGATAATTTTAATATAAGATGGTGACGTCACCAACAAGCTCCAACAAAACCCTTTTACTCCACAACTTGAGGTCATCTTTGAAGCTAGGTGGTTTAATGAGGGTTAATATTGAAGTTATGCTACACGGTTCCAACTGTAGTAAAAGTAACGTCATTCGATCACCATGGCACCAGTTCTTTAGCCCAATATGTTTGTATCATAAGTGAATGACCTTTGAAGGTACAAAACCTCATACTCCAAAACTCAAATTTGAGCAATGATTAATGATTGGTATATGCGGGTGAACGACATCAATATTCATCATCTCGATAAAGCTACTAGTACTAATGTCGTTCGGGTACAGGGCGTTAGTCTGATCGCTAGTCCGACACTCCGCTAGTCCGATACGCCACTAGTCCGAATCTGAAATGCACTGCACCAGTCCGAGACGCCGCTAGTCCGAATCTAAAAAACACTATGCCAGTCCGACACGCCGCTGGTCCGAAAATGAACACCATTGTGCTAGTCCGAAACTGAAAACCACTGCGCTAGTCCAAATCGGGAAAACACTCCTTCAGTCCGACATTGCGTTAGTCCGAATTTGAAAAACACTACCCTATTCCGGATCTGAATTGGGGAAACACTGCGCAAGTCCGATATTCGGACTAGCGCAGTGGGTTTTTTTTGTCAATTTCGGACTAGCGCATTGTTTTTCAGATTCGGGCTAGGGCTGTGGTTTTCAGTTTTGGACTAGCGCTATGGTTTTCAGTTTCGGACTAGTGCAGTGTCGGACTGAAGAAGTGTTTTCCAGATTCGGACTAGCGCAGTGTATTTCGGATTCGGACTAGCGGCGGGTCGGACTGAAAAGGTGTTTTCGGACTAGCGGCGTGTAGGACTGTTGCAGTGATTTTCATTTTCGGACTAGCCCATGCTTTTTTTTTCGGACTAGCGCAGTTCAGTGATTTTCATTTTCGGACTGACGCACCCCTGAGTATAAGGGATTAGTGTAGTCGGACTAGTGGCGTGTCGGACTAGAGGCGTGTCGGACTGAGCGGTGCACCCCGATGAGCCATGCCATAAAAATTGGAAGGAAATGCGAATAAAACATTTTCTTTCGTAACGCGCTTGCGCCACATGTTAGACCATCGAATTATTATTTACATGTTTAATAACTCGATGGTTTATACACAAAACACTTAATCCTTGTACTGGGGAGCACGAGTCGCCTTGCCGCCGCAGGGCCGGAGTCTGAAACATACTAGGCCTGACATTATTGTAGGCCTCCTTATTACCCCTTTTTACTGAGACAAAATCATTCAAGATCTGAAAACTTACCTACTTTGCAGACAGGAAAAATTTAACTTCTGGGAAATTTACGGTTTACATGTGTAGCTGGTGATGATCGCATATAGATTGTACCACATGGCTTGCCTGAGTGAACAAACTTTGAAATGCTTTTGTTAATCATAACAATAAATGATATCGTTGAACACTTCATCTCTGTCAGAAAATACATTGCATAAGCTCGGTTCAGTGTGTATATAGAGTGTATTCAATAGCGATGTTGCGGCTCCCGTATGCATATGTACCGTAGATTTTGATGAATAGATTTACGGTTAAAAGTCAATCAGCTGTAAAATTTGAAGTAGCTTCACGTGCGTGACGCACCACGAATACAGGCTTATATCAATCAATAAATCCCACCGTTAAGCAGTTAAGTCTTTATAAATGTGACCCTGAAAGTTGTGCCTCATACATCAATAATAGAGCTGGGTGGGTGCTGTCCACTTTATCTGCCAGGTTTCAAGGTTTGTCTGTGGTTTGATAGACACCGGTGTTTGAATTGGTCTAGCGTCCTCATCGCTCATAATAATTTTTTATTGTTGGAATCGGGGCGAGTTATTTTTTGTTTATAAAATAGGATCTTTTGGTGATAGTGATGAAATTGGGAACATCATCTAAATCTAATTCCTCCCTTTCCTTCCACTTTCTCCCCGGCCGGGGCTTTTCCTCCCCCGCTCGTGATTATTTTGTTCGTACATCATATTTGAAAATTTGTTCCGTTTTTCATAATCAAACACGTAATAAAGCAAAGCTCCGCCTGAAAAAATAAAAAAATCCTGAAAAATCAACTGATTTTACCACATGCGTTAAAATATAGGCCTATTTTTTCCTATCCTGTCCTCGATCTCTTTTCTTCGCCTTTCCTCTCCTCTTTTCTCATCTCCACAGATGTCCGCATTTTTCTCAAAGGTTCCACAAAGTTTAATTTGTTGGGTAGGCCTACACACCGTCAGTTCGAACCACTGTCAGTTCGAATTTTTAGTGTTAGGCTTAGGGTTCTTAGGGTTCCTAACCCTAACCCCAACGCTAACCCTAAACCTAAACCCAACCCGAATCCGAACCCTAAAAATTCGGACTAACGGTGGTTCGGTCAGCCCCCCAGTGTGTGTATTTCACGGAGTTGTCACTGTGTGGAGAGAGAAGAAAGGGAGGATGGGGCGAGAAAGGGACCGGAAGATGAGGGACAGGTGAAGAGGAGAAGGTAAATATTGGATTAAGTTCCAAATTGCGGCACCACTTTCAACAAAAGACCCTTGAAGTTTTATTAACTGAACTCATAATATCGAGTTGGTTCAAATAGTAATAATAATAATTATTATTATGATGAGAGAGAGAGAGAGAGAGAGAGAGAGAGAGAGAGAGAGAGAGAGAGAGAGAGAGAGAGAGAGAAGAGAGAGAAGAGAGAGAGAGAGAGAGAGAGAGAGAGAGAGAGGGGGGGGGGGGGCACCTGACCACTTCCAATGACAGTATAATCAGCCCGATATCTACCAGTATTTGGCAGCATGCTTATTTGTATTTAAAAAGATAAATTGATTAGCAAATCTTTGTTAAAGAAGCCAAATTATAAATCAACTCACATAACCCCCTCGGTTTTCGTTTGGTACAATACACAAACAGAAATTGAGATAGAAAAGACTTTTTGCTCAATTTTTGCGCAAAATGGGTTGATTCCCCCTGAAATTCACTTTGACCCCTCCCCACCCTTGTACCCCCGAAAATGCCTGCAGCCGCCACTGCCCCCCGGCCCCCTAATCTCCACCTCCCCACCCCACCACTGATATGGTTGGTTTCCGTAAGGGATTAGTGAAACTGCTCAGCTGCGCAAGCCCGATAAGTGTTATGGTAATTCTCTTCATTGTTTTACCGTATTAGACACATTAGGTAAAGGTTTACACCCAGTCGCCTTTGGAACAGCGGTTTTATTCAATAAAAGTCAATCAATCGTCGCGATAGCGTAGCGACTGAGTTTAAACATTTACCTAAGGTGAGTAACCTGTTCCGTAACAAACAATGAAGAGAATTAGCATAACAAGCGGCCTTATGCGCTCTCTAATCCCTTACGGTAACTAACAATGAAGGAACATAGTAGTCATGGCTACGGTATATCCTTTATCCATAACAATCAAACGTACGGTATCTAACAAAGGAGAATTAGCATACTAACAAAAGAATAACCTTAGCGGTCATTCACCTAATCCCAGAGAAGTTGGTGTGTTTACATGTTCGTTTAATTTCGAAAGTAACTTCCGAGTGTGTCCACACGAGACGTGGGCCTACTTATAAGTTCACTCCTGGGAGAGGTGAGAGTGGAGGGGATGAGAGAGACGGAGTGGGTGGGTTGTGGCCATGTGTGGGAGAAAGAAGAAAGGGAGAGAGAGCAGATAAGGAAAGGGGATGGACTGGGAGAGGAGGAAGAGTTAATGTTACGGGAGGGAAGCGGACTCTGGCATTGTACTTGGTAACTTCAATCAAAGGCGATCAGTCCCCCCCAACTAAAGGGAAAGAGGGTGTGTGTGTGTGTTTCATGGAGTTGTGTGTGGAGAGAGAAGAAAGGGAGAGTGGGGTGAGAAAGGGACCGGGAGATGAGGCACAGGTGAAGAGGGGAAGGGAAAAAATGGAGCAAGTTCCCAATTGCGGCACCACTTTCACCAAAAGACCCTTGAAGTTTTATTAACTGAACTCATAATATCGAGTTGGTTCAAATAGTAATAATAATAATTATTATTATGATGAGAGAGAGAGGGGGGGCACCTGACCACTTCCAGTGACAGTATAATCAGCCCGATATCTACCAGTATTTGGCAGCATGCTTATTTGTATTTAAAAAGATAAATTGATCAGCAAATCTTTGTTAAAGAAGCCAAATTATAAATCAACTCACATAACCCCTTCGGTTTTCGTTTGGTACAATACACAAACATAAATTGAGATAGAAAAGACTTTTTGCTCCATTTTTGCGCAAAATGGGTTGATTCCCCCCCCCGAAATTCACTTTGACCCCTCCCCACCCTTGTACCCCCGAAAATGCCTGCAGCCGCCACTGCCCCCAGGCCCCCCTAATCCCCACCTCCCCCACCCCACCACTGATATGGTTAGTTTCCGTAAGGGATTAGTGAAACTGCTCAGCTGCGCAAGCCCGATAAGTGTTATGGTAATTCTCTTCATTGTTTTACCGTATTAGACACATTAGGTAAAGGTTTACACCCAGTCGCCTTTGGAACAGCGGTTTTATTCAATAAAAGTCAATCAATCGTCGCGATAGCGTAGCGACTGAGTTTAAACATTTACCTGAGGTGAGTAACCTGTTCCGTAACAAACAATGAAGAGAATTAGCATAACAAGCGGCCTTATGCGCTCTCTAATCCCTTACGGTAACTAACAATAAAGGAACATAGTAGTCATGGCTACGGTATATCCTTTATCCATAACAATCAAACGTACGGTATCTAACAAAGGAGAATTAGCATATTAACAAAGGAGGTACCTTAGCGGTCATTCACCTAATCCCAGAGAAGTTGGTGTGTTTACATGTTCGTTTAAATTCGAAAGTAACTTCCGAGTGTGTCCACACGAGGCGTATGCCTACTTGTTAGTTCACTCCCGGGAGAGGAGAGAGTGGAGGTGAGAGGGAATGAGAGAGACGGGGTGGGTGAGTCGGGGCACCACTGATATGGTTAGTTTCCGTAAGGGATTAGTGAAACTGCTCAGCTGCGCAAGCCCGATAAGTGTTATGGTAATTCTCTTCATTGTTTTACCGTATTAGACACATTAGGTAAAGGTTTACACCCAGTCGCCTTTGGAACAGCGGTTTTATTCAATAAAAGTCAACCAATCGTCGCGATAGCGTAGCGACTGAGTTTAAACATTTACCTAAGGTGAGTAACCTGTTCCGTAACAAACAATGAAGAGAATTAGCATAACAAGCGGCCTTATGCGCTCTCTAATCCCTCACGGTAACTAACAATGAAGGAACATAGTAGTCATGGCTACGGTATATCCTTTATCCATAACAATCAAACGTACGGTATCTAACAAAGGAGAATTAGCATACTAACAAAAGAATAACCTTAGCGGTCATTCACCTAATCCCAGAGAAGTTGGTGTGTTTACATGTTCGTTTAATTTCGAAAGTAACTTCCGAGTGTGTCCACACGAGACGTAGGTCTACTTGTAAGTTCACTCCCGGGAGAGGAGAGAGTGGAGGTGAGAGGGGATGAGAGAGACGGGGTGGGTGGGTTGTGGCCATGTGTGGGAGAAAGAAGAAAGGGAGAGAGCGCAGATAAGGAAAGGGGATGGACTGGGAGAGGAGGAAGAGTTAATGTTACGGGAGGGAAGCGGACTCTGGCATTGTACTTGGTAACTTCAATCAAAGGCGATCAGTCCCCCCCCCCCCAACTAAAGGGAAAGAGGGTATGTGTGTGTGTGTTTCATGGAGTTGTGTGTGGAGAGAGAAGAAAGGGAGAGTGGGGTGAGAAAGGGACCGGGAGATGAGGCACAGGTGAAGAGGGAAGGGAAAAAATGGAGCAAGTTCCCAATTGCGGCACCACTTTCACCAAAAGACCCTTGAAGTTTTATTAACTGAACTCATAATATCGAGTTGGTTCAAATAGTAATAATAATAATTATTATTATGATGAGAGAGAGAGAGAGAGAGAGAGGGGGGGGGGGCACCTGACCACTTCCAATGATAGTATAATCAGCCCGATATCTACCAGTATTTGGCAGCATGCTTATTTGTATTTAAAAAGATAAATTGATCAGCAAATCTTTGTTAAAGAAGCCAAATTATAAATCAACTCACATAACCCCTTCGGTTTTCGTTTGGTACAATACACAAACAGAAATTGAGATAGAAAAGACTTTTTGCTCCATTTTTGCGCAAAATGGGTTGATCCCCCTCCCCTGAAATTCACTTTGACCCCTCCCCCCCCTTGTACCCCCGAAAATGCCTGCAGCCGCCACTGCCCCCAGGCCCCCCTAATCCCCACCTCCCCCACCCCACCACTGATATGGTTAGTTTCCGTAAGGGATTAGTGAAACTGCTCAGCTGCGCAAGCCCGATAAGTGTTATGGTAATTCTCTTCATTGTTTTACCGTATTAGACACATTAGGTAAAGGTTTACACCAGTCGCCTTTGGAACAGCGGTTTTATTCAATAAAAGTCAATCAATCGTCGCGATAGCGTAGCGACTGAGTTTAAACATTTACCTGAGGTGAGTAACCTGTTCCGTAACAAAGCAATGAAGAGAATTAGCATAACAAGCGGCCTTATGCGCTCTCTAATCCCTTACGGTAACTAACAATGAAGGAACATAGTAGTCATGGCTACGGTATATCCTTTATCCATAACAATCAAACGTACGGTATCTAACAAAGGAGAATTACCATATTATCAAAGGAGGTACCTTAGCGGTCATTCACCGAATCCCAGAGAAGTTGGTGTGTTTACATGTTCGTTTAAATTCGAAAGTAACTTCCGAGTGTGTCCACACGAGGCGTATGCCTACTTGTTAGTTCACTCCCGGGAGAGGAGAGAGTGGAGGTGAGAGGGAATGAGAGAGACAGGGTGGGTGAGTCGGGGCACCACTGATATGGTTAGTTTCCGTAAGGGATTAGTGAAACTGCTCAGCTGCGCAAGCCCGATAAGTGTTATGGTAATTCTCTTCATTGTTTTACCGTATTAGACACATTAGGTAAAGGTTTACACCCAGTCGCCTTTGGAACAGCGGTTTTATTCAATAAAGTCAATCAATCGTCGCGATAGCGTAGCGACTGAGTTTAAACATTTACCTAAGGTGAGTAACCTGTTCCGTAACAAACAATGAAGAGAATTAGCATAACAAGCGGCCTTATGCGCTCTCTAATCCCTCACGGTAACTAACAATGAAGGAACATAGTAGTCATGGCTACGGTATATCCTTTATCCATAACAATCAAACGTACGGTACCTAACAAAGGAGAATTAGCATACTAACAAAAGAATAACCTTAGCGGTCATTCACCTAATCCCAGAGAAGTTGGTGTGTTTACATGTTCGTTTAATTTCGAAAGTAACTTCCGAGTGTGTCCACACGAGACGTAGGTCTACTTGTAAGTTCACTCCCGGGAGAGGAGAGAGTGGAGGTGAGAGGGGATGAGAGATACGGGGTGGGTGAGTCGGGGCCATGTGTGGGAGAAAGAAGAAAGGGAGAGAGAGCAAATAAGGAAAGGGGATGGACTGGGAGAGGAGGAAGAGTTAATGTTACGGAGGAAGCGGACTCTGTAACGGTAACTAACAATGAAGGAACATAGTAGTCATGGCTACGGTATATCCTTTATCCATAACAATCAAACGTACGGTATCTAACAAAGGAGAATTAACATACTAACAAAGGAATAACCTTAGCGGTCATTCACCTAATCCCAGAGAAGTTGGTGTGTTTACATGTTCGTTTAATTTCGAAAGTAACTTGCGAGTGTGTACACACGAGACGTAGGCCTACTTAAAGTTCACTTCCGGGAGAGGAGAGCGAATGAGAGCGACGGGGTGGGTGGGTTGGGACCATATGTGGAGAGAGAAGAAAGGGAGAGAGAGAGCATTGTGATGCACGGTTGTTTGATGGGATCATTTATTAGTTTTTCAAACAAAACATCATGTACAACCAAATTTTAGGCTTAAACAGCTAAATGTGATATCATCCTAATGTATACAGATGCTTGTGAGTCATTCTCAACATTAATTTCCCCTCTTTTACAAAATTATTCACTTTTATAGCATTTTTATAGCTTTTTCGGATATAAAATGTATCTATTAATGACAATATTGGTAGCGCTATTTTGTTACTGGAAATTACTCTTTCAAGCTTTTAATACAAATAATTCCTTTTATTGTTTGATGAAATATGTTTATAAAATTTTCTTGTTGCTTGTTTCACCTATTCCAGCTGTTTTAATGGCAGTATTATTCACCTACCCCTTGCAAATAAAGAAATATGATTTAGGATGAATAGCGCCATCTATAGTTTGCATTTAGTTAATAATGAAGCCAATTCTATATACATCAAACAACCGTGATGAGAGAGATAGAGAGGGCGCCTGACCACTTCAAAGGCCAGTATAATCAGCCCTATATCACCCCGGTTTTTATTTAGTACATGTACAATATTAATTGAGATAAAAATACCTCATTAAACAAACACATACAGGAGGCGCCGCGGGGGGGGCATGGGAGTAAATTGGTTGATTTAGCCCACTCCCATGCCCCCGAAAAAATCCTGGCCCGCCATTGTTTATGACATGAAACAAGAACACACATTTTATGACAAACAAGGTGGTGGCAGTACACAAAAAATATGCAAATGTAAACTTGTTGCGCCAATTTTGGCCAAAAGTTGTCTACCCCACCCCAGAAATTCACTTTGCCTATATCCCCGAAAGAGAAATTCATGGTGCCGCTACTACCTCCCCCTCCCCTTGAGAGGAGCCTGAGAGAGTGAGATAAGGCGGAAATATTTGAGGAGACAGGTATAGAATTTATTTTGCTTTCCAAGGCCAGAACAAGAACCTACAGATATAATCAAATCAATTCCGCAGTGGCCCAGGAATCGCCCAGGGCTTGGGGGGGGGGGGGGTAATTTTGGTGGGGCCAAGTACCCTAGGCACCTCCCAATAATCTAGGGTAAAATTCATAATTTAAGGGTAAAGTTCATAATTTTAAGATCAAATTCACAATTTCAAGGTAAAATTCATAATTTGGAGGTGTTCATTATTTTATTGTATTGTATTGTATTTTAAGGTCAAATTCCTAATTTTAGGGTATAATTCATAATGTAATTGATTTTAGGTTAACATGTATGCATTTCGAAACCCGCCCTCCCGCACCCACCCCTTCAGCATATCGGGTCTCGGAGCAGGCTCAAAATAATTGCCCCCCCTTCCCTATACTGTAAAACCACTAAATTTTGCTAGGGATTTAATTTCGCTAATTTCGCTAATTTCGCTAGAAGCCTTAATTCGCAAAATTAAATACCCGCACATTGAACAGTTTTACATTGAACTGTACACATAAATTGCTGGATTAGCGAAATTAAATACCAACAAAAATGGTGGTCATTGGCAATTAGCGAAATTAAGTACTAGCGAAATTAAATAGCTTTACAGTATTCAAAATCGTTCAGAAATTCTGCTCCGCGATGACCATGAAGCTTGTGAATCGAAAACCACCGCCCTCATTGAAGAGGACTACTATGCATCGATGCACAAACCCTCTCATTGTTATGTGTATTATACTTTGGATTCGATTTCAAGTCGGATTTATTGATTGATATCAGCACGCTCCTCGTGGTGTGTCACGCATGTTGAGTACTTCAAATTATACAGCTGATTGACTTTTAACCGTAGGTCTATTCATCAAAATCTACGGTGCGTATGCATACGGGAGCCGCAACAACGCTATTAAACCCAAGCGGAACGAGAGTTGCTAAGTAACCGCTATCCGAACCATAAACACATTCATGATCAGACAGCGAGTGTTCAATTTCCCATAGCTTCCCACGTTGTACACACGTCAGTTGAATTTGGCGGTGTTGGTTTGTTTGTCCTCCAAGTTCAGTTGTAGTCTAATTCTACCTAAAAGCGGGCCACGTTATTTCTATAGATCTGCAGCGCATTGAAATTGCATTGTATTGTATCGTAATTTTATTTGTGTCCATGCTAATTATGTTTACACAACATGAACTCACGTGTTTTCAAACAAATTCGCCGATAATAGGCGATCGGAATGTTACAAAAGTACAGATCGCATTCAGCTTACTTCATATGAGATGATCTTTGGAAAAATACGGCATAATTTGTCATGGTGCTTGCGTTTCTGCCATGCAGAAAAATACTAAAACGTTGCGGCAATTCATGATTGACAACTAAAAATCGGCGTGTCGTTCGTATCCTCGGCTGTCAATTTCTTATCCACTCACTAGTCCTCACAAAGCTTTGTGTTGATTACGTAATGTGTGGAGGCAAATTGCAATAAGTACAATAAAATAATGAGTAGGGCGGGTTTCTTCTTCGTCTTACGTAACAGTATTGTTCTCCAAATAACCCGGAAGCTTGTTGTCTGGCGCTCTAGCTGAAATACAGCAAGATAATGTAAGATAATAAAATAATGTAAACCTGTATTTTAGCTAGAGTATCTCGAGCTATCCAAGTTATAGCATTGTTCACTTTGTGTTGAACATTGTATCATGATTGTATGCCCAGATTGTATGTGGGCCTCACTGTAATAACATAAAGGTTACTGTGATATCATTAAGGTTATTAATTATTTTAAACTGTTGTGATTTGGTAGTTCACAGCATCTTACGAATGGTAGTGAGCTTTGGCAAACATTGCATTGCTCAATTCATAGCGAGCGTGTAGAAGAATTAAAATATCACAGATATACTTTTATAGGTGCTGCGGTTCTTGAGTTACGTTGTGAAGAGGGCTGAAACAACAACACTTTTGTAAAACGTACGTAACTAATTAACAACAACAAATTAAGCAAGTTTGCAGAGTATACGATTTGTAGAATGAACTTTTGCAAAACATCAAGGTGTTAATTTTCAATATAAATATATTGATCTAGATAATGAAAATCGATTTTTAGGTTGCTTCGACCAACAATACCTCGTCTACCCTTAAGAGGCCACTTTCCCGAATAAGCTGAACAGTCTACGTGGAGGAATTTTATGCATGAGAAATCACATCAATGACGTAGTAATGAATACACTCTATTCGAAGGCGAATATTCTTTGCCCAATACTTTTTGTGACGTCAAAATATAATATGGCAACGAATAAAATATGATGACACGCCGAGTTGAATCGGATTAAGTATGGCGCCCCTGATGCGAGATACTATTGACAGTGGCGTAGATTTCTTTTTGACATTGGGGGGATGGGGTTGGAAAAAATTTTGGAAATATAATGAATGCAGTACTTTTTGGCGACAGAATAAGTTCATGGTGCAAATGCGCGCGAAGCGCGCGAACAATTTTGCTGTTTTGAAGCTAAACTGATGAAATATGGTGCAAAAGCGGAATAAATGCTCGCGAAGCGCGCAAAAATTTGCACTTTTGGGGCTAAAATGGGCAAATATGAGGTTAATTTGATCAGAAACCCATATTCAGGCGTCAACATTGGGGGATGATTGTATGGAGCATCCCCCCTGGTAAAATATTGGGGGGATAAATCCCCCCCCCCCCGGATCTACGCCTATGACTATTGATTTATATGAAAGGCTCGAGGTCACCTGAATATTGTTCGACGAACGATGATTTCAAAAACCCCCAATGAAAATTTACCTACCCAGTAACTGTTGTCAAATACGCCTGGATAGTTCCAAAATGGCTGATAACGAACTGAAAGAAAATGTTAATAGAGAGAGAGATTGCGATTTCCAAACGTAGGTAACGGACATACGTCGATCTATTCAAAACCATTCTCCTGTATCGAAGCGAGGTCACGTGCGAAATCAACGTAGATACATCGTTGAAAATGCACAAAATGTGTCCATTTCACAATACTAGTATGTTAAAGACAGTCAAGGATAATAAAAATACGAAGGAAATTCTAATTTTTATTATGATCCTTTTGTTTATAACAAATATAGTAGGTACAGCGATGTATTAAAATTGACTAAATTTATACGCGATGTCCATACGCAGAGATTGCCCATTGAAATGTGTGTGATACTTTGCGTATAAAAAATGACATTGCGATTTCACATTTTGGACACCAACGTCGTATAAAACGCAGGTGTTACGTAGAAATAAGCTGATTTTACGACATGTCGAAGTTCATGCAACGCGCCTAATTTTCAGGATGAAAAAGTTTCATTTTGAAAGTAAAGTCATGATATATGGATGTAGTGATCCTTAATCTACCAAAATATATGTTTTTGGGCAACTATAATATTTGGGGAGCACAAAAACACAATTATTAAGTTTAAGCAGCATGTTAAGTCAAAATTTTAGTCAAAATCAAAAGCGTGCTGTTTGAATTAGGCAGAGACTCGGTAGCCTGCGGTTACCATTAACTTTTCAATCACTAAGCCTTCTATCGACCTAGATCAGATATTATAGTCTTTGTTCCAGCCGCCTTGTTCTCTATCGTGACGAATGAGCACAATCCAGTTTGGAACCGACAAAAGCAATATTTAACACCATATTAACGTACGTAAAAACGTACGTTAAAACGTACGGTCGCGGTCCACGTGCTGCGTAACATCGCAATCTCTCTATTAGTGCGGTACAAGCGTACCCATTTTTATCATACTGCAGTTACTGTCCGTTTTCCTATACACAATACACAGTGCTCTCACCATTGACGCGTGACCTTTACAAATGATCTACGTTGGAAGAATGGGCACTTGCCTAGTTAACATCACTGTGTGAAAAATAACCAGCCAATATGTTAGCTATTCTCCAAACTTCTAGCAAATATATTTCTCTAACATGACCTAAAATTACAGCTAGGTTAGATGTTCAGAAATAGTCGCACTTTTGTAAAATATGAGTGAGGGCAAGGCATAGCTAGCCAACTCCCCGTGTTAATTGAATGGAGATTTGACCGAAAATATTGGTATCGGACCGCTCACTTCTGAAGGATGCCACAAAAAACGGTACAAGCTACATTTTAACTATTCTCTGGCAATCATCATGATGAGTTTCTTATATAGTATGCCGAAATTGGGTACTGTAGGTGATTGACAAATGGTCGCACTTTTCTGATAAATAAGTGACAGTGAACATGAAATATCAGCGCCCATAAACCCAAGTTAGTAGCTAGTTAGTGGAGGCCGTCACGGACTGATTATTGATTATTGAAGTGCCTTATTAATAGATACGCACGATTTAGGGCAAGAAAAACAAACCGGGACACTTTTGGAGACATCATCATCATCATCATCATCATCATCATCATCATCATCATCATCATCATTATCATCATCATCATCATCGACATCATCATCATCATCATCACTTTCTACATTTTTTCTAAACAACATAGGGCCTACCGTTTTAATAAGATTTTTTTCTTGAAATGCATGTAACTATAATTATTGTTTAGAGCGTGATGAAATAAAACATCACGATTTTCATCACAAAACAAATATAATGCATAAGAAATCGTTTGTTTTAGAGCGTGATGATGAAATAAAACATCACGATTTTCATCCCGAAACAAAGTAATACATAAGAAATCAATTTTTCGTGAGTGATGAAATAAAACATCAAAATTGTCATCACGAAACAAAGTAATACATGAGAAATCGTTTGTTTTAAAGCGTGATGAAATAAAACATCACGATTTTCATCACAAAACAAAGTAATAGGCCTACAAAAGAAATACATTTTTCAAGAGTGATTGAATAAAACATCACGATTTTCATCACGGAACAAAGTAATACATAAGACATCGTTTGTTTGATTGCAATCAACCGCGACAGTTCGTCTCACACACATAACAATGCACTGCGATCAAATAGGTTGATGACAACATTTGATTGAATGGACTGCACTGCGCCATGATTACGTGCACCTGTTCAAATCCTTTGTTTGGAGCCAATCAATAATTTCACGTACAGCCTCTATGCAAATTAGAGTTTACACACGCTGCAGCTGGGGTAATCGACCGAAGCTTGTTGCCGTTAGTGATCGAATGCATGAGCTTATTTGCTTTACTGAATCGATTTACTGGTTTAATTTCCTGTTAACTGGGTTTAATGCCACAAAGGTCGAATCGCCTTTGCCATGGACTACACCACATTTCGCCATAATATATTCTAGAAACGCTTGCTGTTAGAATAAGAAAAATTTTAATTGTAATTATTGCACAGGTCACGGCGACCCTGTGACCTTTCCGGAAAAAGCCGAGTGGCAGGTTTTTCAAATAAATATTTTCTGTGTAAAAACTGTACCATCAGATAGGTAATGGAATATATGAATATTAACTGTACATCTATCACAACAATTTTTGATAACAACTTGCGTCACAATTGATCTAGTATAGAAGGTAGAGAATTTATTTCAATCTTATATACGCCATTTTTTTTTTGGAATTAAGTGAAAATTAATTCTGTAAAAACTGCATTTTTTTTATGTAATTTTCACATTAGACCCGACAAAAGATTACCGTTTTGTTGTTATGATAATCTAATCTTTTGATTTTGTAAATAAAATTAGGGGTCTAATGTGGATTTAGGATGCAAACTGGAACAATCCAATGCCTTGTCAAAATCATTTGCTTCAAAATGGAGTTCGGATGCACTTCGTAATACAACTTCCGCCACTGCGGGAAACCACATGCACAGCAGAGCACATGGCCGATATCAAAATCGATTTTATGTATTGTGTATGTATGCCTATTCATAGGACCCTCGTATTAATTGTCTCTATGCGCTTGAGAATTCAACAATATAAATAATGGTAGCTTTATTATAATACACATTAATGTTTTAAGGAGATAAAATTCCAAAATATGATGCAGTAATGAAGTTGCGATTTATTAATATTATAGGTATAAATTTTCACGATGACACTATCAAGTTCTTCGTGGTCGAGCGGTCTAAGGCGTTGGACGTATGGTATACGTGATACTAGCCAAAGCGGTGAGCCGTGAGTTCGAACCCCGCCTCTGCCAAACTTTAAAAGAAATAAAAATAAAAATTTTACTTTTTAAATATTTCATATTGGGGAAATGTGACTGGGAGAATTTATGTATGGCGTGGAGTGGTGTGGCCATGGACCATGACTGCATCATGTATGACATGAAAGTAATCTTGAAACTTGGTCAAAGTGTTTCTAATATGCTCTAATGTATTATATAATGAAGCCGCCCCCTAATTTGCATATTTGCATAATTAATTAGCATTTATGCAAATTAGCTCATTAATTATGCAAATATGCAAATTAGAGGGCGGGTTCACTATATAATACATTAGAACATATTAGAAACACTTTGACCAAGTTTCAGGACAAAAGTGTGCAAAATAAAAGTACCCTGAACATTTATGCATGGATTTTTAGCAAAATATTGGCAAAAATTACATATTAATGAGCCTTTGCAGTCCTTTTAGCTCATTAACTATATTGATTATTGACAAAAACAATAGGATACAAAGAACATATAAAGGGCATACTGATCAGTGTACTTTACCCTACTCAATTAATCTGTTTAAAACATGCACAAAGCATTTCCTAATTTCTAGAAAATGCATCCAATACCACCATAAACACGTCCAGAAAAAGGAAAATGCCTGGCAGGCAATAGCATTCCAATGCTGTAGTGATGGTAAGTAATGTTTTATGCAAATAATATGATATTTAGGGTTACAAACATAACCTACCAATGTATATAAGTTGGAATGTTTCCTGTGTTCTCTAACATGTCTAAACGATCTGGCTATTACATACACGAATAGAAGTGGCCATTCAATCTTTACCAAATCTGTCATATTTTTAAACAAAGGAATAAACACAATATTTTGAGGTTTATGATTTATATCGTACTTTCACTTTCAAGTGGCGCAGAAAGGCGTCAAACTTAGCTCCCTAGTAACCCCCCCCCCCCCAAAAAAAACCAACACACACACAAAACCCACACACACAAAATTGGGCCAAATCATGCCAATACCAAGAATATCCGATTACTAAAACATTTTAAGAGTTTAATACCTGTTTATGTTCACCGTACCGGCAAATCCTTTACTTTGGAAGATTCCAGATATAACATAATATTATAGAAACTTATGACAATGAGTAACAACAAAATATCAGTCCTAATCCTATAATCCTAAAATTATAGCTGTTGACTTGTATTGTTGGTCGCGAGGTAGCAGCCAAAAAGATCGATTTTCATTGTCTAAATTGAAAAATAACGCCTTGATGTTTTTTGCAGAAATTCAGTATACTTTGAAAACTTGCTACCCAGGACTTGCTTACTGCTATTGTTATGATTGTTGTTATTGTGTTATGTACGTTTTACGAAGGTGATCGTGGTGATGTTGTTTCAGTCCTCTTTACAACATAACACAAGAACCACAGGACCTATAAAAGTATATCAGATTTGAATCCTCTACACGCTCGCTATGAAATAATCAATGCAATTTTTGCTCACACCCGTTCCCTGGATGCTGACGCTGTGAACTACCAAATCGCAACAGTTGAAAATAGTTACTCACCTAAACAGTCCAACGGGAAATAATTTTTAGAACGTCATTTTTTCCTACAGTCGGCCAGGACAGTCGGGAGGAGCGGCTTGCTTGTAACTCGTTATTATGGATTTGGACATATTTTGTCGTGTTTCCTGCTTTATTTGCTTGCTTTTGGCACAGCAAAACATTATGGGTAAGTTTTCAGCAGTTCATTTAAAAACAATTTCTGTTTGTATTAATGTTATTTCGGACAGAGTTTGTTCAGGCCGGGGTTCAGGCTAGCTTACTTCGAACTTTGCGCAAACCCCGGACCCAACCCTCATAGAAATGTCTTCTTAGGCTTGTACCGGGGCCAACTAAGCACACCCAACATAAAAGTGCCCACATAGTTGCCGTTAATTATCTTGTGTTCTACTAACAAATAAAATTGTTCACTTGATTGTTGGGATTGGTTCTTTTCCGTGTTCTTTGTCTTCAAATCTATTTCTCACTTCTCTTTCCATAGGCCAGCTAGTCCTGCCAGCAAGACTTCAGTCTTTATCATAAACATAATGACATCTAGGTATGACGAGTTACAGTTACTGGAACTATAGGCCAGCATGCTTATATAGACTTTTAAGACTGGCTTGAGCATTTCGTTTGAGCCTCGTCTAATCAGGACCCAAATGTGTCTCTACATGGAGCGACCGTTTAAACAAACAAACAAACAACCAACCAAAAAATGAGTCAAAAAAGTTTAGAAAATAGTCGGGTTTTTTATTAATGCGATTAATGAGATGTTCACCTGTCACTTATAACATTTCTCATTTTCGACACTTTCCACTTGAAATAAGTTCTATCATTTAAAGCATAAAACCTATTAGCTTCATGTCATTGGGTCTTTCCAAATCGACACTTTTCAAGTTTCAACACGTTTTCTCTTATAATCTTCACAAAACACGTTGGCTCTTTCAAAATCGACACTTTTGGAAGTTTTCAACACCTTTTCTCAAAAGAGAAATTTGGTCGTCTGTGTCTTATATCATTTCTTATTTTCAAAACTTTTTACTGAAAATTAATTCTACCATGATAAGATTGATCATTTAATTTAAGACTAATTTTACCATATATATAACACAAAACCTACTAGTTTCACAAATGATATTGGCTTTTTCAAAATCGACACTTAAGGGATCTAAAATGAGCGTTTATTGCGTTTCGACAGTATTTTTTGTAGGACATGAGAGCACCTCAGACCTATAGAATTGCATTCTGAATACGAAGAATGTCTCTCTGATATCAAATAATTTTCCTTTTTGAAAATAACAATATAATATAAATTTTATGACAAATTATAATAATTTGATATTTCTCAAATTTTTTATATATAACAGTCCTCTAATTAAATTATATAAATCTAATGATAAATTCTTAAAGTGTATGTAGCAGGGAGGAAAAGCCGACGGTCAATTGAAAATTTGGACCTTTCATATTGAAGATATGGATTTTTCCCCAAAAGACCTATTTTTTTGGTGTTTTGGGAAAAAAATCCATATCTTCAATACGAAAGGTCAAAATTTTCAATTGATCGTCGGCTTTTCATCCCACCTACATACACTTTAAGTGTAAATCATCAGATTTATAAAGTTAATTCAAGTACTGTTAAATATCAAAAATATCAATTTTTAATGATTTGCCATAAAATGTGTATTAAATTGCGAAGTTCAAAAAATCAAAATTATTTGATATCAGAAATGACATTCTTCGTATTCAGAATGCAATTCGATATGTCTGATGTGCTCTGATGTCCCAAAATAAATACTGTCCAAACGTTCATACCCCAGCCCTTAACTGTATACGTGGTAAAGGGAAATTTGGTCATTTATCTCTTGTATAACATTTCTCATTATCAACATTAACCTAACTAGCTTCATATTACACCGGTCTTTGTAAATCGACACCTTTTGAAGTTTTCCACCCTTTTTCTCAACAGTGAAATTTTTCATGGCCTGTCTTTTATAACATTTCTGATTTTCAAAACTTTTCATTGAAATTTAATTTTCAAAACCTGCCTCTTGAAAAACAAAAAGTATTGAAAGCTTCAAAAAAAGCGTCGATTTTGAAAGAGCTTTTATGTCATTTTTACAGCCAGTAGATTTTATCCCCGCCCCAAAATATATACTGACTACGGGCCTGAGGATACTTAGGTGAAACTCTGCTTTCTTTCCGTATGCAAAATTTTGTGGTGGATATAGTCTCACAGAGGCCGTAGCATTCTTTATCAGTGTGCTGGTAAAAAAAAAAAACCTGCGCCGGGCAGCTACCGCTTAAAAGCACATCTATGATTATGTTCTCCGACTGATTTTCTCATTATACAGGTGTCTATTCGGCGAATTATTATAGAGAATTACTTGACAAATTGTTTGACCCCACCAATGATTACTACAAAGTGATTCGCCCCGTCAAAGATAGCTCATTTCCAGTCAATGTTTCTATGCAACTAGTTCTTACTGATATCACTGCAGTGGTGAGTATTAAACATGTTAAAGGCATATTCCGTAATTTACTGACCGGAGGATCGTAAAAACTCAACAAAATTCAGATATTGGCAACTTTTTTAGCGTTATAGTGATTAAGCCGAAAGCTAGAGTCAAAATAAGACATCTTACATGAGTGTAATTTCCCTAGCAAAATTAGCTACGTGTCATTTCAATGGGGCTTTAACTTAATCAATTCTTACTCTTTTCCTTGTTTTTGCCCAAGTTTTCATTTCAAAAATACTTAATGACAATTTTAATGACATATCCTTCACTTTCAGGCAATTTATACACAATTTTATTTTTTTTTACACCTTCGCTTACGTGCGGGAGCGGTTTTGTCGGTAGATTTGGTCTGAGCGAGTGCTTTGTGAATTTCCAATTACGATAAACGCAAAGGTTCAGTGCTTTTTGTAGATGTTCCCGTTCCTGTTCCTTCGCGTCCTCACTAGAGGGAATAGTGTTCGCTCTATGAAATAAAGTGCGTATTACACCCACAATCTCAGAAAATATTGTTCGAACACTTTAAAGGCCTTATTGGAAATAGTCCCCCTTCTACCCCCGTACAATGTTGGCATACCCAATATGCTCATCTTCACATATCTTCTCCCAACATTGATTGGTGGGGAAAGGGAGGGATATGCTTAAGATGAACATTGAGAGAACTCTATTATAAATCTTAGTTTCCAGTGACTCATATAGCGTGCGCACTATACTAAGATGAACATGGGAATTACAGTGGGTGTTCGAACACATTTTTTTTGTTTTTTTCTACAAAATTGCTTAGCAAAATCATCTGATTTTTGTTTTTGGACAATAACTCTGCAGTTACGCCTTCGATTTTAATGCAATTTGGCACACATGTTAGACATATAATTTGCTATCATCCCACAAAATATGGAGGAAATCAATGAATATTTTGATAGCGTTCTGTTAGTATAATTAACATAGCGTTTTGTACACACAAATACAGGCCTAAATTATTTATGTGCCATGTTTATTGAGCATATGTACATGTGGTATAATTAATTTAGAGAAGGTGTTAATATTTTATATTCAGCTAAAAACAGACATTACTCGTAAATTTAATGTTATGTATTTAAATGTCACAAATTTACCACTGTGTGATAAATCGGAGGGGGACGAGAGAGAGAGCGAGTGATAGGAAGGAGAGATACGCACAGGCTATGCACATTTATTGTTTTTAAAAACATTACTTGACCAACATTTAAGAAAATCAGCCTAATGTGTGAAATTGTGTTCATTAAACATTTTAAATACACCATGGTTAGGATGGTCAAATGGTGAATCATAACGATTTACACACATAGACAAGCACGCATTTCCAACGATTCACCATATAATAGAAAAGTAAATCCTATTATTCTTTATGTTTTGTGGTCAACCGTGCACAATGTGTGTTTTCAATGGGGAGATGTGCAATGATTTACCTTTACCATGAATAGGCTTTCACACTTTCAGTGTACACAGTTATACCCACTGAAGAGACAACGCAAATCATGTTTAATGAAATGTGCCAATTTGAGATTGCATAGGCCTAATAATAAAGGTCATTATCTATAATGCTCATAATGATCGGTGTTTGTTTAACTGAAAAACAACATTTTTGAATTGTTTATATTTTCTTTCTTTTTTCGATCCAAAATAATGACAATCATGAAATAAGCCTGAACTTGCACACCAATCATTGACCATGTTAGTTAAAATATTATTGATTGATGTGTCCTATACATTGCGCATGTGTCTTTTAATGTAAAATTGGACTTGAACTTGAAACATATTGAACAGCAAGTGACATTTGCACTTTTTATTCTTCCTTCTTTTTAATGCATTATTTTCCTTTTACTTAGATTTTTTGTTTTATCTTCCTTTATTTAATTTTGGCATTTTCTTTCCTATTTTGTGTTGGTTTTGTTTCTTTGTTTCTTATATCTTTCATTATTATTTTTTGTGGGGGGGGGTCTTTAATGACTTCTTTTTCGTTTTATTTGCTTGAAATCTTTGAAGTTTACTTTTGTGGGGTCAGGAATTACTGGTTTGGAAGGAGAAGTTTGGCAATGCATTGGACATAGGGTGGTAGATGTCGTTGCATTATTTTGCTATCTACTGCAGATAGCATTGACATATTTGCATTCCACATGCGTGTAATGTTTGATTGACGGTGCCCTTAGTGTTATAGCAAATATAAAAGATGGTCCATGATTGTCCAAAAACATTGTCAACTTTTTAGCTATTCAAATTGCTATGTTTTAAACTGTTTGGGGATATGTATCAGGTATTTTACGTCTTATTCGACTTAAATTATTCAAAATTTGATGAAAATATATGTTTAAAGTGACCGATCCCTGAAATATTTGTGGATGTAATGTAATATTATTTATTGCATGTGTTCCCTATTATATATAAACTAACATGTCCAAGTTTCATTTGAATCGCTCTACTGGATCTGAAGTTATGATCCCAAATGTGAAAAAAGCAAACACTGATTTTAGAATTCCTCAGACAATCTCAGAAAATATTGTTCGAACACTTTAAAGGCCTTATTGGAAATAGTCCCCCTTCTACCCCCGTACAATGTTGGCATACCCAATATGCTCATCTTCACATATCTTCTCCCAACATTGATTGGTGGGGAAAGGGAGGATATGCTTAAGATGAACATTGAGAGAACTCTATTATAAATCTTAGTTTCCAGTGACTCATATAGCGTGCGCACTATACTAAGATGAACATGGGAATTACAGTGGGTGTTCGAACACATTTTTTCCGGGATTGTCTACAAAATTGCTTAGCAAAATCATCTGATTTTAGTTTTTGGACAATAACTCTGCAGTTACGCCTTCGATTTTAATGCAATTTGGCACACATGTTAGACATATAATTTGCTATCATCCCACAAAATATGGAGGAAATCAATGAATATTTTGATAGCGTTCTGTTAGTATAATTAACATAGCGTTTTGTACACACAAATACAGGCCTAAATTATTTATGTGCCATGTTTATTGAGCATATGTACATGTGGTATAATTAATTTAGAGAAGGTGTTAATATTTTATATTCAGCTAAAAACAGACATTACTCGTAAATTTAATGTTATGTATTTAAATGTCACAAATTTACCACTGTGTGATAAATCGGAGGGGGGACGAGAGAGAGAGCGAGTGATAGGAAGGGAGAGATACGCACAGGCTATGCACATTTATTGTTTTTAAAAACATTACTTGACCAACATTTAAGAAAATCAGCCTAATGTGTGAAATTGTGTTCATTAAACATTTTAAATACACCATGGTTAGGATGGTCAAATGGTGAATCATAACGATTTACACACATAGACAAGCACGCATTTCCAACGATTCACCATATAATAGAAAAGTAAATCCTATTATTCTTTATGTTTTGTGGTCAACCGTGCACAATGTGTGTTTTCAATGGGGAGATGTGCAATGATTTACCTTTACCATGAATAGGCTTTCACACTTTCAGTGTACACAGTTATACCCACTGAAGAGACAACGCAAATCATGTTTAATGAAATGTGCCAATTTGAGATTGCATAGGCCTAATAATAAAGGTCATTATCTATAATGCTCATAATGATCGGTGTTTGTTTAACTGAAAAACAACATTTTTGATTTGTTTATATTTTCTTTCTTTTTTCGATCAAAAATAATGACAATCATGAAATAAGCCTGAACTTGCACACCAATCATTGACCATGTTAGTTAAAATATTATTGATTGATGTGTCCTATACATTGCGCATGTGTCTTTTAATGTAAAATTGGACTTGAACTTGAAACATATTGAACAGCAAGTGACATTTGCACTTTTTATTCTTGCTTCTTTTTAATGCATTATTTTCCTTTTACTTAGATTTTTTGTTTTATCTTCCTTTATTTAATTTTGGCATTTTCTTTCCTATTTTGTGTTGGTTTTGTTTCTTTGTTTCTTATATCTTTCATTATTATTTTTTGTGGGGGGTCTTTAATGACTTCTTTTTCGTTTTATTTGCTTGAAATCTTTGAAGTTTACTTTTGTGGGGTCAGGAATTACTGGTTTGGAAGGAGAAGTTTGGCAATGCATTGGACATAGGGTGGTAGATGTCGTTGCATTATTTTGCTATCTACTGCAGATAGCATTGACAAATTTGCATCCCACATCCGTGTAATGTTTGATTGACGGTGCCCTTAGTGTTATAGCAAATATAAAAGATGGTCCATGATTGTCCAAAAACATTGTCAACTTTTTAGCTATTCAAATTGCTATGTTTTAAACTGTTTGGGGATATGTATCAGGTATTTTACGTCTTATTCGACTTAAATTATTCAAAATTTGATGAAAATATATGTTTAAAGTGACCGATCCCTGAAATATTTGTGGATGTAATGTAATATTATTTATTGCATGTGTTCCCTATTATATATAAACTAACATGTCCAAGTTTCATTTGAATCGCTCTACTGGATCTGAAGTTATGATCCCAAATGTGAAAAAGCAAACACTGATTTTAGAATTCCTCAGACAATCTCAGAAAATATTGTTCGAACACTTTAAAGGCCTTATTGGAAATAGTCCCCTTCTACCCCCGTACAATGTTGGCATACCCAATATGCTCATCTTCACATATCTTCTCCCAACATTGATTGGTGGGGAAAGGGAGGGATATGCTTAAGATGAACATTGAGAGAACTCTATTATAAATCTTAGTTTCCAGTGACTCATATAGCGTGCGCACTATACTAAGATGAACATGGGAATTACAGTGGGTGTTCGAACACATTTTTTCCGGGATTGTCTACAAAATTGCTTAGCAAAATCATCTGATTTTAGTTTTTGGACAATAACTCTGCAGTTACGCCTTCGATTTTAATGCAATTTGGCACACATGTTAGACATATAATTTGCTATCATCCCACAAAATATGGAGGAAATCAATGAATATTTTGATAGCGTTCTGTTAGTATAATTAACATAGCGTTTTGTACACACAAATACAGGCCTAAATTATTTATGTGCCATGTTTATTGAGCATATGTACATGTGGTATAATTAATTTAGAGAAGGTGTTAATATTTTATATTCAGCTAAAAACAGACATTACTCGTAAATTTAATGTTATGTATTTAAATGTCACAAATTTACCACTGTGTGATAAATCGGAGGGGACGAGAGAGAGAGCGAGTGATAGGAAGGAGAGATACGCACAGGCTATGCACATTTATTGTTTTAAAAACATTACTTGACCAACATTTAAGAAAATCAGCCTAATGTGTGAAATTGTGTTCATTAAACATTTTAAATACACCATGGTTAGGATGGTCAAATGGTGAATCATAACGATTTACACACATAGACAAGCACGCATTTCCAACGATTCACCATATAATAGAAAAGTAAATCCTATTATTCTTTATGTTTTGTGGTCAACCGTGCACAATGTGTGTTTTCAATGGGGAGATGTGCAATGATTTACCTTTACCATGAATAGGCTTTCACACTTTCAGTGTACACAGTTATACCCACTGAAGAGACAACGCAAATCATGTTTAATGAAATGTGCCAATTTGAGATTGCATAGGCCTAATAATAAAGGTCATTATCTATAATGCTCATAATGATCGGTGTTTGTTTAACTGAAAAACAACATTTTGAATTGTTTATATTTTCTTTCTTTTCCCTCTTCCGATCCAAAATAATGACAATCATGAAATAAGCCTGAACTTGCACACCAATCATTGACCATGTTAGTTAAAATATTATTGATTGATGTGTCCTATACATTGCGCATGTGTCTTTTAATGTAAAATTGGACTTGAACTTGAAACATATTGAACAGCAAGTGACATTTGCACTTTTTATTCTTCCTTCTTAATGCATTATTTTCCTTTTACTTAGATTTTTTGTTTTATCTTCCTTTATTTAATTTTGGCATTTTCTTTCCTATTTTGTGTTGGTTTTGTTTCTTTGTTTCTTATATCTTTCATTATTATTTTTTGTGGGGGGTCTTTAATGACTTCTTTTTCGTTTTATTTGCTTGAAATCTTTGAAGTTTACTTTTGTGGGGTCAGGAATTACTGGTTTGGAAGGAGAAGTTTGGCAATGCATTGGACATAGGGTGGTAGATGTCGTTGCATTATTTTGCTATCTACTGCAGATAGCATTGACTAATTTGCATCCGGCGTCCGTGTAATGTTTGATTGACGGTGCCCTTAGTGTTATAGCAAATATAAAAGATGGTCCATGATTGTCCAAAACATTGTCAACTTTTAGCTATTCAAATTGCTATGTTTTAAACTGTTTGGGGATATGTATCAGGTATTTTACGTCTTATTCGACTTAAATTATTCAAAATTTGATGAAAATATATGTTTAAAGTGACCGATCCCTGAAATATTTGTGGATGTAATGTAATATTATTTATTGCATGTGTTCCCTATTATATATAAACTAACATGTCCAAGTTTCATTTGAATCGCTCTACTGGATCTGAAGTTATGATCCCAAATGTGAAAAAGCAAACACTGATTTTAGAATTCCTCAGACAATCTCAGAAAATATTGTTCGAACACTTTAAAGGCCTTATTGGAAATAGTCCCCTTCTACCCCCGTACAATGTTGGCATACCCAATATGCTCATCTTCACATATCTTCTCCCAACATTGATTGGTGGGGAAAGGGAGGGATATGCTTAAGATGAACATTGAGAGAACTCTATTATAAATCTTAGTTTCCAGTGACTCATATAGCGTGCGCACTATACTAAGATGAACATGGGAATTACAGTGGGTGTTCGAACACATTTTTCCGGGATTGTCTACAAAATTGCTTAGCAAAATCATCTGATTTTAGTTTTTGGACAATAACTCTGCAGTTACGCCTTCGATTTTAATGCAATTTGGCACACATGTTAGACATATAATTTGCTATCATCCCACAAAATATGGAGGAAATCAATGAATATTTTGATAGCGTTCTGTTAGTATAATTAACATAGCGTTTTGTACACACAAATACAGGCCTAAATTATTTATGTGCCATGTTTATTGAGCATATGTACATGTGGTATAATTAATTTAGAGAAGGTGTTAATATTTTATATTCAGCTAAAAACAGACATTACTCGTAAATTTAATGTTATGTATTTAAATGTCACAAATTTACCACTGTGTGATAAATCGGAGGGGGGACGAGAGAGAGCGAGTGATAGGAAGGGAGAGATACGCACAGGCTATGCACATTTATTGTTTTTAAAAACATTACTTGACCAACATTTAAGAAAATCAGCCTAATGTGTGAAATTGTGTTCATTAAACATTTTAAATACACCATGGTTAGGATGGTCAAATGGTGAATCATAACGATTTACACACATAGACAAGCACGCATTTCCAACGATTCACCATATAATAGAAAAGTAAATCCTATTATTCTTTATGTTTTGTGGTCAACCGTGCACAATGTGTGTTTTCAATGGGGAGATGTGCAATGATTTACCTTTACCATGAATAGGCTTTCACACTTTCAGTGTACACAGTTATACCCACTGAAGAGACAACGCAAATCATGTTTAATGAAATGTGCCAATTTGAGATTGCATAGGCCTAATAATAAAGGTCATTATCTATAATGCTCATAATGATCGGTGTTTGTTTAACTGAAAAACAACATTTTTGAATTGTTTATATTTTCTTTCTTTTTTCGTTCCAAAATAATGACAATCATGAAATAAGCCTGAACTTGCACACCAATCATTGACCATGTTAGTTAAAATATTATTGATTGATGTGTCCTATACATTGCGCATGTGTCTTTTAATGTAAAATTGGACTTGAACTTGAAACATATTGAACAGCAAGTGACATTTGCACTTTTTATTCTTCCTTCTTTTTAATGCATTATTTTCCTTTTACTTAGATTTTTTGTTTTATCTTCCTTTATTTAATTTTGGCATTTTCTTTCCTATTTTGTGTTGGTTTTGTTTCTTTGTTTCTTATATCTTTCATTATTATTTTTTTTTGGGGGGGGTCTTTAATGACTTCTTTTTCGTTTTATTTGCTTGAAATCTTTGAAGTTTACTTTTGTGGGGTCAGGAATTACTGGTTTGGAAGGAGAAGTTTGGCAATGCATTGGACATAGGGTGGTAGATGTCGTTGCATTATTTTGCTATCTACTGCAGATAGCATTGACAAATTTGCATCCCACATCCGTGTAATGTTTGATTGACGGTGCCCTTAGTGTTATAGCAAATATAAAAGATGGTCCATGATTGTCCAAAAACATTGTCAACTTTTTAGCTATTCAAATTGCTATGTTTTAAACTGTTTGGGGATATGTATCAGGTATTTTACGTCTTATTCGACTTAAATTATTCAAAATTTGATGAAAATATATGTTTAAAGTGACCGATCCCTGAAATATTTGTGGATGTAATGTAATATTATTTATTGCATGTGTTCCTATTATATATAAACTAACATGTCCAAGTTTCATTTGAATCGCTCTACTGGATCTGAAGTTATGATCCCAAATGTGAAAAAGCAAACACTGATTTTAGAATTCCTCAGACAATCTCAGAAAATATTGTTCGAACACTTTAAAGGCCTTATTGGAAATAGACCCCCTTCTACCCCCGTACAATGTTGGCATACCCAATATGCTCATCTTCACATATCTTCTCCCAACATTGATTGGTGGGGAAAGGGAGGGATATGCTTAAGATGAACATTGAGAGAACTCTATTATAAATCTTAGTTTCCAGTGACTCATATATAGCGTGCGCACTATACTAAGATGAACATGGGAATTACAGTGGGTGTTCGAACACATTTTTCCGGGATTGTCTACAAAATTGCTTAGCAAAATCATCTGATTTTAGTTTTGGACAATAACTCTGCAGTTACGCCATCGATTTTAATGCAATTTGGCACACATGTTAGACATATAATTTGCTATCATCCCACAAAATATGGAGGAAATCAATGAATATTTTGATAGCGTTCTGTTAGTATAATTAACATAGCGTTTTGTACACACAAATACAGGCCTAAATTATTTATGTGCCATGTTTATTGAGCATATGTACATGTGGTATAATTAATTTAGAGAAGGTGTTAATATTTTATATTCAGCTAAAAACAGACATTACTCGTAAATTTAATGTTATGTATTTAATGTCACAAATTTACCACTGTGTGATAAATCGGAGGGGGACGAGAGAGAGAGCGAGTGATAGGAAGGAGAGATACGCACAGGCTATGCACATTTATTGTTTTTAAAAACATTACTTGACCAACATTTAAGAAAATCAGCCTAATGTGTGAAATTGTGTTCATTAAACATTTTAAATACACCATGGTTAGGATGGTCAAATGGTGAATCATAACGATTTACACACATAGACAAGCACGCATTTCCAACGATTCACCATATAATAGAAAAGTAAATCCTA
Source organism: Amphiura filiformis (assembly GCF_039555335.1). NCBI lineage: Eukaryota > Metazoa > Echinodermata > Ophiuroidea > Amphilepidida > Amphiuridae > Amphiura > Amphiura filiformis. The sequence goes on along the minus strand of NC_092633.1, from coordinate 54,499,901 downwards.
TTATTCTTTATGTTTTGTGGTCAACCGTGCACAATGTGTGTTTTCAATGGGGAGATGTGCAATGATTTACCTTTACCATGAATAGGCTTTCACACTTTCAGTGTACACAGTTATACCCACTGAAGAGACAACGCAAATCATGTTTAATGAAATGTGCCAATTTGAGATTGCATAGGCCTAATAATAAAGGTCATTATCTATAATGCTCATAATGATCGGTGTTTGTTTAACTGAAAAACAACATTTTTGAATTGTTTATATTTTCTTTCTTTTTTCGTTCAAAAATAATGACAATCATGAAATAAGCCTGAACTTGCACACCAATCATTGACCATGTTAGTTAAAATATTATTGATTGATGTGTCCTATACATTGCGCATGTGTCTTTTAATGTAAAATTGGACTTGAACTTGAAACATATTGAACAGCAAGTGACATTTGCACTTTTTATTCTTCCTTCTTTTTAATGCATTATTTTCCTTTTACTTAGATTTTTGTTTTATCTTCCTTTATTTAATTTTGGCATTTTCTTTCCTATTTTGTGTTGGTTTTGTTTCTTTGTTTCTTATATCTTTCATTATTATTTTTTGTGGGGGGTCTTTAATGACTTCTTTTTCGTTTTATTTGCTTGAAATCTTTGAAGTTTACTTTTGTGGGGTCAGGAATTACTGGTTTGGAAGGAGAAGTTTGGCAATGCATTGGACATAGGGTGGTAGATGTCGTTGCATTATTTTGCTATCTACTGCAGATAGCATTGACAAATTTGCATCCCACATCCGTGTAATGTTTGATTGACGGTGCCCTTAGTGTTATAGCAAATATAAAAGATGGTCCATGATTGTCCAAAAACATTGTCAACTTTTTAGCTATTCAAATTGCTATGTTTTAAACTGTTTGGGGATATGTATCAGGTATTTTACGTCTTATTCGACTTAAATTATTCAAAATTTGATGAAAATATATGTTTAAAGTGACCGATCCCTGAAATATTTGTGGATGTAATGTAATATTATTTATTGCATGTGTTCTCTATTATATATAAACTAACATGTCCAAGTTTCATTTGAATCGCTCTACTGGATCTGAAGTTATGATCCCAAATGTGAAAAAGCAAACACTGATTTTAGAATTCCTCAGACAATCTCAGAAAATATTGTTCGAACACTTTAAAGGCCTTATTGGAAATAGTCCCCTTCTACCCCCGTACAATGTTGGCATACCTAATATGCTCATCTTCACATATCTTCTCCCAACATTGATTGGTGGGGAAAGGGAGGATATGCTTAAGATGAACATTGAGAGAACTCTATTATAAATCTTAGTTTCCAGTGACTCATATAGCGTGCGCACTATACTAAGATGAACATGGGACTTACAGTGGGCGTTCGAACACATTTTTTCCGGGCTTATCTACAAGATTGCTTAGCAAAATCATCTGATTTTAGTTTTTGGACAATAACTCTGCAGTTACGCCTTCGATTTTAATGCAATTTGGCACACATGTTAGACATATAATTTGCTATCATCCCACAAAATATGGAGGAAATCAATGAATATTTTGATAGCGTTCTGTTAGTATAATTAACATAGCGTTTTGTACACACAAATACAGGCCTAAATTATTTATGTGCCATGTTTATTGAGCATATGTACATGTGGTATAATTAATTTAGAGAAGGTGTTAATATTTTATATTCAGCTAATAACAGACATAACTCGTAAATTTAATGTTATGTATTTAAATGTCACAAATTTACCACTGTGTGATAAATCGGAGGGGGACGAGAGAGAGCGAGTGATAGGAAGGAGAGATACGCACAGGCTATGCACATTTATTGTTTTTAAAAACATTACTTGACCAACATTTAAGAAAATCAGCCTAATGTGTGAAATTGTGTTCATTAAACATTTTAAATACACCATGGTTAGGATGGTCAAATGGTGAATCATAACGATTTACACACATAGACAAGCACGCATTTCCAACGATTCACCATATAATAGAAAAGTAAATCCTATTATTCTTTATGTTTTGTGGTCAACCGTGCACAATGTGTGTTTTCAATGGGGAGATGTGCAATGATTTACCTTTACCATGAATAGGCTTTCACACTTTCAGTGTACACAGTTATACCCACTGAAGAGACAACGCAAATCATGTTTAATGAAATGTGCCAATTTGAGATTGCATAGGCCTAATAATAAAGGTCATTATCTATAATGCTCATAATGATCGGTGTTTGTTTAACTGAAAAACAACATTTTGAATTGTTTATATTTTCTTTCTTTTTTCGATCCAAAATAATGACAATCATGAAATAAGCCTGAACTTGCACACCAATCATTGACCATGTTAGTTAAAATATTATTGATTGATGTGTCCTATACATTGCGCATGTGTCTTTTAATGTAAAATTGGACTTGAACTTGAAACATATTGAACAGCAAGTGACATTTGCACTTTTTATTCTTCCTTCTTTTTAATGCATTATTTTCCTTTTACTTAGATTTTTGTTTTATCTTCCTTTATTTAATTTTGGCATTTTCTTTCCTATTTTGTGTTGGTTTTGTTTCTTTGTTTCTTATATCTTTCATTATTATTTTTTGTGGGGGGTCTTTAATGACTTCTTTTTCGTTTTATTTGCTTGAAATCTTTGAAGTTTACTTTTGTGGGGTCAGGAATTACTGGTTTGGAAGGAGAAGTTTGGCAATGCATTGGACATAGGGTGGTAGATGTCGTTGCATTATTTTGCTATCTACTGCAGATAGCATTGACAAATTGCATCCCACATCCGTGTAATGTTTGATTGACGGTGTGCCTTAGTGTTATAGCAAATATAAAAGATGGTCCATGATTGTCCAAAAACATTGTCAACTTTTTAGCTATTCAAATTGCTATGTTTTAAACTGTTTGGGGATATGTATCAGGTATTTTACGTCTTATTCGACTTAAATTATTCAAAATTTGATGAAAATATATGTTTAAAGTGACCGATCCCTGAAATATTTGTGGATGTAATGTAATATTATTTATTGCATGTGTTCCCTATTATATATAAACTAACATGTCCAAGTTTCATGTGAATCGCTCTACTGGATCTGAAGTTATGAAAAAAAAAAAAAAAAAGCAAACACTGATTTTAGAATTCCTCAGACAATCTCAGAAAATATTGTTCGAACACTTTAAAGGCCTTATTGGAAATAGTCCCCTTCTACCCCCGTACAATGTTGGCATACCCAATATGCTCATCTTCACATATCTTCTCCCAACATTGATTGGTGGGGAAAGGGGATGGGGATATGCTTAAGATGAACATTGAGAGAACTCTATTATAAATCTTAGTTTCCAGTGACTCATATAGCGTGCGCACTATACTAAGATGAACATGGGAATTACAGTGGGTGTTCGAACACATTTTTTCCGGGATTGCAGTTTGTGCACCAATGGGTGGTGTGATTCAAACAATAGATACTGATCTGTGTGCGTGTCCTTGCGGTAGACCGATGTTTCTAGGCTGCCATCGCTTTGCACTGTAACCAAACAGTCTAGAAACGCAAGTTTGTTGTCTTTCAGTTCTTCCTGCGTGAACTTGATATGTTCATTGACACTATTGATATGATCGTAGAAAGGGGCTAGTTGATCTTTACGTAGCTTCACCCAAGTATCATCAACATAACGATACCAGTAGTGCGAAGGGGGGTACCAGCATACGATGTAAGGGCCAACTGTTCAAACTGTTCCATAAACAAGTTTACGACAATCGGTGATACTGGTGATCCCATTGCGCAACCATGGCGTTGTCTGTAGAACTTGCCATCGTAGAGATAAAGTAGGTCGTGTTCAGACATAATTCAAGAACTTCACACACTTGGTCAGGACTGAGGTTTTTCGCTCCTTTAGGCTTGAATTTTGTTTCGATTGGCAGGGATGGGCTTCTCCAAAGGCGTTCCAGTTTCCAGAAAGCTGCAGAGGCTAGTATTTTTCTTCTTTTTAGGTCTCCAGCACTAGAGCCCATCTTGGAACCCAAGTACGTCTGTGACATGGTACTACCATAGACTTCAAGCGCTGGTTGGGCGTTACAGTTTGCAGTCATATATTCTGTCTTTTGGGTGCGCTGATGACAAGGCCTAGATCTGCTGCCGCAGTTGCAGATTTCTTCAGAAGGTAATCTACCAGGATAATGAACAGGAATAGTGCTAACACATCACCCTGAAGCACTCCAGTTGTTCCTTCGAAGGCTCTGCGATACTTCCATCTACCATAACGGCACTATTGGAGTCCTTGTAGAGCACCTGGATGGCATTTACCACAATCTTTGGTATTCCATAATGCCGCAGCACTGAAAACATGACGGATCTGTTGATGGAGTCGAAGGCTTTTTTGAAGTCCACAAAGGTGACTGTCAAGGGAAGTTCGCATGGCTCTTGCTTTCCAATACTCAGCAACTTCACGAACTGCTGTTTCAAAGGTCTCATACCTATCAGAGATGGGTGTGGCGTCATCCATGCTTAAGACCTGGAATCTGTTTGATAGCTCCAGCTGTAATTCCTCCTTTGTATCAGGATCTTGCAACTTCTTCCAGTTGTCTGGTAAAAGACGTAGATGAAGATGACATGCTTGTGTACCTCTATGGCTGCGCCAAACAAGGACAATGGCTCAGATGGGACTCTACCATGCAAGTAGATACATCATGGAAGAAGCTCCTGTATGTATGGACACCAGAGCTCCTATCTTTCCATGTCAATGCCATCCACGACCAACTTCCATCACCAGCTAATTTGAGACTCTGGAGAAAGACCAACCTTGGATCCTGCCATTTATGTCATCATAATAACTGTACTCTATTCCATATCTTAAACTATTCTCTGCAGAGTGGTAGATACAACTGGAGACATGATCAGACACTGAAAGATGTAGCAAATGGCATAATGCCCTTCATTGAAGAGGCAAATCAGAAGTCGTATATCCCTCCAGAAGATACCAGCTATATGACTACTATCAAATTCCGCACTGAAGATGGTGTAACCTACCGGAATCCAGCACTGCCTCTTCCAAAAGAGATCCAACAATTAACAAACCTCTTACAGAAGGCCAATGACTAGGAATTTCTGATTGATGAGAAACAGTAGTATTTCCTCCCATAATCACAGAGACCGCAAAACGTACTGATATTACAATCTATTCTGAAAGGACCAAAACAGTTATCATCATTGAGCTTACAGTCCCAATGGAAGAAAACCTGTCAAATGCCAATGCAAGAAAGGAAAGCAAATATCAAGATCTTGTAGCCGACTGCGAAAATAGGGGATGGTGTACGCACTACTTCGCACAAATTATTGAAATGGGAAGCAGAGGTATCTATAACACATCGCTGACAAAATGCATTGCTGCTCTTGGAGTACCAAGTGGAAAGAGACGTAACATCATGGACGTGGCTTCTAAAACTGCACTCAGAACCAGCAAAGCATTCCGACAGATAGACCTGATTCAATGCTGGGAAGTGAAGTTAAAGAAGTCGTACCAGCACAAGACACTCAGACCTAAATATGCCAAGTGATACTCCAACTGATAGTAAGACTAGGTTCCTGTAACCAGTCATTATCCTTAATGACACACAGCGTCATCATCCCTATATCTTCGTGTCAAAAATTGCCGTGATAGTACGGCGAATCCTCTCGTTTTTCAACAGCTACGCATGACGATTTTGTTCGAGATAGGCCGAGCGACTCAGGCTAAGCATGATACCATTTACACGATATGAGATACCACATGATTGCTGTGGATATATTTTACATACTGCAGTTACTGCCCGTTTTCCTATACACAATACACAGTGCTCTCACCATTGACGCGCGACCTTTACAAATAGTCTATGTTAGAAGTATATTGCATTTGCCTAGTTAACATCACTGTGTGAAAAATAACCGGCCAATATTTAAACTATTCTCCAAACTTCTAGCAAATATATTTCTCTAACATGACCTAAAATTACAGCTAGGTTAGATGTTCAGAAGGGGTCGCACTTTCGTAGAATATGCGTGAGGGCAAAGCATAGCTAGCTCATAGCTAGCCAACTCCCCGTGTTAATTGAATGGAGATTTGACCGAAAATATTGAGCTATTTTGGTAATGGACCGCTCCGTTCTGAAGAATGCCACAAAAAAACGGTACAAGCTACATTTTAACTATTCTATGAAATTCTAGAAAATATAGTTTTGTAACATGTCCTAAATTTTTAGCTAATTTAGGTGTTTGGAGAGGGTCGCACTTTTGTGTTTTAGGAAGGATATGTAAACAACAGATAACACCAAAAATATGAAGAAATTATTTCCAAACCGTGTTAAGTCAACAATCATTATGTTGCTCATTTTCAAGAATGCTGGTTAAAAAAAAGCAGGCCATTGTCTCATTTCGTGAACAAAGGTCCACTACCATTGTTTCCTTTCGTTTCCTTTATAATCGGTTACCCAACTGAAGCTATAATATCAGCGTGTAAAACAGACACATGTGCACAACCAGAGAAGATCCGATTTAATCAGTTGAGCTGTTTCAATGAGTGTTATCTTGGTTTAATAGCTTTTAATGGGGTTTAAGTCCTGCAAAGGTCGAGATGAATTCTACTGTAGACATGACTGCATCATGACTGCATTTTATACATTGCGTTCGGTGAAATACCAATCGCCCGTCGCTCACCAACGGAGTATTAAGTTGCAGGGAAAATATTTATAATACAGGGTGTCGACACTGTGTGACATTGCACATCCCAGTTCCACCAGTGCAAGCTCTGCTCAGCTGACTCTAGCTCAAGGGTCTGCTGGGTACTTGGCACGCTGGTTTACGCCACTCATACCAGCTGTTCCTAGCCTGAAAGTAGGACGGAGTGCCCACTCTCTGATGATGGTTTAATTAAATTTACCTCTGAGGGAAGCGGGACGGTTGGGATCCCTCAAAACCGGTTTAACCCACTAGAGTCTGGTCCTAAGTCCAGAGACCTCAGAGATGATTCCTGCTTCGTGGACACGTCGTCAAAGGATGTCCTTTTGAGCTCGCCGCACTTGAGCTGGTGTGTACGCAGGTGCTCGGGATCATTTCGGCTGATAGAGTTCATGTCAGCACTGAAATATGCTCTGAGGAAAGTCTGTTTAACCCACCAGAGTCTGGTCCTAAGTCCAGGGACCTCAGAGAATTGTTTGATGCCTACGCAAGACAAGGAGATATGCAGCTCAAGAAGAGGCATTATAATGGAGTGCTCATCTGTATAAGGGTAAAGCTCCGAAGGTGACTGCGCTGGTGCTCTACCAATGAATTACTTCTGTTTTATTACATTTTATCCCCAACATACTCATGATCAGGGCACAGTTCTTGAACCCCGATGCATTTGTATATTCATTGAAGCACCTTTGACAATTAGTGAACCAAAAACTCATACTCTGTAACTGCAGGTCAAATTTTGCACTATCATTGTTTAATTGAGGTTCTTGAAAATACCGTATACCATTGGGATAAGGCCATTGTGGTCCATAGTAATAACCCTAAGTGATTTGCAAGTTTACCTTGCTGTATTTCTTTTCATTATAGTCACACACAGACAGAAATTATAAATATTTGAAATGTCTTCTAGACTATTACGGGCATAATTTACAAATTATACATGTATATTATTGATTTTATTATTGATTTTATTATTTATCAATTTATTCAATTATTTATGATCTTCATCTATGATGTTGTCTTTTTTTAAGACAGTTCTAGTTACTATTGCATTTATTGTAACGTAACGCTTTTTGCCTTTTATTCTCCTCATAGGAAGAAATAAATCATCAAATTGAGCTTAATGTTTGGGTACGGCAAGTAAGTATTCGCAAACAAATTTAGTCAACTTTCTTTCAGACTTAGCAATAGTTCCTTTTCATTTTCTCTTAACGAAAATGCACAATGAGGTTCTAACAAAGCGCCAAAATAGAAGTGGAAGAAGAAGAAAGAGAATAATGATGATAATAATAACAACAATAACACTAATAATAATAATAGTAAAATAATAATAATAATAATAATAATAATAATAGTAAAATAATAATAATAATAATAATAATAATAATAATAATAATAATAATAATAATAATAATAATAATAATAATAATAATAATAGTAAAATAATAGTAAAATAATAATAATAATAATAATAATAATAGTAAAATAATAGTAAAATAATAATAATAATAATAATAATAATGTCTGTGGGTTTGTGCTTTTGTTTTTAGTTTTGATTTTTTTTTTTTTCATTCGTGTAAAGACGGATTTCTGACGTGGAATGAAACTGAGTTCGGAGGAGGAAAAAAACAAGTTGTGATTCCAGCAGAGTTTATTTGGATACCAGACCTCACTTTGTATAATGGGTATAATATATTTTACATACTTCAACCTTTTATTTTCTAGTATTTGTATGTATACCTACCCCCCCAGCTGGGTACTGAAATGCTATCCGATTCTTCTTTCGTTTTTCTTTTTCTTGCAACAAACTTAAACATGCTGCTCCTCGATCTACATGTTACGCCCTACATACAACTACAAACAATTACGTAACTTGCACACATGTATCGGCTATATCCAGTACCCGTAGGATGTAAACAAAATTAGGGTCAAAGGTCATTAAAGGGGCATTTCTGGTATATAACCAAATACCTTCAAAATGCTTCTTCTGTCACATTATATAGCACAATGACGTCACTTGCACATATGCATTGGCTTTAACCAGTGCTTCAAAATCTTTTTGGGGTCAAAGGTCATTAAGGGGGTAAATTCTTACAATTGCATCATCTTCTTATCTGTAAGGCGTATCAGGCTCCAAACTCAGTGACAACAAATCTCATGACCTGGGAAACATTTTGCAGGGGTCAGGTCAAAGGTCATGCAGAGGTCAAATTTTAGAAATGCATTTTCTGAACATATGTTGGGGTACGGGGCTCAAAGTTGGTGTCAACAAACTTAATGACCAGGGGAACATTTTGGAACACTTTGCAGGGGTCAGGTCAAAGGTTATTTGGGGTCAAATCTTATAATTTCTTTATCTGGACATCTGTAAGGGGTGTGGGGCTCAAACGCAGTGATAACAAATCTCATAACCAGAGGAACATTTTGCACGGGTCAGGTCAAAGGTCATGCAGAGGTCAAATTTTAGAAATGCATTTTCTGGACATCTGTAAGGGGTATGTGGCTCAAACTCGGTGACAACAAACATAATGACCAGGGGAACATTTTGGAACATTTTGCAGGGGTTAGGTCAAAGGTCATCTAGGGTCAAATCTTAGAATGTCATTTTCTGGACATCTGTAAGGGTATGGGCCCAAACTCAGTAATAACATATCTCATGACCAGTGAAACATTTTACAGAGGTCAGGTCAAAGGTCATGCAGAGGTCAAATTTTAGAAATGCATTTTCTGGACATCTGTAAGAGGTACGGGACTCAAACTCGGTAACAACAAACCTCATGACCAGGGTAATATTTTGGAACATTTTGCAGGGGTTGCACAACACCAACACGCCCCAGCTAGGTTTGTGGTATGACCACCATTTGCCACTAGTTCCGCTTTCATAAATACTTTGTAAATAATTGTATATGATAAATTAAACTCGTTTCAATAGTTCTCAAATCTAACCTATATTCGGGGCCGTAAAATAATTATGCTTCTCCCCTTCTCGGCCTGCCAAAAATTCTCCCCCCCAATTGCGAATGCCAAATTTTTGGGATCCCAATTTACAAACCTTAAATGATCTAGATACATGTGGCGAGCGCACCGAGCAGGTAAATTTGCATATTTAAGCATTTCCGTACTGTTTTCCTTTTTAGAACGTTTTATTTAAAAGGCGCCCCATGAATGTGTGCCAAAAATCGCTTTCCCCCTCTCGGGTTGCCAAAAATTGCTTCCCCTCCTTTCGGCTAGCCTAAAATTTCTTTATCTAGATACATGTGGCGAGCGCACCGAGCAGGAAAATTTGCATATTTAAGCATTTCCGTACTGTTTTCCTTTTTAGAGCGTTTTATTTAAAAGGCGCCCCATGAATGTGTGCCAAAAATCGCTTTCCCCCTCTCGGGTTGCCAAAAATTGCTTCCCCTCCTTTCGGCTAGCCTAAAATTTCTTGCCCCCCCCCCAATTTTACCCTTCCCCAAGGCTCATAATTATTGCACAGCCCCTTATGGTATCCTCAATGGTTTTGTAACGAACCAAAAATAATCTATACAGGCCAAAATGCTCTACAAAGGGATGAAGAATCCTTTAAAGCACTATGACAGTTCTATCTTTTTACAGAACTTTTTTTCACGGCTCCACATTCCATAATGGACAAAAAGGGTTCTTTTAGGGGGCTGGCATTTTTCCGAAGGGGGGTCCCAAATATGTCGGTGACCGGAGTCAATTTTTATGACCCCCCTATCGCGGCCAAAAATGTTTACGACCCCCCTCAAGACAAATTATTCATTGCCGGAACTAAGGCGCGGAGTACGCCAAAAGCTAAGAGTGAAGAAAGTGCGCGGAGCGCGTTACAATTTGTATCGTAAGTGTAAAGAAGGCGTGCGAAGCGCATAAAAATCTTGCATTATATAGCTATCGATCGTATGCACATTTTGATTTTGAAATTAAAGTATGCGCGCACAGAGCGTGAATGTTTTGAGTCACCGGCCCTTAATAATTCTATAACCCCCTATTTTGGGTCTAAAAATTATGTGACCCCCTCCCCTATATTTGGGACCCACCCCTTCTAAAGAAAATGCTAGACTATGCTATAGTCGAATTTTATTAAAAATATGTTATTATTCATGATGAACCCATTTCGTTGAACTCAAAATTATACTGATGTTTATTAAAATTAAAGTATTCAATAGTAAATGGTCATAAAGAGTTAACAATATCAGATGATTTAGACAATAAAAGTAATTGAATGCAACATTATCTTGCATAATTATAATGGCTCACTTTAATACTGAACAATTCTGATTTTGGAATCTACCAGTTTATTGATAGCGAGCCCCGAAAATCCGACTATGAACTTTGAATTTTAAGCAGAACTTACGGGACTTTCCTCTCTAAAAACACACTGTCAAGCATACTTGTTTATCAGTCCATTAACCACAAGTACTAAGCATGGTATAGTACAAGACGCGCTAGATGTTTGATGAGAGCAAGGGCGGCGGAACGATTTTGAAAGTGGGGGGGCCAGTCCGGGTGATGCAAAAAATATAAACAATGGCGAAGCGGCCATCTCGTCGCGCTTGCGCGACGCAGGGGGGTGTCTGAGGGGGGATGTGCCCCCCTCAGAAGTGAAAAACTTTTGCAAACTGAAGGCCCAATTGAAGCCATTTGGTGGACCATTCTGGCACTATCATTGTGTACAATTTTTGTTTGAAAAATCCGAAAAAAGGTTTTCACTATAATTGTATAAATTATTGCTTTTAGTGTTGGGTACTGTCCTAATACAGGGGAGTTGGAAAATTTTGCAAAATGAAGGTCCAATTGAAGCCATTTCGTGCATCATTTTTACACTTTTTTAAGCATGTTAAGGGTCTAGAATAGAGATTTGATTTTTATGTTCACCAGGACATGTTACACACAGCACATTATGGGTTAAAAGGGGGGGGCCAGGCCCCCCAGCCAAAAAGTGGAGGGGCCACTGGCCCCCCTGCCCCCCCCCCCCGGTTCCGCCGCCCTTGGATGAGAGATTAACTTTCGCGTCAACACAAAAGCGCCGCAAATACCACAGATAGTTGTGTACGGTGTAGTTAATGGTAATGGCGCGGGCCCTGAAGATTTAAACCATAGCGAGATATGGGCGACCAATCACAAGGCAGGTCCATTTAAAGATGCATTACATCATGGCCAATTTTAGTTAGGCCAGAAATTGGCCTAACTCTCCAAAGAGTCCCGTGTTAAAAATCTTAACCGCAAGGCAAAGTCAGTAGTCCACTTGGGAAGCTAACAAACAGAGGGAGTGCGGTGACTGAAAAGATCAGATACAGATGTGAAAATCTATCAGTTGCACACAAATCAATATAAATCAGAGTTTTATGCTTAAATGTGATAGCCAGAGTAGTGCAAAATGGGCAAGTGGACTACGGAGAAGTCTAAGAAAATGCCAGCCCCTACTTTTTGCTGAGAGTGTGAATGCAAATTGAAAGAAAATCCGTCTTTTCACACTGCGACTTTTTGACTAATACTTGCTTGTTTGTATATTTTGTAGCGTTGGTGATTCCAACGATTTAAAAGCGGAAGGCGCAAAAGTTACTGTTAGTTCCGACGGATCAATACGATGGTCCATAAAGGCCACTCTGCGGTCGGCCTGTCAGATGAGGTTAATCTCTTTCCCTTTCGACCGACAAGAGTGCATTCTTCGCTTCGGTTCCTGGACTTATGATGGTACTTTAGTAAACCTAGACATACTAGGGGGAGATGCTGGATTCGATGCACATTCGGAGTACCACCCGAACAGCGAATGGGATCTGATGTCCGCTATAGCTTACCGTGAAGAGATTGCTTATATCATTCCTTCAAGTTCAAATGCATCAGGTATTGCTTCTTCTGATGTCCTGATATGGCCAGAGGCATTTTTCGCACTACAACTGAAGCGAAAATTTACTTTCTATTTGTTCACCTTGTTGGTACCTTACTTCATCATTTCGTCATTATCAGGGCTAGTATTTTACCTCCAACCAGAATCTGGTGAAAAAATGGGCCTTGCTGTTACCACCTTACTATCCCTGGTAGTTTTTAATGAGTATGTGATGAGTATTGTGCCACCAAGTGCGGATTTCTTCCCTTTACTGAGTAAGTATAGCTTGGTTCATATTATGGCCTAGTGGAACTTTCCGGGACATGAAAATTAGGGGTTTACACTGTACAGTACTCCATTCGATACCAACCATTAGGTTTCACTGCCGGAACAGAATTGATGTCTCGCCTCCTTTTTCAACCAAAATCGACGGTAAAATGTAGCGAGGGATCAACATTTGACCACAAATTGCCTCAGCACAGGCAAAACTCACTTCCTGGGAACTAATTACCACACAAGGTCATTTTTATGTAACTCATTGACCCATTTGTGTCATATACTGCCTCTAGCTATAATGACAGCCTGGTGATCTGGTCAACTCTTTGACAGATACCAACTTCAGGAGGGAATTCAAGTTTTGATCAATTCTCTTTAGGTAGTGAAACCTAATGGCTACGATTTATATACACTTGGAGTATAATTATTGCTCATTGTACAATGTACAACCCAGCAAACACAAAACGTTTTCGACATCATTCGCAAAAGGTTATAAAAGGTTGTCAGAAAACGTTTAAATGTCGGGTTATATAAAGGGTACATTAATGGTATAAAACGTTTTCATAACATTAAAAAACATTTGTTGGTAATTTACTGCACAGCAAACACAAATGTTTTACAGAAAACATTTAAATGTTGGGTTATATAAAGGGTATAAAAACGTTTTAATAACATTCCAAACACATTTTAAAAACTTGGTACAAATCATTCTAAACAGAATGTTATTTTGGGGTTGAAAAATATTTTGCAAAAATGTTTGCCCAAAATATTTACAATAACGTTTTGAAAATGTTTTCACGACCTTTATATAACCCGACATTTAAATGTTATTAAAACGTTTTGTATAAAACATTTTAAGAACATTTCTGTGTTTGCTGGGTGCAAATATTTTAACATAATGTTTTTTAAGTGTTGACAAAATATTTGGCCAACAATGTTTGCAAAAATAGTTAACAATGACATTTCGAAAACATTTTAAAAATATTGTTGTAGTGTGTTTTCATACAAAACGTTTTAAAACGATTTCATGACCTTTATATAACCCGACATTTTAATGTTATTAAAACGTTTTTACCTAAACTAAAACCCAAAATATAACTTATTTAAAACGGTTTAAAAACGTTTTTGTGTTTGTTGGGTATCTACCGACGCGACGGCTTAACGTCTGCACTAAAGGACGGAATACTTTCATGGTTCATTTTTTAAGTTCTAATGTTGAGAGTCAGACCTTAATCTATAAATGTCACTAATTAAATCCAGATTTTCCCATTTCAGCACATTGAATGACGTTATATTGTTAAAATCTGTTAGGCCTAAAGATCGAAAGACAAACAGCGCTATAGACAATTATTCCTATAATCATGATAATTGGCGTCTTCCTGAATATCGATATCACACAAAGTACCTACTGTAAAGTACGGTGAAGTACTATAAAAGTACTGTAAAGTACTATAAAGGGCTGTAAAGTACTATAAAAGTACTGTAAAGTACTATAAAAGTACTGTAAAGTACTATAAAGTATAAAGTCACGTGCTACAAAACAACGAAAGAGAGATCAAGAGGAGTATCACGTGATAGTCTTCTTGACCTCGTTTTCGTTGTTTTATAGCAGGCCTACGTGATATCGATGTTCACCTTATCAACGCCAGGAAGGTACCAATTGTAAGAAAGGTCTATAAGCATGATAAGCTCCTATGATCACCAAATCTCTTAACTTTTGAAAAGTATATTTAGTTTGTTTTATTGATCCTTCATATTTGTTGTTTTTGTTTTCTGTGCAGCCGAGTACTTTACGATCATGATATGTTGGGTGGGCATGTGTGTTTTGATTTCAACTTGGATTCTGCACATTCATCATCAAGACCCTAAATACTGCTCTCGGATGGGGCCACGATTACGAGTTCTCATCTTCGTCTACATGGCTCGCGTTGTTGGCGGTTGCGGTCAAACCAAGAGGAACGACAGTACATCTGCTGAAAATAGCAATCGCAATAAATCAGTCGTCAAAATACATACATATAATGTTGGTTTTCCAGAAGAGCGCAGTCCACCAGAGAATGAAATAGATTCCTCAAAAGTCACAGCCATAAACATTGCAGGAGTTCGCAGTCTATCTTCACTAGATAGTGGAATGGATTCCTCAGAGGTCACAACCACCGACATAGCAGGAGAGCAGAGTCCATCTGCACCAGAGGATGAAATGGTTTCCTCAAAAGTCACAACCACAAACACAGACGGATGCGGTATGTTGGAATCAGATGTCCACAAAATCAGACAATTACTTTTAACTAAGGAAGAAGAAGAAAAGAAAAATGAGGAGGAAGAGGCTCCTCTGCAAGAGTGGAGAGATGCGGCTAAGATTGTCGATCAATTTTTCTTTGGGCTTTATAATGGCGTCAATATATTTCTGGTGCTAGTATTTACTCTGAAATCACTGACCGCATCTTACCATATCGAGCACGATTTTTAAACTGAGTTGTAAGCATTATGCAAAATACTTTTATGTAATGTAATATATAGGTAATTTAAATTATTCACTTGGTGTTGTTATACTAAACATGCTAAAAGCTCTTGTACAGGTTTCACCATTAAATGTGTATACTGTGTTTTATAAATGTGACGTGTCGTGTCAAAAACAGACACTTTTGGACAGGTTATCAATTTTGAGGTTTTTACAAATCTTAAATATAGAGATATTTTGCTCTACAACGCCGTTTTCCCCAATGAAATTAGACATTCCTAAGCAAAGATATTGAGTTCGTAATTTATGGTATTATAAAATTGGAAATTGAGATATCGGCCTTTAAAAATATTAATGACAATGTTGAGAGTAGGAATTACCTTGACAAATGTCTAAAAAAATACAAGATGCCAATTATATTTTGGTCTGAAACTATCAGACAATATTTTAGATATTAATAACATCACAAATTCGCAACAAACCCAAATTGTGAAAAAAATCACCCGGGGCAGATTTTTGGCTATTTCTCAATTTATTTAGGATCCTGCCCAAAAGTGTCTGCTTTCAAACTATTGAACTCAGCGGGATTCTATTGCAAGTGCTTTTATATTATTACAAAACGGATCATGGTTATTGCCTTGACAAACCTAATAAATACATTGTATACCTGCTTAGCGATTTTGGTCAGATTTTGAGTTCAAGACTCACGGCCGTTTCTCAAAGCGCAAACTAACGACTATCATGTCTGTTCAACACGTATTTTCAAGTGTATGAGACCAGATCTGGTTTCTTGAGAAAAAATCATTTACGGGAGATATACATCATTTTCTAACCCGGTATCCGAAGATTTTCGTCTGATATCAAAATCGTGCATAGCAATTCACGTGTATCGATCCCGTGTATTCATTTTAGTGTCTCTGCTGCACCAAATAATTATTAGCCAGGCGATGTCGGTGTGAGGCATAATGATATCTACCAAAAAACGTTTCAAAACGTAAAAAGGGGTCAAAGTTTAAAAAATATTTCCTGTGTGGCTTTTCACCCTTTTTTAAACTTGGTCCCATTCAGTAAAGTAGTAATAACATGAAGAACGAGTCCTAATTTACTACATGCAACAATTAGGTTTAAGACTGTTCGAAAGCATAGGCTATGTATTAATAAAAACATTTGAAGGTTTATGTTTTATTATATTGCGTGTTCATAAAGAGTAGTAGAGTATTATATATACTTAGCAAATTGACTGTCTGTCAACCTGCTACATATAGGCCCTGCATCTGTATAATTATGAGGCGCAGAATCGCACAAAACGATGAAGAATTTAACAAAGTAAGTATTTGCTACTTTTGCTTAAATCAAAATACATTATAACGTCTTTACGGAAAAACTTCAATCACGTACGAACATTAATTCATTTACTCTACAAAAAGAACACTGACAACTAAGAATTCTTTCGTATGGGTCTTTAGAAACTTTCATAAATGGGACCAAGTTTAAAAAAGGGTGAAAAGCCACACAGGAAAGATTTTTAAACTTTGTCCCCTTTTTACGTTTTGAAACGTTTTTGGTAGATATTAATTCTTTTTTGAGGTAAAAAATATTGCGCAGTAAGTGGTTCTTTGTAGCCATGCGAGGCGAACTAGTTGGATATCCATATTTCGCGGTTAATGGTTCTTTGTAGCCCTGCGGGGCAAACTATTTCGCGATGAGTGATTTTTTGAAGCTTCGAGGGGCAAAGATATCCATATTTTGCGGTTAGCAGTTCTTTGTAGCCCTGCGGGGCAAACGAGTTGGATATCCATATTTCGCGATGAGTGGTTTTATGGAAGCTTCGAGGCGAAGTAGTTGGATATCCATATTTCGCGGTTAATGGTTCTTTGTAGCCCTGCGGGGCAAACTATTTCGCGATGAGTGATTTTTTGAAGCTTCGAGGGGCAAACTAGTTGGATATCCATATTTCGCGGTTAGCAGTTTTTTGTAGCCCTGCGGGGCAAACTAGTTGGATATCCATATTTCGCGGTTTGTGGTTCTTTTAAGCCCTGCGGTTCGACTAGTTCGATATCCTCATTTCGCGGTTAGTTGTTTTAACGACCCGTAACCACCCCAATCAGCTGCATGGAGTAGAAGAATTATTACAAAAATTAATAGCTGAACCCAATAGTTCAGACAGGGACTGGAAACGACATATTGATGACTGTATATAGAGTGTATTCAATAAACCCAAGCGGAACGAGAGCTGCTATAAAGTACTGACGTTTCGTACAAAACTACTTTATCAAAGTGAGCAAAAACAACCATGGCACTCCCATCACGCGCCACTACAACGAGATTCCCCATATTCCGTCTGATCTTAATGTCACTGGCCTTCTCCAAACCTCAGGTTCAGATCACTAGCGTTGGTTGAAGGAACAACAGACCCATTCCATGTCAACTCCAGGGATGTGCACCGCAGCACCTCTTCAATTTTTTTCTTTTTCTGTGTGGTGGTAGATATTGATGAGAAAGTACAATCCCGAAAATTTGAGCTTCATACTCTATTTCGTTTCCCGTGGCATCAATTTGAAATTTAGGGGGTCAGCATAAAAATGTGTCGCAACGCGAAGTACGACGTTTGGAGGTCCATAAATGTATAAAGGGAACCCTTTACAACTTTGAAAAGTATGTACCTGGGGTACTTATTTGTGTAGAATTCAAATCTGGCATCAGAAAACTTGTAACTCCTTTACTTGAAAAGATATAGGGCCCTGAAAATGCAACTTCGCCCATCCAGGACCAACTTTGGGGGGTCAGAACTCCAAAAGTAAAAATAATTTTACTGTCCATTTTTTTGCCAGTCAGAGCCCTTTGGTAGGACATTACTCTTATCAAATATTGAGCCTATTCGAATAATTTTAGCTGAGATATTACCCATAAAGAAACCCCAATTGTACATTTTTGTACATTTTGACCCCCTGAAAACCAATGTCAGACATTTTGATCCACCATCAACTTCAGGTATGTTGAAGATATGTCCTTGAACAACATTTCTGAGAGATATTGGCTTTGGGACTCGATGACTTCAACACATCAGTGAGGTTTGCATTCTCCATAGAGTTGTACATAGGTCATTATACATGGAAATCAAAGCTGTGTACAACTCTGGAGTATGAAGCTCAAATTTTCGGATTGTACTTTCTCATCAATATCTACCACCACACAGAAAAAGAAAACATTGAAGAGGTGCTGCGGTGCACATCCCTGGAGTTGACATGGAATGGGTCAACATACTATATACCATTACGGCACCCTTGCTGGCCCTGATAGCATCCAACTTAATGTCCAATTTTCTGCATTCAAACTTTTGGTCACGCCCTGCCCATTTGGTAGATCTTCATTCTCTCCATTATAGCAGTTTTTTGTATTAATTTCCTGTGTTTTCTCATTTTCTTTTTTCCTTCTTTCTTTCTCTCTTTCTCTCCTTCTTTCTTTCTCTCTTTCTTTCCTCCTTTCTTTCGTTTTTCTTTCATAGGCCTACTTTCATTATTCCTTTCCTTTTTAGTTCTTTTTTCTTTTCTTTATTTCTTTCTTCTCTTTTCCTTCCTTTCTTTTTTTTCCTTTCTTTCATTCTTTCTTCCTTTCTTTCTCTCCTTCTTTCTTTCTTTCTTTCTTTCTTCCTCTCTTTCTTTCTTTCTTTTTTCTTTCTTTCTTTCTTATTTTCTTTCTTTCTTTCTTTCATAGGCCTACTTTCATTCTTTCCTTTCCTTTTCTTTTTCCTTTCTTCATTTCTTTCTTCTCGTTTCTTTTTCCTTCCTTTCTTTCCTCATTTCTTTCTTTCTTTCTTTCTTTCTTTCTTTCTTTCTTTCTTTCTTTCTTTCTTTCTTTCTTTCTTTCTTTCTTTCTTTCTTTCTTTCTTTCTTTCTTTCTTTCTTTCTTTCTTTCTTTCTTTCTTTCTTTCTTTCTTTCTTTCTTTCTTTCTCTTTTTCTTTTCTCTTTCTTTTTTTCATTCTTTACTTTCTTCCTTTATTTTCATCTCTCTTCCTCTTTCTTTGCATTTCATTTAATATCTAGAGTTTGTCTGCGACCGCTTTCGCTCGCGCTGCTTTAATTTGCGTGTTGCGCCATTTCAGTACGCACCTTTAACATCGCGCTTCTCATTTTTGTTTTCCGCGCTCGCAGACAATCTCTATTTGCTCACTTTGATAAAGTACTTTTGTACGAAACGTCAGTGTATAATTTTCACAGAATAATTTTATATTAAAACATCGTTGAACAACACCATTTTGTTCAATTACTTTTCATTATTTGGTGGCATGGTGGTGATTTCAGGATGTCACCAACCCAGACAAACAAGTACCTAGACCAAGAACTTTGGGTCGCGTAGTGAAGCCGACACTGCTTAGCAACGACTTTGACAAAGACGCCAACCCGGACGCAAGCAAGCAGATTTGTTCGCGTGTATGGAACATGTTGCATTTGACGCGAGCGATAATGGCGCAACAATCACGCAAACGAGCGCGTTTTTCTCTCCAGACATGAACGCTTATTTCTCCGCGTCCGACCACCCGACCAAAATCACCTTGGATACGAGGCTTCACCTATATACTGCCATGGTCAGGGATGGGCAGTTATAGGTCTAGGTTGATACGTCTATGGTCACCAATGGAAAGAGCGCCCTCGCATTACCCATGATATGGATTTATCTCAAAATGTATTTAAAAAAGGGTGTAGCTTTGAATTTTTATTCAATATCTATGCTGACCAACAGATCGTTCTACGGTTTCACGATTTAAATTACTATAGGCCTATAATGGCCCTATTCGCTACTTGCACGGTTCCGCCATTATGCACTATGTGCGGGAGAGCCTCGAACTGGCAGCATACATGAAAGGAAGAATTATGTAACCTTACACAGAACGTTATGACTAGTTCAATTCCCATTCATGTATGCTGCCAGTTCGAGGCTCTCCCGCACATAGTGCATAATGGCGGAACCGTGCAAGTAGCGAATAGATAGCCGGGAAGGCATTGATGCAAACATCATGCATGTGAAATGTTCCAGAGGTTAATGAACGAGAATGAAAAGAACAGATTAACTTTATCATGTTTGTCTCTCTATGCATGTGTGCGTATATTTATGGCCTTTACAATATTTCCTTATGTTCTTGTTAGGTATGGGGTATTATTAAAATAAAAAATAGTTATATTAAATGAAATCCTGGCACAAATAAATCGTCTTCATTCAATTGTGCTCTCTTTAAAGCAAGTAGAAATAGCTTGTACACTTTCAACATGGGAACACGTTTTGACGTATCTATAATTAGTAAAAAGATGTAGCTCAGCGGCCAGCCAACAAAAAGAAATTGTCTATAGTAGGCCCTATACAAGAAACAAGATTTTCTCTCTGAATTGACCGTTTTTTACGTGTAAGAAAATCAATCGCATTATCGAGTTCACTCAAAAATTTAGAAAATAAATGGGCACTTCTGGGTTGGGTATCTATAGATTCTATAGAATTTAAGTATGATATATTTTCGACGGTAACATATTTTCACTTGAAAAGTTAATAGTTTTCAGAATTGCAATTTCTGAATATTATATAAAAAAGTACTAATAAGACTATAAATGTAAGAGTATGGGATCATTTTGAATGTTAATAAATGCGAAACGCCGGCGGTAGACACCAGCAATATCAGGGATTGCCGCGATTCTTGCAGTAGCTTTTATGAATAGAATACAATAGTGGATACAATAGCGGATACAATAGCGGAACAATAGAGCTCTCTTACGGGCAAATAAACCTCGTCGCGTTTTGCTAAATTTCATGACCGTTATTTTTTAAACTTGTGGCAAAACATCGACCGGTGTTTTTAATTAATATCTTCCTATCACAAGGCGTGGCATTTTTACTTCCACAAATGGCAGTAGTGGTATATCATCTCTTCTCAAATTGTGACCTAGGTCCCGACATTTAACCTGACTCGAGCATTCTCACCCCTGGTTACTAGTATATAAAGGTCATGAAAATGTTATGTATGAAAACACACTACAAAACTATCTCTACAATGTTTTCAAAATGTTATTGTAAAATATTTTGTTAAGAACATTATGTTACAATATTTGCAGGCGGTTATCAAAAAATGTTTTAAAATGTTTAATATGAAAACGTTTTTTACCCTTTATATACCTTTTATATAACCCGACATTTAAACGTTTTCTGGTAACCTTTTCTAACCTTTGGTGAATGATGTCAAAAACGTTTGGTGTTTGATACCACATTTTTTTTTTTAATCCAGCAAGTCCTATTTTTCCGTGCCAAAAGATAATGAAGAAAAATATTTTAAAATAGAATGCATAAACGTGATCAATATCCTAGCTTTGTCACACCCCTCCACATCCCCATACTTTTGGGTTGTTCCCTAACTATCAGATATATCCTTGTTATACATTTCATCTAAATATCGTCATCTAGATCTTGCTAGATGATATATATCAAATTTGTCTAACTATCGTTCTCAAGATCTAGCTAGATTATAATCAATTTTGTCTAACTATCAGACATCTCTCCGATATTTGATAAAGTTTCCTTCCTACTTTGCCTTATTTAAATTCGCCAGCTAGATGATTTATTAGATATATCGCCGATATTTCATAAAAATTTGCTATAGGCCTATACTTTGCCTATCGTTCTATCGTTTCTAAAATCTAGCTAGACGATATCTATCATTTGTCTAACTATCAGATATATCGCCGATATTTCATAAAATTTCCAAGTTCCTATATACTTTGTCTATCGTTCTCAAAATCCAGATAGACGATATCTCTCATTTGTCTAACTATCAGATATATCGCCGATATTTTATAAAATTTCCAAGTTCCTACTTTGTCTATCTATCGTTCTCAAAATCTAGCTAGATGATATCTATCATTTTGTCTAACTATCAGATATATCGCCGATATTTTATAAAAATTTCTGTGCTATTTGTCTTTATCTAAATATCGCCATATAAATCTAACTAGACGATATGTATCGTTTGTCTATAACTATCAGATATATCGCCGATATTTTATAAAATTTCCAAGTTCCTACTTTGTCTTATCTAAATATCGCCATCTAAATCTAGCTAGACGATATGTATAGTTTGTCTAACTATATCAGATATATCGTTGATAGTTCATAAAATTTCCAAGTTGCTACTTTGTCTAACTATCGTTCTCAAAATCTAGCTAGATGATATCTATCAGATATATCGCCGATATTTTTATAAAATTTCCAAGTTCCTACTTTGTCTTATCTAAATATCGTCATCTAAATCTAACTAGACGATATGTATCGTTTGTCTAAGGGAAAAACCCAAAAGTTCGATGAAGCCCTATAAACGAAAGTCCTTTCGTTAGAAGGCTACCCCCCTCCCCCCTCCCTTCTAACGTAAGTGTCAAATATCGAAAATTCCAACCCGTGTTCATATTAGGATACAGGGTCGTCGCTATGGTGGATGGGGTTGTGGAGGAGGTGCGACAATAGGATATTGATCACGTTTATGGATGAAACAGATATTCTTATTTTATTATAAAATACTGTTCTTTATACCTTTTTTGGCACGAAAAAAATTAGGACTTGCTGGATTTTCCAATAAAAAAAACCAAAGTGCGGTACAGCCATTGACAGCTGCTTTAAAAATGAACTTATAAGTTGTAGGTTACGAGTACTGCACTCTATATTGATTTGAAATAATTTTGAAGCAACGACTGTAAAATGTCAAATATCGTACTTCAGAAAATACTTATATTTTAAAATTATATATTAAATCCTTAAAAAAGATCAACTCAGTGACCGATGTTTTAACTACTTTTTTACAATCGTAATCTGACTTTTTGACCCCCTCCTCCCTAACGAAAGGACTTTCGTTTATAGGGCTTCATCGAACTTTTGGGTTGTTCCCTAACTATCAGATATATCGTCGATATTTCATAAAATTTCCAAGTTCCTACTTTGTCTTATCTAAATATCGCCATATAAATCTAGCTATTAGTACGTTAAAATATCATTCACCCACCCAAAAAGACCAATCCTGCACCTTCCTCGTTTTGAGTGAGTCCATGGTAATGCAAACTGGCCTTCAGATATTCTTTATTACCAACTTCTATTATTATGCGGCATTAAATGTCGGCTCAGCGATAACAAAATTATAACGACAATTGCATAATAATAATGCTAAATCTGTGTCAGAATGCTACCAAGGGGGTGACACTAAATTCACGGTTGTTCTATTAGCAACGCAAAACGTATGAAAAATTCCGCTGGTTTACTAGCTAGAAAGTGAGGCCAGTTATCGATCCGTTATGAATAATTCATGTTCGACCCCTTGGTTCATGTTAATTGATATTGGCAAATAACAACGTTGTTAGTTTTGCAAACTTTGCCTGTTCAATGAGAGTATAGCGCGCCCCCAATACATCTGGGCACAAACCAGGCGAATACGATCCAGTTTAATATAAAAAATGGCGGTGATATGTTTTTTCAAAGAAAGTCTACTATAATTTGATATGAAATGACATTTTGCAATAGCAAAGTCAAAATTATGACTTGCTGTCAATAATATGAAGGAAATATGTGACAGACGCAAGGTGTGAAATAAACAAGTAGTATTTGAAGTTACAGTAACCTTTGATACCCGACCTGACCTTCCATCATGGCGCCTTATTCGTCTTATGTATTTCTACAGCTCAACTGATCATACTTTTCCTACATTCGACCTTGCATGATTTTTGAGTTGACACAGTCATGAAAATAACTATAGATACTTGACAGACCATTAGTAGCCCAGTTCTGAACCTTTTCATTGATCATTCATAACAATAGGTATCTGATGGATCAGTGAAGATAAGAAGGGACTATAATATATCCGTAACCTTGATATTATAGTACATCTCGAAGAAAAAGTGCAATGGACATGTGTTCAAAATGTTGATTTTTACCAATTTTGGGGCAAAAAAGGAAAAATAAGCAAAAATATCAAAATCTGTTTTAACAGTTTCATTCATCAAGTCATAACAAACGGCCTACATGCTTAATTTCTAATAAAATATTGAAATTGTGAAAATATAGGTATTTATTGATTTTCATGTTTTTTCTTGCAAATATGCTAATAATATGCAAATTGTGAAATTGCAAAATAAAGTTTCTACATAGCATACATCTTTCAAGTGTGATGTTCAAAATGACAGACATCAAAAAGAGATTCGATGAAATGTAAAGGTGTAGTAACAATTTTGGCATGGACTGTCTGGTTAGGAAAAGTACGGTAAGTTGAGCTGTATTATGCTCTCAAGTAAAATAAAATACCAATCTACACTAAGCAGACAGAATGTTACTTGGCTCCCAGCATGAATTATTGATTTTATACGGAGGTAAGGAACTGCACAGTTGACTACGACTATGTGCAAGCCGTGCAACAATACTCCAAATATTTACGGTAAATCTGAATAATGGTCACATGTTGACATATCATGTGTTCGGGAAATCACGTGGCAACATTTTAAGATTTCAGACTTGTTTACTAGTTAAATTGTCATTTGTATTATTGATTATTTATCTTTGTTAATTAATATATCTTTTAAATGCTGATAAATCGTGGTTGGCTGCCCATAATATCTGTTAAATTCAATGTTTTATTAATATAATTCTACCATGCAGAGGGGGTCACACAGCATAATTTTACACCACACGACTTAGCTAGATTTCGGAGCTCTGCACTTGAATTCACATAAATTTCAAAGTTTATATTTGATATAATACTTATTTGTTTGTTGAACAAACTGGTACACGAAATATACTAGCTTATTATCTATAGGCCTACAGAAAGGGGATTTATACACATTCACTCAGCAATTTGACATGCCTGGCGCATCGAGCCATTCTCTGTCTGCATAACATGACTACCGCCCTCTATAAGCCTGGGCACAAATTTAAATAACAATACCGTAAAATGGGGTAACTTCGGTCAGCGGGGTAACTTTGGTCGGTCAAATATATTTTTTTCAAATGATCATATTTACGTACAGCAATATTGTTTTTAGTTATATTTGGTGCCAATTTGTTAAGAAATATATTTGGAAGAAATAATAGTCGCTCATGTCCAATTTCCTCGAAATTTACGAAAAAATCGGGATTTTTGACCAAAAATTAGCATTTTTTTACATTTTTTTCAGAAGAATTAAAAATCGATATTTGTAAGCAATGACGTGTGCTTGATTAATTTTCCAAGGGGTCAAATGTCACAAAAAACAACAACTTGCCCATATACAGCGAAGATCAATTTTTTTGATTATTTTTTTCTTCATGGAATGTAATACTCTGACCAAAGTTGCCCCAAGCGCGGGGTAACTTTGGTCGGGTTATTTTTAACCCTAGGGCATGGCACCCTTACAAAATTATTAAAAAATCTTTTTCAACTTCAAGGTGTAGAAGGGAACCCTAATGTCATAAAAAAGAGATAATTGGAAATATAAATGGTTCTGTTTGGAAGCAGTGGTTTAAAAACTCTGAAAAGTGCCCAAAGTTACCCCATTTTACGGTACGCTATTTACATATCAATGCGGCCTCATGCTAATTTCTAGTGCCGCTTTCAGGTATTGTTCTATGATGCTACATGAAAGACGACATTTAACATAATTAAGAAAGCGATCAGGTTGATGATTTTATATCTGTCATTGTTAGGTGAGATAATTCCACAGATTCAAGGAATTCCTACATTCAATCAGAGAAGATATGAAAAGAGAGGAGATTTAGATTAAGCTGATTATCCCAATTATTGACTCCCACGTCAGCATTTGAAGTAAACATTACCGGGAAACATAAAACCTTCATGGCTGAAAAGTTTCATCCTTAAGAGAACAACCCAAAAGTTCGATGAAGCCCTATAAACGAAAGTCCTTTCGTTAAGGAGGCATAGGAGGGAAGGGGTCAAAAAGTCCGATTACGTTTGTAAAAAAGTACCGGTAGTTAAAACATCGGTCAAAGTTGATCTTTTTTAAGGATTTAATATATAGGCCTAAATTTTAGTATTTTCTGAAGTATATACGATATTGACATTTTACAGTGGTTGCTTCGAAATAATTTCAAATCAATATGTGACACGATCTGGTCCATGGGGGCTAAAGGCAGCAAATTTGAAATTGAGATAAAGGCAAAAATATGGAGTAAAAAAACAATAAATTACATAAGAAAATAGACATCACAAAACTTCATAACTTTAGAACCAAGTATGCTAGACCTTTGGTGTTTTCAGTAGGCCTATATGATAGCTGATGTTTGTATAAGGTAATGATGCAAGTAACTCAATTTTCAAAAATGCCTCCTTGGGCCCCCATGGACCAGATCGTGTCATATATAGAGTGCAGTACTCGCAACCTGCAATTTGTAAGTTCATTTTTAATCAGCTGTACCGCACCTTGATTCTTATTTATTTGAAAATCCAGCAAGTCAAAAAAAATTACATGAAAAAAAGGTATGAAGAAAAATATTTTTAAAAAAATAAAATAGAATAGGCCTATTGGTTTCTTCCATAAACGTGATCAATATCATTGCATTGTTGCACTCCTACACATCCCCATCCACCATAGTCCTGTATCTTAATATGAATCCGGGTTGGAACTTTCGATATTTGAAAACTTACGTTATAGAAGGGGGAGGAGGGGGTTAGCCTTCTAACGAAAGGACTTTCGTTTAAAGGGCTTCATCGAACTTTTGGGTTGTTCCCTAAAACTGGGTAAAAAGCTATTTTTGATTGTCAATCAGTGATGTGAAATTTTGGGCGCTCCCATATACAAACATCACCATTGACATTTAGACATACCGCCGTATACCGTGTCCCCCTTTTTTGACTTTCTACACCGATAGGCCTAGACCCTGAGTTTCGTACGCTGATGGGCACAGGTACGTCATTTTCATATTCGAGTGACCCCCCGGGTTAGCGCCCCTCCTTTTTTTTTACAGCTTTGTAAGTTCTTTTGTACTCTCTTCTCCCAGAGCACTGAGTAATCACAACAGCCCCCTCGCTTGATTTAAAAGAAGAATACAACGACTGGCACATGAGAGTATGAAAAAAAGTGTCAATTAACCTTTGACCCGTGATAGTACAGGTCAACATGGCGGATACCAAGGGACTTCCAGTTTCGGAAAGCTGTTAGAGATTTTCATAAAATATCACTAGATTTCCTTGCTGTTTATGTTATTAGTGTACAGGAAATGATAAAGGAGCCATGTCGAGAGCTGAAGGTGGTCAACGAACGAAGCATGTAGGCCTCGTCACGCAGCAGGTGAGTTGCAGGTTGAATAGAAATCGCATCAAATGACAAATCCAATGGCAATCATGGCAATGCATGAATGTGAATGTCATTTCATTTTCATTTCAATTTTATTTATACACCATTGTACACGGGAAAGCCCAGATCATCCCTTAAGCTGGTCTTCCCTGGGGCCGTGTTGCTACAAAAATTTACATGTTACATTACATCATTAAGAATTATATTAAAATGTAATTGAATATACAAAACAAGTATAAAAACCAGAGTAAAGAGTGACCATGTTGACAAATGTGACACGATCAAGGGAAATGAGTCGCATGTCGCTAATATTGATTTTGAGATATTGGCAAAGAAAGTATTTGAATTCTTTTGTTTTACATTGTTTTCAGCGATTGATAAATTGACGTAACTTTGCAAAGGAAAGTCATATCAACATAGGGGTTTCAGTTTCTGAAAGCTCTAAATGTCCTCTTTAGGAATATTACGTAAAACTCATTTTCGACCAGGGTCGACATGCGACTCATTCCCCTTGATCATGTCACAAATGATAAAATATCATGATATACAACAAAGCAAACATATAAGGCCAAATAAAAAAATAAACATGTTTCACGTCCCCTCCCGCTTCCTTTTTTGAGGTTTCCTCAAATATATTTTTATTTTTTGAAATTCAGTTATAACTTTTCAAAAAATATGTGTAGGAAGTTGGGATGCATTCTATAGCCTTGTTAAGATACAAGAAACACTTTAGGAAGGTTTTGTGATCATTAGAGGGGGTGTAACTCTCAGAACAACAAATAAAAAAGGGCCTCCTCCTTTTTCCAGGCATTATTGTATACGCTAAAACAGCTCTAAGTATGGGTATTTTACCGTATTTACACCAATTTTATGCGATAAAAATAGAAAATAAAAAGCCCCTCTTCCTCCTTTTTTTCAAAACCCGGACGTGAAACATGTTTTATTTTTTACTTGGCCTAATTGACAAAGTATTTATAACCAAAAGCAAAATTTAGGCAAAGTTCAGTTCATTTTCATACATTGTAAAATTTTACAGTAAAGCAATCTGATGAACACAGCAGATATGCAGATCTATCGCACAATTGTGTTTCAGCTGAGAGATTATTCCAAAAGATGAGCACCCCTATCACTCATTCACTGTGTTTCTTAAAGTTATTTGAAGGAAAAGGAACATTAACATTATTTGGATTTAATACGCCTGAGATTATAATTATATTCCTTTTTCTCAAATAACATGCAAATATTACCAGGAAGCAAATTGTTTGTAACTCTGAACATGAACTCTGCCAAATGGATGTTTCTTATTTCAGCAAGTGTCAACCAGCTGAGTAAGAACTTCAGACCCTGATGTGTCCCAAGGAACATTACAAATATCTAGCAGCTCTTGTCTGCATTCTTTGCAACTTTTTATTGGAATCTGTTTTGGTACAATTACCCCAAATTATATCACAATAATTGAAATGTTGGTGCAACAATAGTGTTGTATAAGCTTAAGAGCACTCATGGGAACTAAAGTCTTAGCCCTCATAGAAAGACTCCTGGCAGACTTAAGGGGGTACTACACCCCTGCCCAATTTATGTATATTTTTGCATTTTTCTCAAAAATTATAGCGCATTGGGGTCAAGTAAGATATACATATTATAGGGGCAAGGACTACAACTACTGCACTGGAAATTTTATTTCAGCACAGACAACAGTTGTGGAGTTACAGTCAAAAATGAGGGAAAACCATTATTTGATCAATAAATCAATAACTACTTGCTTTGAGTTGCTGACATTTTAGTACATTAATTGTAGTCCTTGCCCCTATAATATACATGTACATATCTTACTTGTCACCAATGTGCTATAATTTTTGAGAAAAATGCAAAAATAGGTACAAAATTGGCCAGGGGTGTAGTACCCCCTTAAATACAACAAATAATCAATATGATCATGCCAATTTAAGTTACTATCAACTATTACATTTTTGTATATATACCCAAATGGGTGCAAGAGAAAACTCTTTCAATAATATCACCATTAATATGAACCAGGGTCTTAGCTAGGAATTCAGACTTGCCCATCATTTGAATAAATTTGCCTGTCCCAATTTGACCTTCAAAACATTTACCAGACTTCTACAGTCCATTCGGGGTTCAAAGAGTTCAAATATGTGCTGCTAATGGTGCTACATGTATAGCCTTGGTTTGCAAACCTGGTCTACTAAAAAGGTCAATAGACTTTCTAAACACCTACAATTAATTGTCAATTACAATGTAGCATCTGTCAAGTGCATTAATTTTGCCCGTCCCAGGAGCAAACTCCCCGTCTAAAATGACGGCCAGACGGGTGGCTAGCTAAGACACTGCATTCAAAACATCATCATTAATAATATCACCATTAAAACATTCAAAACATCATCATTAATTCTAGCCAATCTCTGTGGTGTTGAGGTGTTCCAAGCATAATAAATTATGTCATGTCTCAAAACTCGGACTCATGATCATGATGAATCGCGACCATCCAATACCGGTACATGCAATGATGCATCACATTCTAGGTAGACTTAGCTGGAGAGACCGAGACTCTATCTAAAATACAGGTTTACAAATTTTACTATCTTACATTATCTTGCTGTATTTCAGAGTGCCATATAAACCTGTATTTTTGTCTGAGAACAATACAAACACCACTTACAGCAGTCAAGTTAGCTCAATCGATAAGGCATTCGATTATGGTGCGAGAGGTTGCGGGTTCGAACCCTGGCGGTGCCCAGTTTGCTCTCGTGGAAAAAATTGAATTAGCTTGAAATTCCCCTGGACAAGGAACTTACTGCTAATTGTCTCGTTGTAACCCGTACAACGATTTCCCCAACCCAAAAGTCGTCTCTGGACATGGATGCACCCAACGGGCTCAAAACACCAACTGGACCACACATCCTTGTCAACAGCAAGTGGGTTAATTCCCTGTGCAATTGCAGAGCTTATAACTCTGTAGAGCTGGATTCAGACCATCGAATACTCAGCATACGACTGCACACCAGTCTCCGAACCACCAAAGGTAAACCTTGTAAGAGGCCTAAGTACAACTGGAAGAAGCTGCTTCATGCTCCTACTAAGAACCGTTTCCAAATTGAACTTTCAAACAGATTCCAGGTCCTCCAGTGTGACGACAACGACCAGTCACCAATTTCTGAGAGGTATGAAATGTTTGAGAAAGTAGTCGAAGAAGTTGCGGAAGAGGTTGTTGGAAAATGTAGCCCTTGTGGAATGCCAAGCTGGGTGACAGACAAGACCCTCAAGTTAAGATCAGAAAGAGATGCAGCCAAGAAGACATATCTACTTGTTAGAACTCGCCATGCCAGAGAAGTGTGGAGAAAGCTCAACACCCAGCTCAACGAGTCATATAGGGCTGATGAACTTGCCTCTATACACAGGCAGATGGAAGACCTGCAAGTAGCAAATGAAAATGGCAATTACAACACCACATGGAAAATAATCCATGACATCTCGGGGGAAGAAGAGATCAAATCCCAAAGTGAAGAAGAGAGATGGGACAATCCCCTCAAGCGACAAAGAACTACTTGCTGAGTGGAAGGACTACTTCTGTGCCTTGCTGAACAATGACAATGGACCACCAACATCTGATCTCCCACCACCCGCCGACCAGGACTTGCCTATTTGTGCTGACCCCCCTACCCTGGAAGAGACAAGAAAAGCCATTCAAGCAATGAAAACAAACAAAGCTGCTGGACTGGACTGTGCGATTACCACTGAGGCACTCCAGGGTGGTGGTGAAGCTATGGTAGACATCATCCATAAATTCTGCGTGGAAGTTTTTACAAAGCTTACGCCACCAGAACAGTGGATTACCAATGTTATTGTTCCACTTCCAAAGAAAGGAGACCTCAGCCTCATGAACAACTATAGAGGAATCACACTGATGTCAGTTGCAGCTAAGGTGTACAATAGGATCCTACTGAACAGAATTAGGGACCATGTTGATCCTGTAATAAGAAGTAACCAGGCCGGATTTAGACCAGGCAGAAGCTGTGCTCAGCAAACGCATATCCTCTGTAG